>NW_026061760.1:315153-630307 GCF_023897955.1 Schistocerca gregaria
TTAAGCTACTTGTCCACCAGGTGATGCTCCATGGTTCCACTGCTGACCTTGCAGATAAGTAGGCTTGGAGACTAAAGTTCTGAATTGCGACGAAATTTCTGTGTTACATTCTCACTAAGAAGCTTCGAGAGCTACAGCAGTAGTTGCTTTGGTGCGTCGGATTTAAGCTACTGGGC
This sequence comes from Schistocerca gregaria, assembly GCF_023897955.1. Taxonomy (NCBI): domain Eukaryota; kingdom Metazoa; phylum Arthropoda; class Insecta; order Orthoptera; family Acrididae; genus Schistocerca; species Schistocerca gregaria. The sequence continues at coordinate 315,330 of NW_026061760.1, forward strand.
CACCAGGTGATGCTTTATGGTTCCACTGCTTACATTGCAGATATGTAGGCTTGGAGACTAAAGTTCTGAATTGCGTCGAAATTTCTGCGTTATATTCTCATTAGGAAGCTTCGAGAGTTACAGTAAACTTGATTTTAAACATTGGATATAAGCTACTGGACCACCAGGTGATGCTACATGGTTCCACTGCTGACCTTGCAGATAAGTAGGCTTGGAGACTAAAGTTCTGATTTACGACGAAATTTCTGGGGTTACATTTTCACTAGGAACCTTCGAGAGTTACAGTAAACTTGCAATCTAGCATCAACGTTAACCTACAGGTCCCCAAGGTGATGTTCCATGGTTCAACTGCCGAGCATGTAGAAAAGTAGGCTTGCAGACCAAAGTTCTGAATTGCGACGAAATTTCTCCGTTATATTGTCACTAGGAAGCTTCGAAAGCTACAGTAAACTTGCTTTGATGAATAGGATTTGTGCTACTGGTCCACCAGGTAATGCTCCATGGTTCCACTGCTGACCTTGCACATAAGTAGACTTGGAGACTAAAATTTTGAATTGCGGAGAAATTTCTGGGTTATATCCTCACTACAAAGCTTCGAGAGTTACAGTAAACTTGCCTTGGTGCATCGGATATAAGCTACTGGTCCACCAGGTGATGCTCCATGGTTCCACTGCTGATCTTGCTGGTAGTAGTCTTGGAGACTAAAGTTCTGGATTGCGACGAAATTTCTGGGAACCATTATCATTATTAAGCTTTGATAGCTACAGAATTCTTGCTTTGGTGCATCGGATTTATGATACTGTTCCACCAGGTGATGCTCCTTGGTTCCACTGCTAACCTTGCAGATAAGTAGGCATCTAGACTAAAGTTCAGAATTGCGACGACGTTTCTCCGTTATATTCTCACTAGGAAGTTTCGAGAGTTACGGTAAAAGTGCTTTGTTGCATCGGATTCAAGCTACTAGCCCACTAGGTGATGCTCCATTGTTCCACTGCAGACCTTGCAGATAAATAGGCTTGGAGACTAAACTCCTAATGCGACGAAACTTCTGGGTTACATTCTCACTAGGAAGCTTCTAGAGTTACAGTAATCTTGTTTTGTGCATCGGATTTATGCTACTAGTCCAGCGGGCGATGCTCCATAGTTCCACTGGTAACCTTGCAGATAAGTACTCTTGGAGACTAAAGTTCTGAATTGCGACGAAATTTCTGGGTTACATTCCCCACTAGGAAGCTTCGAGAGCTACAGAACACTTGCTTTGGTGCATCGGGTTTAAGCTACTGGTCCACCAAGTGATGCTTCTTCGTTCCACTACTGACCTTGCAGATAAGTAGGCTTGGAGACTAAAGATCTCAATTGCTACTAAATATCTCGGTTATACTCTCACTAGGAAACTTCGAGAGCTACAGTAAACTTTCTTTGGTGCATTGCATTTAAGCTACTGGTCCACCAGGTGATGCTCCATGCTTCCACTGCCGACCTTGCAGATAAGTGCGCTTGGAGACTAATGTTTTGAATTGCGACGAAATTTCTGATTATATTCTCACAAGGAAGCTTCGAGAGTTACAGTCAACTTACTTTGGTGCATCGTATTTAAGGTACTGGTCCAACAGGTGATGCTCCTTGGTTGCACTGCTGACCTAGCAAATAAGTTGGCTTGAAGACTAACGTTCTGAATTTCGATGACATTTCTGGGTTATATTTCCACTAGGAAGCTGCGAGAGTTACAGTAAACTTGCTTTGGTGCTTAGGATTCGAGCTACTGGTCCACCTGGTGATGCTCCTTTGTTCCACTGCTGAATTTGCAGATAAGTAGGCTTCGAGACATTAGTGCTGAATTGCGACGGAATTTCTGGGTTACATTCTCACTAGGAAGCATCGAGAGCTAAAGTTAACTTGCTTTGGTGCATCGGATTTAAGCTGCTGGTCCACCAGCTGATGCTCCATGGTTCCACTGCTGTCCTTGCAGATAAGTAGGCTTCTAGATTAAAGTTGGGAATTGCGACGAAGTTTCTGGGTTATATTCTCATTAAGAAGTTTCGAGAGTTACAGTAAATTTGCTTTGGTGCATCGGATTTAACCTACTGGTCCACCAGGTGATGCTCATTGGTTCCACTGCTAACATTGCAGATAAGTAGGCTTGGAGACTAAAGTTCTGAATTGTGACGTACTAACTGGGTTATATTCTCACTAAGGAGCTACGAGAGTTACAGTAAACTTGCTTTGGAGCATCGGATTTAAGCTACTGGTCCACCAGGTGATGCTCCATGGTTGCACAGCTGGCCTTGCAGATTTGTAGGCGTGTTGGGTACAGTTCTGAATTGCGACGAAATTTCTGGGTTACCTTCTCACTAGGAAGCTTCGAGAGCTACAGTAAGCTTGCTTCGGTGCATCGGATTTAAGCTACTGGCCCACCAGGTGATGCTCCATGCTTCCACTCCTGATCTTGCAGGTAAGTGCGCTTGGAGACTAAAGTTCTGAATAGCGACGAAATTTCCTTGTTACATTTTTACTAGGAAGCTTCGAGAGTTACTGTAAACTTTCTTGGGGAATCGGATTTGTGCTACTGTCCCACCAGGTGATACTCCATGGTTCCACAGTTGACCTTACACATAAGTAGACTTCGAGATTAATAATCTGAAGTGCGGCGAAATGTCTGGGTTATATTCACACTAGGAAGCTTCGAGTGTTACAGTAAACTTGCTTTGGTGCATCGTTTTTACGCTACTGGTCCACCATGTGATGGTCCATTGTTCCACTGCTGACTTGCAGATAAGTAGGATTTGAGACTAAAGTTCTGAATTGCGACGTAATTTCTGGGTTATATTCTCACTAGGAAGCTTCGAGAGTTGCAGTAAACTTGCTTTGGTGCTTCGGATGTAAGCTATTGGTCCACCAGGTGATGCTCCTTGGTTCCATTGCTGACTTTGCAGATAAATACCCATAGAGACTAAAGTTCTTAACTGCCACGAAATTTCTGGGTTACAATCTCACTAGGAAGTTCGGGAGTTACAGTAAATTTGATTTAGTGCATCGGATTCATGCTACTGGTCCACCAGGTGATGTTCCATGACCCCACTGGTGAAATTGCAGATAAGCAGGCTTGGAGAGTAATGTCGTAAATTGCAATGGTATTTCTCGGTTACATTCTCACTAGGAAGCTTCGAGAGTTACAGTAGATTTGTTTTTTTGAATTGGATTTAAGCTACTGGTCCACCAGGTGATGCTCAATGGTTCCACTGCTGACCTTACAGATAAGTAGCCATGGAGACTAAAGCTCTGAATTGCGACGTAATTTCTGGGTTACATTCTCACTAGGAAGCTGCGAGAGTTACAGTAATCTTGCTTTGGTGAATCGGATTTGTGATACTGTCCCACCAGGTGATATTCCATGGTTCCACTGCTGATCTTGCACATAAGTATACTTCGAGAATAATGTTCTGAATTGCAGCGAAATGTTTGGGGTATATTCTCACGAGGAAGCTTCGAGAGTTACAGTAAATTTGCTTTGGTGCATTGGATTAAAGCTATTGGTCTACTAGAGGATGCTCCATGGTTCCAATGCTAAAACTGCATATAAGTAGCCTTGGAGACTAATGTTCTGAATTGCGACGAAATTTCTAGATCACATTCTCACTAGGAAGCTTCAAGAGTTACAATAAACTTGCTTTGGTGATTCGGAATTGTGCTACTGGTCCACAGGGGATGCACCATGGTTCGTCAGCTGACCTTGTAGATATGTAGGTTAGGAGACGAATGTTCTGAATTGGGACGAAATTTCTTTGTTACATTCTCACTAGGAAGTTTCAAGAGTTACAGTACACTTGCATTGGAGCATCGGATTTAAGCTACTGGTTCACCAGGCGATGCTCCATGGTTCCACTGCTGACCCTGCAGACAGGTTGGCTTGGAGACAAATGTTCTGAATTGCGACGAATCTTCTGGGTTACATTCTCACTACTAAGCTTCGAGAGCTCCAGTAAACTTGCTTTGGTGCATCGGATTTGTGCTACTGGTCCACCAGGTCATGCTCCATTGTTTCACTGCTGACCTTGCACGTAAGTAGACTTGGCGAATAAAAATCTGAAGTGCGACGATATTTATGGGTTATATTCTCTTTAAGAAACTTCGAGAGTTGCAGTAAATTTGCTTTTGGTGCATCGGATTTAACCAACTGGTCAACCAGGTGATGCTCCATGGTTCCACTGCTGACCCTGCACATAGGTAGACTTCGAGACTAAAGTTCTGAATTGCGGCGAAATTTCTGGGTTATATTCTCACTAGGGAGCTTCGAGAGTTACAGTAAACTGGCTGTGGTGCATCGGATTGAAGCTATTGGTCCAATAGATGATGCTCCATGGTTCCACTGCTAAAACTGCAGATAAGAAGCCTTGCAGACTAGTGTTCGGAATTGCGACGAAATTTCTAGATCAAATTCTCACTAAGAAGCTTCGAAAGTTACAGTACACTTTTTGGTGCATCGGATTAAAAGTTCTGGTCCAGCAGGAGAAGCTCTACTGTTGCACTGGTGACCTTGCAGATAAGTAGGCTTGGATACTAAAGTTCTATATTGCGACGAAATTTCTGCGTTACATTCTCACTAGGTAGCTTCCAGAGTTACAGTACACTTCCTTTGCTGCATCGGATTTAACCTACTGCTCCAAAAGTTGATGCTCCATTGTTGCACTGCTGACCTTTCAGATAAGTAGGCTTGGATACTAAAATTCGGATTCGCGACGATATTTCTGTGTTATTTTCTCACTAGGAAACTTCGAGAGGTACAGTAAAATTGTTTTGGTGCATCGAATCAAGCTACTTGTCCACCAGGTGATGCCCCATGTTTCCACTGTAAACGTTGCAAATAAGTAGGCTTGGAGACTAAATTTCTGAATTGCGACGACTTTTCTGGGTTACATTCTCACTGTACTGCAACTCTCGAAGATCCTTGAGAGAATGTAAGTCAGAAATTTCGTCGCAATTCAGAAATTTTGTCTCCAACCCTACTTATCTGCAAGGTCAGCAGAGGAACCATGGAGCATCACCTGTTGGACCAGTAGCTTAAATCCGAGGCACCTTAGCACGTCTACTGTAACTTTTGAAGCGTCCTAGTGACAATATAGTCCTGAAATTTCGTCGCAATTAAGAACTTTAGTCTCCATGCCTACTTATATGCAATTTGAGTAGTGGAACCTTGAATCATCACCTGGTGGACCAGTAGCTTGAATCCAATGGACCAAAGCAAGTTTACTGTAACTCTCGAAGCCTCCTTATGAGAATACAACCCAGAAATTTCGTCGCAATTAAAAACCTTAGTCTCCAAGAGCTCTTATCTGCAAGGTCGGCAGTGGTTCCATGGAGCATCACCTGGTGGACTAGTAGCTTAAATCCGATGCACAAAAGAAAGTTTACTGTAACTCTGGAAGGTTCCTGGTGAGAATATAACGCAGTTATTTCGTCGCAATTCAGCACTTTAGTGTCCAAGCCTACTTATTTCCAAGGTCTTAAGTAGAACCATGGGGCATCACCTGGTGGACGAGTAGGTTAAATTCGATGCACCAAAGCAATTTTACTTTAAGTCTCGAAGATTCGTAGTGAGATTATAACCCAGAAATATCGCCGCACTTCCGAACTTTAGTCTCCAAGTTTACTTATCTGCAAGGTCACCAGTGCAACAATGGAACATCACCTTTTAGAGCAGTAGGTAAACCCGATGCACCAAAGCAAGTGTACTGTAACTCTCCAAGCTTCCTAGTGAGAATGTAACCCAGAAAGTTCGTCGCAATTCAGAACTTTTGTCTCCAAGCCAACTTATCTGCAAGGTCAGCAATGCAATCATGGAGCTTCACCTGCTAGACCAGTAGCTTAAATTAGATGCATCAAAGGAAGTGTACTGCAACTCCCGAAGCTTCCTAGTGAGAATGTAACCCAGAAAGTTTGTCGCAATTTAGAACTTTAGTCTCCAACCCTCGTTATCTGCAAGGTCAGCAGTGCATGCATGGAGCATCACGTGGTGGACCAGTATCCTAAATCCGATGCAACAAAGCAAGTTTTCTGTAACTCTCGGAACTTTCTAGTGAGAATATAACAAAGAAATTTCGTCGCATTTCACAAGTTTAGTCTCCAAGACAACTTATCAAAAAGGTCAGCAGTGGAACCATGGAGTACCACCTGGTGGACCAGTAGTTTAAATCCGATGCACCAAAGCAATTTTACTGTAACCCTCGAAGATTCCTAGTGAGAATAAACCCAGAAACTTCGTCGCAATTCAAAACTTTAGTCTCCTAGCCCACTTATCTGCAGGGTCAGCAGTGGTACGTTGGAGCATCACCTGGTGGACCAGTAGCATAAATCCGATGCCCCAAAGCAAGTTTACTGTAACTCTCGAAGGTTCCTAGTGAGAAAGTAACCCATAAATTTCGTCGCAATTCAGAACTTTAGTCTCCAACCCAACTTACCTGCAAGGTTAGCAGAGGAACCATGGCGTATCACCTGGTGGACAAGTGGCTTAAATCCGAAACACCAAAGCATGTTTACTGTAACTCTCGAAGCTTCCTAGTGAGAATATAACCCAGAAATTTCGACGCAATTAAGAACTTTAGTCTCCAACCCTACTTATCTGCAATGTCAGCAGAGGAACCATGGAGCATCACCTGGTGGACTAGTAGCTTAAATCCAAGGCAAAAAAGGAAATTTACTGTAACTCTCGAAGCTTCGTAGTGAGAATATAACACAGAAATTTCGTCGCACATCAGAAGTTTAGTCTCCAAGCCTACTTATCTGCAATTTCAGCAGTGGAATCAAGGTGCATCACTTGGTGGACCAGTAGCTTGAATCCAATGCACCAAAGCCAATTTACTGTACCTCTCGATGCCTCCTAGTGAGAATACATCCCAGAAATTTTTTTCGTAATTCCGAACTTTAATCTCCAAGCCTACTTATCTGCAAGGTCACCAGTGAAACCATGGAGCATCACGTTTTGGAACAGTAGGTATAAACCGATGCACCAAAGCATATGTACTGCAACTCTCCAAGCTTCCTAGTGAAAATGTAACCCAGAAAGGTCGTCTCTTTCAAAACTATTGTCTCCAAGCCTCCTTACCTGCAAGGTCAGCAGTGGAATCATGGAACATCACCTGGTGGACCAGTAGCATGAATCCAATCCACAAAACAAGTTTACTGTAACTCTCGAAGATTCCTGGTGGGAATATAACTCAGAAATTTCTGTGCAATTCAGAACTTTAGTCTCCAATTCTACTTATCTGCAAGGTCAGCAGTGGAACCATGTAGCATCACCTCTTGGACCAGTAGCTTAAATACGATGCACCAAAAAAAGTTCACTCTAACTCTCAAAGGTTGCTGGTCAGAATATAACGCAGAAATTTCTTCGCAATTAAGAACTTTAGTGTCCATGCCACTTCTGTGCAAGGTCAGCAGTGGAACCATGGAGCATCACCTGGTGGACTCGTAGCTTAAATGCGAAGCACCAAAGAAAGTTTACTGTGACTCTGGAAGGTTCCTTGTGAGAATATAACGCAGTTATTTCGTCGCAATTCAGGACTTTAGTGTCCCAGCCTACTTATTTGCAATGTCTTATGTAGAACCATGGGGCATCACCTGGTGGACAAGTAGGTTAAATTCGATGCACCAAAGCAGTTTTACTGTAAGTCTCGAAGATTCGTAGTGAGATTATAACCCAGAAATATCGTCGCACTTCTGAACTTTAGTCTCCAAGTTTACTTACCTGCAAGGTCACCAGTGCAACAATGGAACATCACCTTTAGAGCAGTAGGTAAACCCGATGCTCCAAAGCAAGTGTACTGTAACTCTCGAAGCTTCCTAGTGAGAATGTAACCCAGAAAGTTCGTCGCAATTCAGAACTTTAGTCTCCAACCCTCGTTATCTTCAAGGTCAGCAGTGCATGCATGGAGTATCACGTGGTGGACCAGTAGCCTAAATCCGATGCAAGAAAGCAAGTTTTCTGTAACTCTCGGAACTTCCTAGTGAGAATATAACAAAGAAATTTCGTCGCAATTCACAAGTTTAGTCTCCAAGACAACTTATCTAAAAGGTCAGCAGTGGAACCATGAAGTAACACCTGGTGGACCTGTAGCTTAAATCCGATGCACCAAAGCAATTTTACTGTAACCCTCGAAGATTCCTAGTGAGAATACAACCCAGAAACGTCGCCGCAATTCAAAACTTTAGTCTCCAAGCCCACATATCTGCAAGGTCAGCAGTGGTACCATGGGGCATCACCTTGTGGACCAGTAGCATAAATCCGATGCACCAAAGCAATTTTACTGTAACCCTCGAAGATTCCTGGTGAGAATATAACCCAGAAATATTGTCGTCATTCCGAACATTAGTCTCCAGGCCTACTTTTCTGTAAGGGCAGCAGTGCAACCATGGAGTATTCACCTTTTGGAGCAGAAGGTTAAATTCGATGCACCAAAGCAACTGTACTGTAACTCTCGAAGGTTCCTAGTGCGAATGTAACCCATAATTTATATCGCAATTCAGAACTTTAGTCTCCAAACCTACTTATCTGCAAGGTTAGCAGAGGAACCATGGCGCATCACCTGGTGTACGAGTGGCTTAAATACGAAGCACCAAAGCATGTTTACTGTAACTCTCGAAGCTTCCTAGTGAGAATATAACCCAGAAGTTTCGTCGCAATTCAGAGCTTTGTCTCCACGCCTACTTATCTGCAATTTCAGCAGTGTAACCATGGAGCATCACCTGATGGACCAGTAGCTTAAATCCGATGCACCACAGAAAGTTTACTGTAACTCTCGAAGACTCCTAGTTAGATTATAACACAGAAATTTCCTCCCAATTCCGAACTTTAGTCTCCAAGCACACTTATCAGCAAGGTCAGCAGTGCAACCATGGTCCATCACCTTTTTTAGCATTAGGTTATATCCGATGCACCAAAGCAAGTGCACTGTAACTCACAAAGCTTCCTAGTGAAAATGTAACCCAGAAATTTCGTCGCAATACTGAACTTTAGTCTCCAAGATTGCTTATCTGCAAGGTCAGCAGTGCAACCATGGAGCTTCACCTGGTGGACCAATAGCTTAAATCCGCGCAGCAAATAAAGTTTACTGTATCTCTCGAAGCTTCGTAATGAGAATGTAACACAGAAATTACGTCGCAATTCACAAGTTTAGTCTCCAAGCCAACTTATCTCCAAGGTTAGCAGTGGAACCATGGAGTATCACCTGGTGGACCAGTACCTTAAATCCGATGCACCAAAGCAATTTTACTGTACTCACGAAGATTCCTAGTGAGAATACAAACCAGAAATTTTTTCGCAATTCAGACCTTTAGTCTCCAATCCTACTTATCTGCAATTTCAGCAGTGGTACCATGAAGCATGCCCTGCTGACCAGTACCTTAAATCCGGTGCACCAAAGCAAGTTTACTGTAACTCTCGGCACTTCCTAGTGAGAGTATAAACTAGAAATTTCGTCGTAATTCAGAACTTTTGTCTCCAACCCTACTTATTTGCAAGGTCTTCAGTAGAACCATGGGGCATCACCTGGTGGACAATTAGGATAAATTCGATGAACCAAAGAAATTTTACTGTAACTCTCGAAGCTTCCTAGTGAGAATTTAACCCAGAAATTTCGTCGCAATTCAGAAGATTAGTCTCCAAGCCTACTTTTCTGCAAGGATTAGCTGTGGAACCATGGAACATCACCTGGTGGACCAGTAGCTTGAATGCGATGCACCAAAGCAAATTTTCTGTAACTCTCAAAGATTCCTAGTGAGAATACAACACAGAAATTTCGTCGCTATTCAAAACTTTTGACTAGAAGCCAACTTATTTGCAAGGTCTTCAGTGGAACCATGGGGCATCACCTGGTGGACAAGTAGGTTAAAGTCGATGCACCGAAGAAATTTTACTGTAACTCTCGAAGATTCCTAGTGAGATTATAACCCAGAAATATCGTCGCAATTCCGAACTTTAGTCTCCAAGCCCACTTATCTGTAAGGTCAGCAGTTCAACCATGGAGCATCACCTTTTGGAGCACTAGTTTAAATCCGATGCACCAAAGCAAGTGCACTGTAACTCATGAAGCTTCCTACTGAGAATGTAACCCATAAATTTCGTCGCAATTCAGAACTGTAGACTTCAAACCTACTTATCTGCAATTTCAGCAGTGGAATCATTGAGCATCACCTGGTGGAACAGTAGCTCAAATGCAATGCACCCAAGCAAGTTTACTGTAACTCTCGAAGCTTCCTAGTGGGCATACAACCCAGAAATTTCGTCGCAATTCAGATATTTAGTTTCTAAGCCTACTTATCTGTAATGTAAGAGGAGGAAACGTGGAGCATCACCAGGTGAACCAGTAGCTTAAAACCGATTGTACTTTTTCAAGATTCCTAGTGAGAATATAGCCCAGAAATTTCGTCGTAAATCAGAACTTTAGTCTCCATGATTACTTTTCTGCAATTTCAGCAGTGGAACCATGGAGCATTACCTGGTGGGACAGTGGCTTAAATCCGATGCTCCAAAGCAAGTTTACTGTAACTCTGGAAGCTTCCTAGTGGGAATATAACGCAGAAATTTCATCGCAAATTCAGAACATTAGTCTCCAAGCCTACATATCTGGAAGGTCAGCAGTGGAACCATGTAGCCTTACCTGGTGGACCAGGAGCTTAAATCCGATGAATCAAAGCAAGTTTACTACAGCGCTCGAAGCTTCCAAGTGAGAATGTAACCCAGAAATGTCATCGCAAATCAGAACTTTAGACTCCAAGCCTACTTATCTGCAAGGTCAGCAGTGCAATCACAGAGCTTCACCTGCTAGACCAGTAGCTTAAATTGTATGCACCAAAGGAAGAGTACTGTTACTCCCGAAACTTCCTAGTGAGAAAGTATGTCAAAAATTTTTTCGTAATTCAGAACTTTAGTCTCCAAGCCTCCTTTTCTGAAAGGTCATCAGTATAACCATTGAGCGTCACATGGTGGACCAGTACCCTAAATCCTATGCAACAAAGCAAGTTTACTGAAACTCTCGGAACTTCCTAGTGAGAACATAACCCAGAAATTACGTCGCAATTCAGAACTTTAGTCTCCAAGCCTACTTATCTGCAATTTCACCATGGACTATCACCTGGTGGACCAGTAGCTTCAATCCAATTTACCAAAGCAAGTTTACTGTAACTCTCGATGTTTCCTGGTTAGAATATGTTGCAGGAATTTCGTCGCTATTCAGAAATTTAGTCTCCAAGCCTACTTATTTGCAAGGTCTTAAGTAGAACCATGGTTAATCACCTGGTGGACAAGTAGATTAAATTCGATGCACAAAAGCAATTTTACAGTAAGTCTACAAGATTCCTAGTGAGGTTATAATCCAGAAATATCGTCGCACTTCCGAACTTTAGTCTCCAAGCCTACTTATCTGCAAGGTGACCAGTGCAACAATGGAGCATCACCTTTTAGAGCAGTAGGTAAAATCCGATGCACCAAAGCAAGTGTACTGTAACTCTCGAAGCTTGCTATTGAGAATGTAATCCAGAAAGTTCGTCGTAATTCAGAACTTTAGTCTCCAAGCCTACTTGTCTGCAATTTCAGCAGTGGAATCATGGAACATCACCTGGTTGACCAGTAGCTTAAGTCCGATTCACCAAAGCAAGTTTACTACAGCGCTGAAACCTTTCCAGTGAGAATGTTATACAGAAATTTCGTCGCAATTCAGAACCTTAGTCTCCAAGCCAACTTATTTGCAAGGTCTTCAGTGGAACCATAGGGCATCATCTGGTGGACAAGTAGGTTAAATTCGATGCACCGAAGCAATTTTACTGTAACTCTCGAAGATTCCTAGTGAGATTATAACCCAGAAATATCGTCGTAATTCCGAACATTAGTATCCAAGCCCACTTATCTGCTATTTCAGCAGTGGAATCATTGAGCATCACCTGGTGGACCAATAGCTCGAAGGCAATGCACCCAAGCCAGTTTACTTTAACTCTCGAAGATTCTAGTGAGCATACAACCCAGAATTGTCGTCGCAATTCAAAACTTTAGTCTCCAAGCCCATTATCTGCAAGGTCAGCAGTGGTACCATGGAACATCACCTGGTGTACCAGTAGCTGACATCCGATGCACCAAAGCATGTTTACTGTAACCCTCGAAGGTTCCTGGTGAGAATATAACCAAGAAACATTGTCGCAAGTCCGAACTTTAGTTTCCAAGCCCACTTATCTGTAAGATCAGCTGTGAACATTGGAGCACCACCTTATGGAGCAGTAGGTTAAATCCAATGCTCCAAAACAAGTGCACTGTAACTCACGAAGCTTCCTAGTGAGAATGTAACCCATCAATTTCGTCGCAATTCTGAACTTTAGTCTCCAACCCTACTTATCTGCAATTTCAGCAGTGGAATCATTGAGCATCACCTGGTGGACCAGTAGCTCGAATGCAATGCACCCAAGCAAGTTTACTGTAACTCTCGAAGCTTCCTAGCGAGCATACAACCCAGAACTTTCGTCGCAATTCTGAAATTTACTTTCCATGCCTACTTAACTGTAAAGTAAGCAGAGGAACCATGGAGCATCACCTGGTAGACCAATAGCTTAAATCTGCGCACCAAATAACGTTTACTGTAACTCTAGAAGCTTCGTAGTGAGAATAAAACACAGAAATTACGTCGCAAATCACAAGTTTAGTCTCCAAGCCAACTTATCAGCAAGGTCAGCAGTGGAACCATGGAGTATCACCTGCTGGACCAGTAGCTTAAATCCGATGCACCAAAGCAATTTTACTTCAACTCTCGAAGATTTCTAGTGAGAATACAACCCAGTTATATCGTCGCAATTCAAAACTTTAGTCTCCATGCCCACTTATCTGCAAAGTCAGCAGTGGTACCATGGAGCATCACCTGGTGGACCAGTAGCATAAATCTGATGTCCCAAAGCAAGTTCACTGTAACCCTTGAAGATTCCTGGTGAGAGTATAACACAGAAATATTGTCGCAATTCAGAACTTTAGTCACCAAGCCTACTTATCTGTAAGGTCAGTAGTGCAACCATGGAGCATCACCTGTTGGAGCAGAAGGTTAAATCCGATGCACCAAAGAAATTTTACTGTAACTCTCGAAGCATCCTAGTGAGAATTTAACCCAGAAATTTCTTCGCATTTCAGAAGATTAGTCTCCAAGCCTACTTTTCTGCAAGGATTAGCTGTGGAACCATGGAACATCACTTGGTGGACCAGTAGTTTGAATCCGATGCACCAAAGCAAATTTTCTGTAACTCTCAAAGATTCCTAGTGAGAATACAACACAGAAATTTCGTCGCAATTCAAAACTTTTGACTCCAAGCCAACTTATTTGCAAGGTCTTCAGTGGAACCATGGGGCATCACCTGGTGGACAAGTAGGTTAAATTCGATGCAACAAAGCAATTTTACAGTAAGTCTACAGTATACCTAGTGAGGTTATAACCCAGAAATATCGTAGCACTTCCGAAATTTAGTCTCCAAGCCTACGTATCTGCAAGGTCACCAGTGCAACAATGGAGCATCACCTTTTAGAGCAGTAGGTAAAATCCGATGCACCAAAGCAAGTGTACTGTAACTCTCGAAGCTTCCTATTGAGAATGTAACCCAGAAAGTTCGTTGCAATTCAGAACTTTAGTCTCCAAGCCTACTTGTCTGCAATTTCAGCATTGGAATCATGGAGAATCACCTGGTTGACCGGTAGCTTAAATCCGAATCACCAAAGCAAGTTTACTACAGCGCTCGAAGCTTTCCAGTGAGAATGTTACACAGAAATTTCGTCGCAATTCAGAACTTTAGTCTCCAAGCCAACTTATTTGCAAGGTCTTCAGTTGAACCATGGGGCATCACCTGGTTGACAAGTAGGTTAAATTCGATGCACCGATCAATTTTGCTGTAACTCTCGAAGATTCCTAGTGAGATTATAACACAGAAATATCGTCGCAATTCCGAACTTTAGTCTCCAAGCCCACTTATCTGTAAGGTCAGCAGTGCAACCATGGAGCATCACCTTTTGGAGCAGTAGTTTAAATCCGATGCACCAACGCAAGTGCACTGTAACTCATGAAGCTTCCTAGTGAGAATGTAATCCATAAATTTCGTCGCAATTCAGAACTTTAGACTTCAAACCTACTTATCTGCAATTTCAGCAGTGGAATCATTGAGCATCACCTGGTGTAACAGTAGCTCGATTGCAATGCACCCAAGCAAGTTTACTGTAACTCTCGAAGCTTCCTAGTGGGCATACAACCCAGAAATTTCGTCGCAATTCAGAAATTTAGTTTCCAAGCCTACTTATCTCTAATGTAAGCAGTGGAACCATGGAGCATCACCTGGTAATCCAGTAGCTTAAAACCAATGCTCCTAATAAAGTTTACTGTAACTTTTCAAGCTTCCTAGTGAGAATATAGCCCAGAAATTTCGTCGTAAATCAGAACTTTAGTCTCCATGCCTACTTTTCTGCAATTTCAGCAGTGGAACCATGGAGCATTACCTGGTGAACCAGTAGCATGAATCCGATGCCTAAAAAAAGGTTGCTGTAAATACAGCAACATAGTAAATCTGTCACAATTCTCAACTTTAGTCTGCAAGCCTCCTTATCTGAAAGGTCAGCAGTGGATGCATGGAGCATCACATGTTGGACCAGTAGCCTAAATCCCATGCAACAAAGCAAGTTTACTGAAACTCCCGGAACTTCCTAGTGAGAACATAACCCAGAAATTACGTCGCAATTCAGAACTTTAGTCTCCAAGCCTACTTATCTGCAATATCAGCATGGACTATAGAATATGTTGCAGAAATTTTTTCGCAATTCAGAACTTTAGTCTCCAAGCCTACTTATTTGCAAGGTCTTAAGTAGAACCATGGTTAATCGCCTGGTGGACCAGTAGGTAAAATTCGATGCACCAAAGCATTTTACAGTAAGTCTACAAGATTCCTAATGAGGTTATAACCCAGATATACCGTCGCACTCCAGAACTGTAGTCTCCAAGCCTACTTATCTGCAAGGTCACCTGTGCAACAATGGAGCATCACCATTTAGAGCAGTAGGTAAAATCCGATGCACCAAAGCAAGTGTACTGTAACTCTCGAAGCTTGCTATTGAGAATGTAATCCAGAAAGTTCGTCGCAATTCAGAACTTTAGTCTCAAGCCTACTTATCTGCAATTTCAGCAGTGGAATCATGGAACATCTCCTGGTCGACCAGTAGCTTGAATCCAGTGCACTCAAAAAAGTTTACTGTAACTCTCGAAATTTCCTAGTGAGAATACAACCCAGAAATTTGGTCGCAATTCAGAACTTTAGTCTCCAAGCCAACTTATTTGCAAGGTCTTCAGTGGAACCATGGGGCATCACCTGGTGGACAAGTAGGTTAAATTCGATGCACCGAAGCAATTTTACTGTAACTCTCGAAGATTCCTAGTGAGAATATAACCAAGAAACATTGTCGCAATTCCGAACTTTAGTCTCCAAGCCTACTTGTCTGCAATTTCAGCATTGGAATCATGGAGCATCACCTGGTTGACCACTAGTTTAAATCCGATGCACCAAAGCAAGTGTACTGTAACTATCGAAGCTTGCTATTGAGAACGTAATCCAGAAATGGCATCGCAATTCAGAACTTTAGTCTCCAAGCCAACTTATCTGCAATGTCAGCAGTGCAATCATGGAGCTTCACCTGCTAGACCAGTAGCTTAAATTATATGCATCAAAGGAAGTGTACTGTTACTCCCGAAACTTCCTAGTGACAATGTATCACAAAATTTTTTTCGCAAGTCACAACTTAAGTCTCCAAGCTTCCTTATCTGAAAGGTCAGCAGTGGATGCATGGAGCCTCACATGGTGGAGCAGTAGCCTAAATCCGATGCAACAAAGCAAGTTTACTGTAACTCTAGGACCGTCCTAGTGAGAATATAACCCAGAAACCTCGACGCAATTCAGAACATTAGTCTCCAAAACTACATATCTGCAAGGTCAGCAGTGCAACCATGGAGCTTCACCTTTTGGACGAGTAGGTCAAATCCGATGCACCAAAGCAAGTGTACTGTTACTCTCGAAGCTTCTTAGTGAGAATGTAACCCAGGAATTTCGTCGCAATTCAGAACTTTAGCCTTCAACCCTACTTACCTGCAAGGTCAGCAGTGGATCCATGGAACATCCCCTGGTTCAGTAGCTTAAATCCGTTGCACCAAAGCAAGTTTACTGTAACTTTTGAAGCTTCCTAGTGAGAATATAGCCCAGAAACGTCGTCGTAATTCAGAACTTTAGTCTCCGTGCCTCCTTATCTACAATTTTAGAAGTTGAACAATGGAGCATCAACTGGTGGACCAGTAGCTTGAATCCGATGCACCAAAGAAGGTTTACTGTAAGCCTACTTATCAGCAATTTTGGCAGTGGAACTATGGAGCATCACCTGGTTGAACCGTAGCTTAAGTCCGATGCACCAAAGCACGTTTACAGTAACTCTCTAAGCTTCCTAGTGAGAGTATAACCCAGAAATTTCGTCGCAATTCAGAACTTTAGTCTCCAAGCCAAAATATTTGCAAGGTAAGCAGTAAAACCATGGAGCATCGCTGGTTCAGTTGCTTAAATCCGTTGCACCAAAGCAAGTTTACTGTAACTCTCGAAGGGCCCTGGTGAGAATATAACGCTGAAATTTTGTCGCAATTCTGAACCTTAGTCCCCAAGCCTACATATCTGCAAATTCAGCAGTGCAACCATGGAGCTTCAAATTCTGGACCAGTAGCTTAAATCCCCTGAACCTATGCAAGTTTACTGTAACTGTTGAAGCTTACTAGCTAGAACATAGCCCAGATATTTCGTCGTAATTCAAAACTTTGATCTCCATGCATACTTATCTGCAGTTTAAGCAGTGGAACCATGGAGCATCGCCTGATGAACCAGTAACTTGAATACGATGCAACAAAACAAGTTTACAGTATCTCTCGAAGCCTCCTAGTGAGAATACAACGCAGAAATTTCGTCGCAATTCAGGACTTTAGTCTTCAATCCTACTATTATGCAAATTAAGCAGTGGTACCATGGGGCATCAAATCATGGACCAATAGATTAAATCCGATGCACCAAAACAAGTTTACTGTAACTCTCGAATCATCGTAGTGGGAATATAACCCAGAAATTTCATCGCAATTCAGAACTTTAGTCCCCAAGCCTACTAATCTGCAAGGTCAGCAGTGGTACCATGGAGCTTCACCTGCTGGATCAGTAGCTTAAATCCGATGCTCCTAAGCAAGTTTACTGTAACTTTTGTAACTTCGTAGTGAGAATATAGCACAGAAATTAAGTCGTAATTCAGATATTTAGTCTCCATGCCTACTTATTTGCAAGGTCAGCATTGGTACCATGGAGCATCACCTGCTGGACCAGTAGCTTAAATCCCATGCACCAAAGCAAATTCACTGTAACTCACGAAGTGAGAAGGTAAAGCAGAAATTTCGTCGCAATTCAGAACTTCAGTCTCCAAGCCTACTAATCTTGCAAGGTCAGCAGTGGAACCATGGAGCATCACCTGGTGGACCAGTATCTTAAATCCGATGCCCAAAGCAAGTTTACTATATCTCTCGCAGCTTCCTATTGAGAATGTAACCCAGAAATTTCGTCGCAATTCGGAACTTTTGTCTCCAAGCTTACTTATTTGCAAGGTCAACAGTGCAACCATGGAGCTTCACCTGCTGGACCAGTACCTTAAACCCGATGCACATAAGCAAGTTTGCTGTAAGTTTTGAAGCTTATTAGTGAGAATATAGCCCAGAAATTTCGTCATAATTCAGAACTTTAGGGTCGATGCCTACTTATCTGCAATTTTAGCAGTGGAACCATGGAGCATTTCCTGGTGGACCAGTAGCTTGAATCCCATGCCTCCTTGTTTGCAAGGTCTTCAGTGGAACCGTGGGGCCTCACCTGGTCTACAAGTAGCGTAAATCCGATGCCCCAAAGCAATTTTACTGTAACTCTCGAAGCCTCCTAGTGAGAATGCGACACAGAAATTACGTCGGAATTCCTAACTTTAGTCTCCAATCCTACTTATCTGCAATTTCAGCAGTGGTAGCATGGGGCATCACCTGGTGGACCAGTAGCTAAAATCCGATGCACCAAAGAATGTTTACTGTAACTCTCTATGCTTCCTAGTGAGAATGTAACACAGAAAATTTGTCGCAATTCAAAACTTTAGTCTTCAAACCTAAAAATCTGCAAGGTCAGCAGTAGTACCATGGTGCTTCATATGCTGGACCAGTAGATTATAAGCGATGCACCAAAGCGAGTATACGGTAACTCTCGAAGCTCTCAAATCAGAATGTAAAGAGGAAATTTCGTCGCAATTCAGAAATGTAGTTTACAAGCCTACTTAACTGCTAGGTCAGCAGTGGAACCATGGAGCATCACCTGGTTCAGAAGCTTAAACCGTTGCACCAAAGCAAGTTTACTGTAACTCTCGTACGTTCCTGATGAGAATATAACGCAGAAATTTCGTCGCAATTCAGGACTTTAGTCTCCAATCCTACTATTCTGCAAATTCAACAGTGGTACCATGGGGCATCAAATCATGGACCAATAGCTTAAATCCGATGCAACAAAGCAAGTGTACTGTTACTCTCGAAGCTTCTTAATGAGAATGTAACCCAGGAAATTCGTCGCAATTCAGAACTTTAGTCTCCAACTCTACTTATCTGCAAGGTCTGCAGTGGAACCATGGAACATCCCCTGGTTCAGTAGCTTAAATCCGTTTCACCAAAGCAAGTTTACTGTAACTTTTGAAGCTTCCTAGAGAGAGTGTAGCCCAGAAACGTCGTCGTAATTCAGAACTTTAGTCTCCGTGCCTCCTTATCTGCAATTTTAGAAGTTGAACCATGGAGCATCACCTGGTGGACCAGTAGCTTGAATCCTATGCTTCAAAGAAGGTTTACTGTAACTCTCGAAACTTCCTAATGAGAATATAACATAGAAACTCCGTCGCAATTCAGACGTTTAGTCTTCAAGCCTATGTATCTGCAAGGTCAGCAGTGGAACCATGGAGCATCACCTGGTGGACGCGTAGCTTGAATCCGATGTACCAAAGCACATTTAGTGTAACTCTAGAAGCTTGTTTAAAGAGCGTATAACCCAGAAAGTTCGTCGCGATTCAGAAGTTTAGTCTCCAAGACTACATATCTGCAAGGTCAGCAGTGGACCATGCAGCATCACCTGGTGGACCAGTAGCTTAGATCCGATGTACCAAAGCAAGTTTACTATAGCTCTCGATGTTTCCTAGTGAGAATGTAATCCAGAAATTTCGTCGCAATACAGAACTTTAGTATCCAAGCTTACTTATCTCCACGGGCAGCAGTAGGACCATGGAGCATCGCCTAGTGGACCAGTAGCTTAAATCCGATGCTCCAAATAAAGTTTAGTGTAACTCACGAAGGTCCTTAGTGAGAATGTAAAGCAGAAATCTCGTCGCAATTCAGAACATTAGTCTCCAAGCCTACTTGTCTGCAAGGCCAGCAGAGGAACCATGGAGAATCACCTGGATCAGTAGCTTAAATCCATTGCACCAAAGCAAGTTTACTGTAATTCTCGAAGGTCCCTGGTGACAATATAACGCAGAAATATTGTCGCAATTCAAAACCTTAGTCTCCAAACCTACTTATCTGCAAATTCAGCAGTGGAACCATGGAGCTTCACCTCTTGGACCAGTAGCTTAAATCCGATGCACCAAAGCAAGTTAACTGTAACTCTCGAAGCTCCCTAGAGTGAGTGTGAAGCCGAAATTTTTTTTTCAATTCGGAAGTTTAGTCTCCAAGAATACTTATCTGCAAGGTCAGCAGTGGAACCATGGAGCATTCCCTGGTGGAGCAGTAGCTTAAATCCGATGCCCAAAGCAAGTTTACTATATCTCTCGCAGCTTCCTATTGGGAATGTAACCCAAAAATTTCGTCGCAATTCAGAACTTTAGTCTCCAAGCTTACTTATTTGCAACTTCGGCAGTGAATCCATGGAGCATTACCTGGTAGACCAGTAGCTTGAAACCAATACACCAAAGCAAGTTTACTATAGCTCTCGAAGCTTCCTAGTGAAAATGTAACCCAGAATTCTCGTCGCAATTCCGAACTTAAGTCTCCAAGCCTACTTATCTGCATGGTCAACAGTGCAACCATGGAGCTTCACCTGTTGGACCAGTACCTTAAACCCGATGCACATAAGCAAGTTTGCTGTAAGTTTTGAATCTTATTTGTGAGAATATAGCCCAGAAATTTCGTCATAATTCAGAACTTTAGTGTCGATGCCTACTTATCTGCAATTTTAGCAGTGGAACCAAGGAGCATTTCCTGGTGGACCAGTAGCTTGAATCCCATGCCTCCTTGTTTGCAAGGTCTTCAGTGGAACCGTGGGGCCTCACCTGGTCTGCAAGTAGCGTAAATCCGATGCCCCAAAGCAATTTTACTGTAACTCTCGAAGCCTCCTAGTGAGAATGCAACTCAGAAATTACGTCGGAATTCCTAACTTTAGTCTCCAATCCTACTTATCTGCAATTTCAGCAGTGGTAGCATGGGGCATCACCTGGTGGACCAGTAGCTAAAATCCGATGCACCAAAGAATGTTTACTGTAACTCTCGATGCTTCCTAGTGAGAATATAACACAGAAAATTTGTCGCAATTCAAAACTTTAGTCTTCAAACCTATTAATCTGCAAGGTCAGCAGTGGTACCATGGAGCTTCATATGCTGGACCAGTAGATTAAATGCGATGCACCAAAGCGAGTATACGGTAACTCTCGAAGCTCTCAAATCAGAATGTAAAGAGGAAATTTCGTCGCAATTCGGAAATGTAGTTTACAAGCCTACTTAACTGCAAGGTCAGCAGTGGAACCATGGAGCATCACCTGGTTCAGTAGCTTAAACCGTTGCACCAAAGCATGTTTATTGTAAATCTCGTATGTTCCTGGTGAGAATATAACGCAGAAATTTCGTCGCAATTCAGGACTTTAGTCTCCAATCCTACTATTCTGCAAATTCAACAGTGGTACCATGGGGCATCAAATCATGGACCAATAGCTTAGATCCGATGCACCAAAACAAGTTTACTGTAACTCTCGAAGCTTCCTAGTGACAATATAACCCAGATATTTCGTCGTAATTCACAACATCAGACTCCAAGTCTACTTATCTGCAAGGTCAGCAGTGGAACCATGGAGCATCACCTGGTTCAGTAGCTTACATCCGTTACACCAAAGCAATTTTAGTGTAACTCTCGAAGATTCCTAGTGAGAATATTAACCCTGTAATTTCGTCGCAATAGAGAACTTTAGTCTCCAAGCCTACTTATATGCAAGGTCAGCAGTGCAACCATGGAGCTTCACCTGCTGCACCACTACCATAAATCCGATGCACCTATGCAAGTTTACTGTAACTTTTGAAACTTACTAGTGAGAATATAGGCCACAAATTTCATCGTAATTCAGAACTTTAGACTCCATGCCTAGTTGTATGCAATTTTAGCAGTGGAACCATGGAGCATCACCTGGTGGACCAGTAGCTGGAATCCGATGCACCAAAGCAAGTTTACTGTAACTCTCGAAGCCTCCTAGTGAGAATACAACAAAAAATTTCGTAGCAATTCAGAACTTTAGTCTCCAATCCTACTTAACCCCAATTTCAGCAGTTTTACCATGGGGCATCACCTCGTGGACCAGTATCTTAAATCTGATGCACCAAAGCAAGTTTACTGTAATTCTCGAGTTTTCGTAGTGGGAATATAACCCAGAAATTTCATCGCAATTCAGAAGTTTAGTCTCCAACCCTATTAATCTGCAAGTCAGCAGTGGTACCATGGAGCTTCATATGCTGGACCAGTAGATTAAATGCGATGCACCAAAGCGAGTATACGGTAACTCTCGAAGCTTCCAAATCAGAATGTAAAGAGGAAATTTCGTCGCAATTCAGAAATATAGTTTACAAGCATACTTAACTGCAAGGTGAGCAGTGGAACCATGGAACATCACCTGGTTTAGTAGCTTAAATCCGTTGCACCAAAGCAAGTTTACTGTAACTCTTGAACGTTCCTGGTGAGAATATAACGAAGAAATTTCGTCGAAATTCAGAAATGTAGTCTCCAGGCATACTTTTCTGCAAGGTCTGCAGTGGAAATATGGAGCATCACCTGGTGGACCTGTAGCTTAAATCCGATGCACCAAAGAAAGTTTACTGTAACTCTCGAAGCTTCCTAGTGAGAGTATAGCCTTGAAATTTAGTCGCAATTCAGAACTTTAGTCTAGAAGCCTACTTATCTGCAAGGTCAGCAGTGGAACCATCTAGCATCACCTGCTGGACCAGTTGCTTAAATCGGATGCACCAAAGCAATTTTACTGTAACTGAGGAGGATTCCTACCGAGAAAATAACAAAGAAATATCGTTGCAATTTAGTACTTTAGTCTCCAAGCCTACTAATCTGCAGGGTCAGCTGTGCAACCATTGAGCATCACCATTTGGACAAGTAGGTTAAATCCGATGCACCAAAAGTAGTGTACTGTAACTCTCGAAGCTCCCTATTGAGAATGTAATCCAGAAATTTCGTCGCAAATCAGAACTTTAGTCTCCAACGCTACATATCTGCTAGGAAAGCAGATGAACCATTGAGCATCACCTGGTGGACCACAAGCTGGAAACCGATGCACCAATACCCGTTTACTGTAACTCCGAAGCTTCCTAGTGAGAATACAACCAAGACATTTCGTCGCAATTCATAATTTTAGTCTCCAAGATTACTTATCCGCAAGGTCAGCAATAGGACCGTGAAGCATCGCCTAGTGGACCAGTAGCTTAAAATTGATGCTCCAAAGAAAGTTTAGTGTAACTCTGGAATCTTCCTAGTGGGAATATAACCCAGAAATTTCATCGCAATTTAGAAATTTGACTCTAAGCCTACTTATCTGCAAGGTCAGAAGTACAACCATGGAGCATCACCTGATTCAGTAACTTAAATCCGTTGGACCAAAGCAACTTTACTGTAACTCTCGAACGTTCCTGGTGAGAATAAAGCGCAGAAATTACGTCGCAGTTCAGAACTTTAGTCTCCAAGCCTACTTATCTGCAAGGTCAGCGGTGGAACCATGGAACATCACCTGGTTTAGTAGCTTAAATCCGTTTCACGAAAGCAAGTTTGCTGTAACTCTTGAACGTTCCTGGTGAGAATATAACGCAGAAATGTCGTCGCATTTCAGAACTTTAGTCTCCAAGCCTACTTATCTGCAAGGTCTGCATTGGAAGTATGGAGTATTACAATGTTGACCAGTACTTTAAATCCGATGCACCAAAGAAACTTTGCTGTAACTATCGAAGCTTCCTAGTGAGAATGTAACCCAGATATTTCGTCGCTATTCAGAAGTTTAGTCTCCAAGTCTACTGATCTGCAAGGTCTGCAGTGGAAACATGGAGCATCACCTCTTGGACCAGTAGCTTGAATCCGATGCTCAAAGCAAGTTTATTATAGCTCTCGCTGCATCCTAGTCAGAATGTTACCCAGAAATTTCGTCGCAATTCAGAACTTTAGTCTCGAAGCTAATTTATTTGCAAGGTCGGCAGTGTAACCATGGAGCATCACATGGTGGACCAGTATCTTAAATCCCATGCTCCAAAGAAAGTTTAGTTTAACTCTCGAATCTTCCTAGTGGGAATATAACCCAGAAATTTCAATGTAATTCAGAAATTTGACTCTAACGCTACTTATCTGCAAGGTCAGAAGTACAACCATGGAGCATCACCTGGTTCAGTAGCTTAAATCCGTTGCACTATAGCAAGTTTACTGTAAGTGTGGAACGTTCCTGGTGAAAATTAAACGCAGAAATTACGTCGCAGTTCAGAACTTTAGTCTCCAAGCCTAGATATCTGCAAAATCAGCAGTGGAACAATGGAGCATCACCTGGTGGACCAGTAGCTTGAATCCGATGCTCCAAAGCACGTTTTCTGTAACTCTCGAAGCTTCCTAGTGAGAATATAACCCAGAAATTTCGCCGCAATTCAGAACTTTAGTCTCCAAGCCTACTTATCTGAAAGATCAGCAGTGGAACCATGGAGCATCACCTGGTTTAGTAGCTTAAATTCGTTGCACCAAAGCAAGTTCACTGTAACTCTCGACGATTCCTAGTTAGAATTTTACCCTGAAATTTCGTCGCAATTCAGAACTATATTCTCCAAGCCTACTTATCTCAATGGCAGCAGTGGAACCATCTAGCATCACCTGGTGGACCAGTAGCTTACATCCGATGCTCAAAACTAGTTTACTATAGCTCTCGCTGCATACTAGCCAGAATGTAACCCAAAAATTTCGTCGCAAATCAGAACTTTAGTCTCCAAGCTAACTTATTTACAAGGTCGGCAGTGGAACAATGGAGCATCACCTGGTGGACAAGTAGCTTATATCTGATACACGAAAGCAATTTCACACTAACTCTTGAAGATTCCTAGAGAGAAAATAACAAACAAATATCGTTGCAATTCAGTACTTTAGTCTCAAAGCCTACTAATCTGCAAGGTCAGCTGTACAACCATTGAGCATCACCATTTGGACCAGTAGGTTAAATCCGATGCACCAAAGCAAGTGTACCGTAACTCTCGAAGCCTCCTATTGAGAATGTAACCCAGAAATTTCGTCACAATTCAGAACTTTAGTTTCCAACGCTACATACCTGCAAGGAAAGCAGAGGAACCATGGAGGATCACCTGGTGGACCACTAGCATGAACCCGATGTATGAAAACCAGTTTACTGTTACTCCGAAGCTTCCTAGTGAGAATACAACAAAGACATATCGTCCCAATTCAGAATTTTAGTCTCCAAGATTACTTATCTTCAAGGTCAGCAGTAGGACCATGGAGCATCGCCTAGTGGACCAGTAGCTTAAATCCGACGTTTCGAAGAAAGTTTAGTGTAACTCTCGAATCATCCTAGTGGGAATATAAACCAGAAATTTCATCGCAATTCAAAAATTTGACTCTAAGCCTACTTATCTGAGGGGTCAGAAGAAAAACCATGGAGCATCACGTGGTTCAGTAGCTTAAATCCATTGCACCAAAGCAAGTTTATTGTAACTCTCGAAGGTTCCTGGTGAGAATAAAACGCAGATATTACGTCACAGTTCAGAACTTTAGACTCCAAGGCTACTTATCTGCAAGGTCTGAAGTGGAACCATGGAGCATCACCTGGAGGGCCAGTAGCTTATATCTGATGCACCAAAGCCAGTTTACTGTTACTCTCGAGGCTTCCTAGTGGGAATATATCCCAGAAATTTCATAGCAATTCAGAACATTAGCCTCCAAGATCACTTATTTGCAACGTCAGCAATACAACCATGGAGCATCTCTTGGTTTGCCATTAGGTTGAATCCCATTCACAAAAGCAACTTTACTGTAACTCTCGAAGCTCCCTAGTGAGAATGTAAAGCAGAAATTTTGTCGCAATTGAGAACTTTAGTCTCCAACCCTACTTATCTACAAGGTCAGCACTGGAAGAATGGAGCATCACCTGGTATACCAGTAGCTAAAATTCGATGCCCCAAAGTAAGTTTACTGTAATTCTCGAAGATTCCTGGTGAGAATATAACCCAGACATTTCGTCGCAATTCAGAAGTTTAGTCTGGAAGGATACATATTTGCAAGGTCAGCAGTGGAACAATGGAGCATCACCTGATCGACCAGTAGCTTAAATCCGATGCACCAAAGTAAGTTTACTGTAAGTCTCGAAGCTTCCTGGTGAGAATATAACCCAGAAAATTCTTCGCAATTCAGAATTTTAGTCTCCAAGCCTACTTATCTGAAAGGTCAGCAGTGGAACCATGGAGCATCACCTGGTGGACAAGTAGCTTAAATCCGATACACCAAAGCAAGTTTACCTTAGCTCTCGAAGCATCCTAGTGAGAATACCACTCAGTAATTTCGTCGCAGTTCAGAACTTTAGTCTCCATGCCTATGTATCTGAAATTTTAGCAGTGGAACTATGAAGCATCAATTGGTCGACCAGTAGTTTGAATCCGATGCACCAAAGCAAGTTTACTGTAACTGTCGAGGCTTCCTTGTGGGAATACATCCCAGAAATTTCATCGCAATTCAGAACTTTGGCCTTGAAGCCTTCTTATTTGCAAGGTCAGCAATAGAACCATGCAGCATGACCTGGTTTGCCATTAGGTTGAATCCGATACACAAAAGCAAGTTTACTGTAGCACTCGAAGCATCGTAGTGAGAATGTAACCCAGAAATTTCGTCGCAAATTAGAACATGGTTCCACAAGCCTACTTATCTGCAAGGTCAGCAATGGAAACATGGAGCATCGCCTAGTGGACCACTATGTTAAATCCGATACACACAAGGTAGTTTACTGTAGCTCTCGAAGCTCCCTAGTGAGAATGTAAAGAAGAAATTTTGTCGCAATTGGGAACTTCAGTCTCCAAACCTACCTTTCTGCAAGTTCAGCACTGGAAGCATGGAGCATCAGCTGGTGGAACAGTAGCTAATATCCGCTTAAACAATGCAAGTTTACTGTAACTCTCGACGCTTCCTAGTCAGAATTTAACCGAGAAATTTCGTCGCAATTCACAACTTTAGTCTCCAAGTATAGTTATTTGCAAGGTCAGCAGTGGGGCCATGGACCATCACCTGGTGGGAAAGTAGCTTAAATCCGTTGCACCAAAGCAAGTTCTTTCTGTAATTCCAAAGGTTCCTGGTGAGAATATAGCGCAGAAATATCGTCGCAATTCAGAACTTTAGTCTCCAAGCCTACTTATCTGCAAGGTCAGCAGTGGAACCATGGAGCATCACCTGGTGGACCAGTAGCTTAAATCAGATGCACCAAAGCAAGTTTACTGTAACTCTCGAAGCTTCCAAGTGAGAATATAAACCAGAAATTTCGTCGCAATTCAGAAAGTTAGTCTATAAGCCTCCTTATCTGCAAGGTCAGCAGTGGAACAATGGAACATCACGTGGTGGAAGAGTAGCTTGAATCCGATGCACCAAAGCAAGTTTACTGTAACTCTCGAAGCTACCTAGTGAGAATGTAACCCAGAAATTTCGTCGCAATTCAGAGGTTTAGTCTTTAAACCTACTTATCTGCAAGGTCAGCAGTATAACCATGGCGCATCACCTTGTTGACCAGGAGCGTATATCCGATGCACCAAAGCACCTTTGCTGTAACTCTCGAAGCTTCCTACTGAGAATGTAACCCAGAAATTTCGTCACAATTCAGAACTTTTGTCTCCAAGCCTACTTATCTGCAAGGTCAGCTATGGAACCATGGAGCACCACCTGGTGGACCAGTAGCTAAAATCCGATGCAACAAAGCAAGTTTACTGCAGCTCTCAAAGCTTCCTAGTGAGAATGTAACCCAGAAATTTCTTTCCAATTCAGAACGTTAGTCTCCCAGCATCCATATCTGCAAGGTCAGCATTGGAACCATGGAGCATCACCTGATGGACCAGCAGCTTAAACACGATGAATCAAAGCAAGTTCACTGTATCTCTTAGAGCTTCCGTGTGAGTATGTAACCCAGGAATCTCGTTTCAATCCAGAACTTTAGTCTCCAAGCCTACTTATCTGCAAGGTCATCAGTGGAACCATGGAGCATCACCTGCTGGAGCAGTAGCTTAAATCCGGTGCACCAAAGCAAGTTTACTGTATCTCTTAGAGCTCCCTTGTGAGAATGTAACCCATAAATCTCGTTTCAGTCCAGAACTTTAGTCTCCAAGCCTACTTATCTGCAAGGTCATCAGTGGAACCATGGAGAATCAGCTGGTGGACCAGTAGTTTAAATCCGATGAACCAAAGCAAGTTTACTGTAACTCTCGAAGCTTCAAAGTGAGAAAGTATTCCAGAAATTTCGTCGCAATTCGGAAATTTAATCTACTAGCCTTCGTTTCCGCATGTGCAGCAGTCGAACAATGGAGCATCACGTGGTCTACCAGTAGCTTGAATCCATGCACCTAGGCAAGTTTATGTATCTCTCGACATTACCTAGTGACAATATAACCCAGACAATTCGTCCCAATACTGAATTTTAATATCCAACCCTACTTTTCTGCAGGTTCATCAGTGGAACCATGGAGAATCACCTGGTGGACCAGTAGCTTAAATCCGATGCACCAAAGGAAGTTTACTGTAACTCTCGAATCTTCCTAGTGAGAATGTAACCCAGAAATTTCGTCGCAATTCAGAACTTTAGTCACCAAGCCTACTTATCTGCAAGGTCAGCAGTGGAACCATGGAGCATCAAATGGAGGACCAGTAGCTTGTATCCGATGCACCGAATCAAGTTTACTGTAACTCTCGTAACTGGCTAGTGAGAATGTAACCCAGAAATTTTGTCGTAATTCAGAACGTTAATTTCCAAGAATACTTATCAGCATGGTCAACAGTAGAACCATGGAGCATCACCTGGATGTCCAGTAGTTTCAATCCGACGCACCAAAGCAAGTTTACTGTAACACTCGATGCTTCCTAGAGAGAATGTAAACCAGAAATTTCATCCCAATTCAGAACGTTAGTCTCCAAGCCTATTTACCTACTGTTTCAGCAGTGGAACCATGAGCATCACCTGGTGGACTAACAGTTTAAATCCGATGCACCTAAGCAAGTTTACAGCAACTGTCGAAGCGTCCTACTGAGAAAGTATCTCTGAAATTTCGTCGCAATTCAGAACTTTAGTCTGCAACCCTTCTTATCTCCAAGGTCAGCAGTAGAACCATGGAGCACCCCCTGGATGAGTAGTAGTTTAACTCCGATGCAGCAAACCAAGTTTACTGTAACTCTTGAAGCTTCCTAGTGAGAATGTAACCAAGAAATTTTGTCGCAATTCAGAACTTTAGTCTCCAAGACTACTTAATAGCAAGGTCAGCAGTGGAAACATGGAGCATCGCCTGGTGGACCAGTAACTTAAATCCGATACACCAAAGCAAGTTTACTGTAACTCTCGAAGCTTCCTAGTGAGAATGTAACCAAGAAATTTCGTCGCAATTCAGAAGTTTAGTCTCCAAGCATACTTATCTGTGATGTCAGCGGTGGAACCATGGAGCATCACCTGGAGGACCAGCACCTTACATCCGATGCACCAAAGCAAGTTTACTGTAACTCTCGAAGGTTCCTAGTGGAAATATAAACTTGAAATTTCGTCGCACTTCAGAACGCTAGTCTCAAAGCCTACTCATCTGCAAGGTGAGCAGTGGAATAATGGAGCATCACCTAGATGACCAGTAGCTTAAATCCGATGCACCAAAGCAAGTTTACTATAACTCTCTATGATTCCTAGTGAGAATGTAAACCAGAAATTTCGTCACAATTCGGAAATTTAGTCTCTAAGTCTACATACCTTCAATGTCAGCAGTAGAACCACGGAGCCTCACCTGGTGGATCGGTAGCTAAAATCCCATCCACCAGAGCAAGTTTACTGTAACTCTCGAAGCCTTCTATTGAGAATGCAACCCAGAATTTTCGTCGCAATTGAGAACTTTAGTCTCCAAGACTACTTATCTGCAAGGTCAGCAGTAGAACCATGGAGCATCACCTGATGGACCAGCAGCTTAAATACGATGAACGAAAGCAAGTTTACTGTAACTCTCGAAGCTTCAAGGTGAGAAAGTATTCCAGAAATTTCGTCGCAATTCAGAACTTTAGACTCCAATCCTACTTATCTGCATGGCCAGCAGTAGAACCTAGGAGCACGACCTGGATGACCAGTAGCTTAAATCTGATGCACCAAAGCAAGTTCAATGTAACTCTCGAAGCTTCCTAATGAGAATGTAACCCAGAAAGTTCCTCGCTATTCGGAACTTTAATCTACTAGCTTTCTTTTCCACATGTGCAGCAGTCGAACAATGGAGCATCATGTGGTCTACCAGAAGCTTTAATCCATGCACCAAGGCAAGTTGATGTATCTCTCGACGTTACCTAGTGACAATATAAACCAGACAATTCGTCGCAATTCAGAATTTTAACATCCAACCCTACTTATCTGCAGGTTCATCATTGGAACCATGGAGAATCACCTGGTTGACCAGTAGCTTAAATCCGATGTACCAAAGGAAGTTTACTGTAACTCTCGAAGATCCTTGAGAGAACGTAACTCAGAAATTTCGTCGCAATTCAGCACTTTTTTCTCCAAGCCTACTCATGCAAGGTCAGCAATGGAACCATGGAGCATCAATTGGATGACCAGTAGCTTAAATCCGATGCACCAAAGCAAGTTTACTGTAACTCTCGAAGCTTCCTAGTGAGATAATAAATCAGAAATTTCGTTGGAAATGAGAACGTTTGTCTCCAAGCCTACTTATCTGGAAGGTCAGCAGTGGAAGCATGGAGCATCACCTGGTGGACCAGTAGCTTAAGTCCGTTGCAAAAAAGGAAGTTTACTGTATCTCTCGAAGTTTCCTAGTGACAATAGCCACCAGACATTTCGTCGCATTCAGAATTTTAATATCCTACCCTACTACCTGCAGGTTCAGCAGTGGAACCATGCAGCATCGACTGGTGGACCAGTAGGACGAATCCGATGAATCAAAGCAAGTTTTCTGTAACTCTCAAAGCTTCATAATGAGAATGTAATCCAGAAATTTCTTCCCAATTCAGAACGTTAGTCCCTAAGCCTACTTATCTGCAAGGTCAGCAGTGGAACCATGCAACATCACCAGGTGGACCAGTAGCATAAATCCGATGCACCAAAGCAAGTTTAATGTACCTCTCGAGGCTTCCTAGTGAGAATATAAACCCAGGAATTTCGTCGCTATTCAGAACTTTAATCTCCATGCCTACTTATCGGCAAGGTCATCATTGGAACCATGGAGTATCACCTGGTGGACCAGTAACTTAAATCCTATGCACCGAAGCAAGTTTTCTTGTACTGTCAAAGGTTCCTAGTGCGAAAGTATCCCAGAAATTTCGTCGCAATTCAGAACTTTTGTCTTCAAGCCTACATATTTACAAGGTCAGCAGTGAAAGCATGGAGCATCACCTGGTGGAGCAGTAGCTAAAATCTGATGCCCCAAAGCAAGTATACCGTTACTCTTGAAGCTTCCTAGTGAGAATGTAGCCCAGAAATTTCGTTTCAATCCAGAACTTAAGGATCCAATCCTACTTATCTGCAAGGTCATCAGTGGAACCATTGAACATCACCTGGTAAACCAGTAGCTTGCATCCGGTGCACCAAATCAAGTTTACTGTAACTCTCGAAGCTTCCTAGAGAGTATGTAAACCAGAAATTTCGTCGCAATTCAGAACGTGAGTCACTAAGCTAACTTATCTGCAAGGTCAGTAGTGGAACTGTGGAACATCACCTGGTGGACCAGTAGCTGAAATCCGATGCACCAAAGCAAGTTTACTATAACTCTCGGAGCTTCCTAGTGAGAATATAACTCAGAAATTACGTCGCAATTCAGAACATAAGTCTACATGCATACTTATCTGCAATTTCAGCAGTGGAACAATGGAGCATCACCTGGTGGAGCAGTAGCTTAAATCTGATGCACCAAAGCAGGTATACCGTTACTCTTGAAGCTTCCTAGTGAGAATCTAACCCAGAAATCTCGTTTCAATCCTGAACTTACGTCTCCAATCCTACTTATCTGCAAGGTCATCAGTGGTACCATGGAACAACACCTGGTGGACCAGTAGCTTAAATCCGATGCACCAAATCAAGTTTACTTGTACTGTCGAAGCTTCTTAGTGAGAAAGTGTCCCAGAAATTTCGTCGCAATTCAGAACTTTAGTCACCAAGGCTACTAAGGTCAGCAGTGGAAACATGGAGAATCACCTGAACGACCAGTACCTTATATCCGATGCACGAAATCAAGTTTAACTGTAACTCTCGAAGCTTCCTAGTGAAAATGTAAACCAGAAATTTCGTCGCAATTCAGAGCGTTAGTCCCTAATCCTACTTATCTGCAAGGTCAGCAGTGGAACCACGGAATATCACCTGGTGGACCAATAGCTTAAATCGGATGCACCCAAGGAAGTTTACTGTAACTCTCGAAGCTTCCTAGTGAGAATGTAGCCCAGAAATAACGTCGCAATTCAGAACTTTAGTCTCCAAGCCTACTTATCTCCAAGGTCAGCAGTGGAATCAAGGCGCATCACCTGGTGGACCAGTAGCTGCAGTATCCGATGCACCAAAGAAAGTTTACTGTAACTCTCGAAGCTTTCTAGTGAAAATGTAAACCAGAAATTTCGTCGCTATTCAGAACTATTATCTCCAAGCCTGCTTATCCGCAAGTGCAGCAGTCGAACAATGGAGCATCACGTAGTCTACCAGTAGCTTGAATCCGATACACCAAGGCAAGTTTATGTATCTGTCGACGTTTCCTAGTGTCAGTAGAAGAGAGACATTTTATCGCAATTCAGAATTTTAATATCCAACCCTACCTATTTGCAGGTTGAGCAGTGGAACCATGGAGCATCGCCTAGTGGACCGGTAGCTGAAATCCGATGCACCAAAGCAAGTTTGCTGTAACTCTCGATGCATCCTAGTGAGGATATGACCCAGAAAATTCTTCGCTATTCAGAAATTTTATCTCCAAGCCTACTTATCTGCAAGGCCACCAGAGGAACCATTGGGCATCAACTGGTGGACCAGTAGCTTAAATCCGATGCACCACAGCAGGTTTACTGTAACTCTCGAAGCTTCCTAGTGAGAATGTAACCCAGAAATTTTTTCGCAATTCAGAACTTTAGTCTCTTAGTTTAGTTATCTGCAAGGTCAGTAGTCGAACTATGGGGCATCACCTGGTTGATTGGTAGCTCAAATCCGATGCACCAAAGCAAGTTTACTGTTGCTCTCGAAGCTTTCTAGTGAGAATATGAACCAGACATTTCGTCGGATTTCAGAATTTTTACTCCAAGCCTAGTTACCTACAAGGTCTGCAGTGCAACAATGGAGCATCACCAGGTTGACCAGTAAATTCGATGCACCAAAGCAAGTTTACTATAGCAATCGAAACTTCCTAGCCAGAATGTAACCCAGAAACTTTGACGCAATTCAGAACTTTAGTCTCCAAGCCTACTTATCTGCAAGGCCAGCAGTGGAACCATGAAGCATCACCATGTTGACCAGTAGCTGGAATCCGATGCACCAAAGAAGGTTTACTGTAACTCTTGATGCTTCCTAGTTAGAATATAAACCAGAAATTTCGTCTCAATCAAGAACCTTAGTTTCCAAGCCTACTTATCTCAAGGTCAGCAGTGGAACCATGGAGCATCAGCATGGAGCTTGAATCCGATTCAGTAAAGCAAGTTTACTGTAATTCCCGAAGCATACTAGTGAGAAAATAACCCAGAAATTTCGTCGCAATTCAGAATATTAGTCTCCAAGCCTACATATCTGCAAGGTCAGCAGTGGAACCATGGAGCATCACCTGGTGAACCAACAGCTGAAATCCGATGCACCAAAGCAAGTTTACTGTAACTCTCGAAGGTTCCTAGTCAGATTATAACCCAGAAATATCGTCGCAATTCAGAATGTTGGTCTCCAAGGCTATTTATCTGAAAGGTCAGTAGTCGAACAATGAAGCATCAGCTGGTGGACTAGTAGCTTAAATCCGATGCATCACAGCACGTTTACTATAATTCTCGAAGCCTTGTAGTGAGAATATAACCCATCAATTTTGTCGCAATTCAGAACTTTTGTTTTTAAGCATATTTATCTGCAAGGTCATCAGTCGAACCTTTGAGCAGAGTCTGGTGGACCGATTGCTGAAATCCGATGCACCAAAGCAAGTTTACTGTTACCCTCTAATCATCCAAGTAAGAATACAACCCAGAAATTTCGTCGCATTTCAGAACTTTACTCTCCAAGCCTACTTGTCTGCAAGGTCTGCTATTGAACAATAGAGTATCACCTGGTTGAACAGTAGCTTAAATCCGATGCACCAAAGCAAGTTTAATGTAACTCTCAAACTTCGTAGTGAGAATGTAAACCAAAATTTTCGTTGTCATTCAGAACTTTAGTCTCCAAGTCTACTTATCTGCAAGGTCATCAGTGGAACCATGGAGCATCACCTCGTGGACCAGTAGCTTAAATCCGATCCCTTGAAGAACACTTACTGTAACTCTCAAAGCTTCCTAGAGAGAAAGTAATTCAGAAATTTCGTCGCAATTAACAACTTTAATCTCCGAGCCTACTTATCTGCAATGTCAGCTGTGGAACTATGGAGAATTACCTGGTGGACTAGTAGTTTAAATCCGATGCACAAAAGGAAGTTTATTGTAACTCTGGAAGCTACCTACTGAGAATATAACCAAGATATTTCTTCGCAATTCAAAACTTTAGTCTCCAATCCTTCTTACCTGCAAGGTCAGCAATGGACCCATGGAGCATCACCTTGTGGAGCAACAGCTTAAATCCGATGCTCCAAAGCCAGTTTACTATGGTTCTTGTGGCTTCGTAGCCAGAATGTAACACAGAAATTTTGTCGCAATTCAGAACTTTAGTCTCCAAACCTACTTATCTGCTAGGTCAGCAGTGGAACCATGAAGCATTACTAGGTTGACAAGTAGCTTAAATCAGAAGTCTCCAAAGAATGTTTACTGTAACTCTGGATGCTTCCTAGTTAGAATATAAACCAGAAATTTCGACGTAATTCAGAACTTTTGTCTCCTAGCCTAATTATCTGCAAGGTCAGCAGTGGAACGATTGAGCATCACATAGTGGACCAGAGGCTTAAATCCGATGCACCAAAGCAAGTTAACTGTAACTCTCGAAGTATCCTAATGAGAATATAACCCAGAGATTTCGTCGCAATTAAGAACATTAGTCTACAAGCCTACTTATCTGCATGGTTATCAATCGAACTATGGAGCATCATCTGGTGGACCGGTAGCTGAAATCCGATGCACCAAAGCTAGTTTACTGTAACTCTCGAATCTTCCAAGTGGGAATATAACCCAGGAATTTCGTCGCAATTCAGTAATTTAGTCTCCTAGCCTTCTTACATGCAAGGTCAGCAGTCTAACCATGGAGTATCACCTGGTTGAGCAGTATCTTAAAGCCGATCCACCAAAGCAAGTTTACTGTAACTCTCGAAGCTTCTTACCGAGAATGAAACAAAAAAATTTCGTTGCAGTGCAGAACTTTAGTCTCCAAGCCTGATTATCAGCACGGTCAGCAGTGGAACCAGGGGGCATCACCTGGTGGACCAGTAGCTTAAATCCGATGCACCAAAGCAGGTTTAATGTAACTCTTGAAGCTTCCTAGTGAGAATGTAACGAAAAAATTGCGGCGCAATACAGAACTTTAGCCTCCAAGCCTACTGAACTACATGGTCAGCAGTGTAATCATGGAGCATTACCTGGTAGACCAATACCTGAACCCGATGCAGCAAAGCAACTTTATTATAACTCTCGAAGCTTCCTAGTAAGAATGTAACCCAGAAATTTCGTCGCAATTGAGAACTTTAGTCTCCAAGAATACTAACCTGCAAGGTCAGCAGTGGAACCATAGAGCATCACCTCGTGGCATAGTAGTTCGATTCTGATGCAGCAAAGCAGGTTTAATGTAACTCTCGAAGCTTCCTAATCAGAATGTAACCTAGTAATTTCGTCGCATTTCAGAGCTATAGTCGCCAAGCCTACTTATCTGCAAAGTCAGAAGTGGAACCATGGAGCATCACCTGGTGGACCAGTAGGTAGAATCCGATACACCAAAGCAAGTTTACTGTAACTCTCGAGCTTCCTAGTGAGCATAAAACCCAGAAATGTCGTCGCAATTTAGAACATTAGTCTCCAAGCCTACTTATCCGCAAGGTCAGCAGTCGAACCATGGAGCACAACTTGGTCTACCAGTAGCTTGAATCCGATGCACCAGAGCAAATTTACTGTAACTTTCGAAGCTTATGTGTGAGATAATAACCCAGAAATTTCGTCGCAATACAGAACTTTAGTCTCCAAGATTAATTATCTGAAAGGTCAGCAGTGGAACCATTGAGCATCACCTGGTAGACCAGTAGCTTGAAACGGATGCTCTAAAACATGTTTACCGTAATTCTCGACGATTCCTAGTGTGAATAGAACACAGAAATTGCCTTGCAATTCAGAACTTTTGTCTCCAAGCGTACTTATCTGCATGGTCAGCAGTGAAACCATAGGGCACCACCTGGTGGCCCAGTAGTTGGATTCTGATGCTGCAAAGCATGTTTACTGTAACTCTCGAAGCTTCCTAGTGAGAATATAACACAGAAATTTAATCACAATTCAGAACTTTAGTCTCCAAAAATACTTACCTGCAAGGTCAGCAGTGCAACCATTCAGCATCAACTATTGGACCTATTGCTTCAATCCGGTGTACCAAAGCAAGTTTACTATAACTCTCGAAGCTGCCTAGTGAGCTTATAACCCAGAAATTTCTTCGCAATTCCGATCTTTAGTCTCCAAGAATACTTATCTGCTAGGTCAGCAGTGGAACCATGGAGCATCACCTGTTGAAACAGTTGCTGAAATCCGATGCACCAACAAGTTTACTATAGCTCACGAAGCTTCCTAGCGAGTATGGGAACTAGAAATTTCGTCACAATTCTGAACTTTAGTCTCCAAGCCTACTTATCTGAATGGTCAGAAGTGGAACCTGGAGCATCAACTGGTGGACCAGTAGCTTAAATCCTATGCACCATATCCAGTTTACTGTAACTCTCGAACTTATGAGTGAGATAATAGCCCAGAAATTTCGTCGCAATTCAGAACATTAGTCGCCAAACCTACTTATCTGCAAGGTCAGCAGTGGAAACATAGAGCATCACCAGTTGGCCGAGTAGCTTGAATCGGATGCACTAAAGCATGTTTACTGCATCCTAGTGAGAATATAAACGCAGAAATATCGTCTCAAATCATAACTTTAGTCTCCAAGCCTATTTATCTGAAAGGTCAGTTTTGGAACCATGGAGTAACACCTGGTGGACCAGTAGCTTGTATTACATCCACTAAGCAAGTTTTCTGTAGGTCTAGAAGCTTCCTAGTTACATAATAACTCAGAAATTTCGTCGCAACTCAGCCTACTTATCTGAACTCTCCAAGTTTCCTATTGAGAATATAACACAGAAATTTCGTCGCATTTTAGAACATTAGTCTCCATGGGTACTTATCTGCAAGGTCAGCAGTGGGAGGGTTGAGCATCACCTGGGGGAGCAATAGGTTCAATCCGATGTACCAGCAAGTCTAATGTAACTCTCGAAGCATCCTACTGAGAATGTAACAAAGACATTTCGTCGTAATTCAGAACTGTAG
Organism: Schistocerca gregaria; assembly: GCF_023897955.1. Lineage (NCBI taxonomy): Eukaryota > Metazoa > Arthropoda > Insecta > Orthoptera > Acrididae > Schistocerca > Schistocerca gregaria. The sequence goes on from NW_026061760.1 coordinate 352,575, forward strand.
TCTCCAAGCCTACTTATCTGCAAGGTCAGCAGTGGAAACATGGTGCATCAACTGGTGGACCAGTAGCTTGAATGCCATCCACCAAAGCAAGTTTACTGTAACTCTAGAACCTTCCTAGTGAGAATACAACCCAGAAATTTCGTCGCAATTCGGGAACTTTAGTCTCCGAGACTACTTATCTGCAAGGTCAGCAGTGGAACCATGCAGCATCACTTGATGGGCTAGTAGCTTTAATCCGATGCCCCAAAGTAAGTTTACTTTAACTCTTGGAGATTCCTGGTGAGAATATTCCTAGAAATTTCGTCGCAATTCAGAACTTTAGTGTCCAAGCCTACTTATCTGCAATGTCAGCAGCGGAACCATGGAGCTTAACCTGCTTGACCAGTATGTTGAATCCGATGCACCAAAGCAAGTTTACTGTAACTCTCGAAACTTCCTAGTGAGAATATAACCCAGATATTTGGTCGCAATGCAGAACTTTAGTCTCTAAGGTTACTTATGTGCAATGTCATCAGTGGAACCATGCAGCATCCCCTGGTGCACCAGTAGTTTAAATCCGGTGCACCAAAGCAGGTTTACTGTAACTCTCGAAGCTTCCTACTGAGAATGTAAGCCACACATTTCGTCGCAATTCAGAACTTTTGGCTCCAAGCATACTTATCTGCAATGTCAGCAGTGGAACCATGGAGCATTACCTAGTGGACAGGTAGCTTGAATCCTATGCACCAAAGCAAGTTTACTGTAACTCTCGTAGCTTCCTATTGAGAATATAAACAAGAAATTTTGTCGAAATTGAGAACTATAGTCTACAAGCCTACTTATCTGACGTGTCTGCAGTGGAACCATGGAGCATCACCTGGTGGACCAGTATGTTGAATCCGATGCACCAAAGGAAGTTTACTGCAACTCTAAATCCTTCCTAGTGAGAATACAACCCAGAAATTTCGTCGCAATTCGGGAACTTTAGTCTCCAAAACTACTTATCTGCAAGGTAAGCAGTGGAACCATGGAGCATCACTTAGTGGGCCAGTAGCTTCAATCCGATGCTCCAAAGCAAATTTACTGTAACTCTTGGAGCTTCCTAGTGAGAATATATCCTAGAAATTTCGTCGCAGTTCAGAACTTTAGTGTCCAAGAATACTTATTTGCAGTGTCAGCAGTGGAACCATAGAGGATAACCTGGTTGACCAGTATGTTGAATCCGATGCACCAAAGCAAGTTTACTATAACTCTCGAAGCTTCCTAGTGAGAAAATAACCCATACATTTCGTCGCTATGCAGAACTTTAGTCTCCAAGGTTACTTATGTGCAATTTCATCAGTGGAACCAAGGAGCATAACCTGGTTGACCAGTATGTTTAACCCGATGCACCAAAGCATGTTTACTGTAACTCTCGAAGCTTCGTAGTAAGAATATAAACCAGAAATTTCGTCGCAATTCAGAACTTTAGTCTCGAAGCCTACTTATCTGCAAGGTCAGCAGTGGAAAAATGGAGCATCACCTGGAGGACCAGTGTGTTTAATCCGATGCACCAAAGCTAGTTTACTGTACCCCTCGAAGCTTTCTAGTGAGAATATAACTTTCTAGTGAGAATGATTAACTTTAGACTCCAAGCCTACTTATCTGCAAGATCAGCAGTGGAACCATGGAGTAACACCTGGTGGACCAGTAGCTTGTATTACATCCACTAAGCAAGTTTACTGTAGGTCTAGAAGCTTCCTAGTGACATAATAACTCAGAAATTTCGTCGCCACTCAGAACTTTAGTATCCAAGCCTACTTATCTGAAAGGTCGGCAGTGGAACCATTTAGCATCAACTGGTGGACCAGTATCTCAAATCCGATGCAACAAAGGAAGTCTACCAAGACTTTCGAAGCTTCCTTGTGAGAATGTAACCCTGAATGGTCGTCTCAATGCAGAACTTAAGTTTCCAAGCCAACTTACCTGTTAGGTCAGCAGTGGAACAATGGAGCATCCCCTGGTGGACCAGTAGCTTGTATCCGGTGCACCTAAGCAAGTATACTGCAATTCTCAAAGCTTCCTAGTGAGAATATAAATCAGAAATTTCGTCGCAATTCAAAACTTTAGTCTCCGAGACTACTTATCTGCAAGGTCAGCAGTGGAACAATGGAGTATCAATTGGTGGTCCAACAGCTTAAAACCATTGCATCAGAGTTAGGTTACTATAGCTCTCGAAGCTTCCTAGTAATAAAGTAACCCAAAAACTTCGTAACAATGTGGAACATTGGTCTCCAAGCCTACTTTTCTGCTAGGTCTGCAGTGGGACCATGGAGCATCACCTTGTGTACCAGTTGAACAAATCCGATGCACCAAAGCATGTTTACTGTAACTCTCGACGCTTCCTACTGAGAATGTAAACCCGAAATTTCGTCGCAATTCAGAACTTCAGTCTGCAAGCCTACTCATCCCAAGGTCAGAAGTGCAACCATGGAGCATCAACTGGTGGACCAGTAGCTTAATTCCGATGCACCAAAGAAACTTTACTGTAACTCTTGATGCTTCCTAGTGAGAATATAACAGTGAAATTTCGTCACAATTCAAAACATTAGTCCCCAAGCTTACTTATCTGCAATTTCAGCAGTGGTACCATGGAGCATCACCTGGTGGACCAGTAGGGGGAATCCGATGCACCATAGCAGATTAACTGTAACTCTCGATGGTTCGTATTGAGAAATAACCCAGAAATTGCGCCGCAGTTCAGAACTATATTCTTCAAGCCTACCTATCTGCAAAGTCAGCAGTGGAAAGGTAGAGCATCATCTGGGGGACCAGAAGCTTGAATCCGATGAACTAACTAGTGTACTGTAACTCTCGAAGCTTCCTAATGAGAATATAACCCAGAAATTGAGCCGCAATTCAGAACTTTAGTCACCAAATCTACTTATCTGCAAGGTCAGTTGCGGACCCTTGGAGCATCACCTGGTGGACCAGTATCTTGAATTCCGTCCACCAAAGCAAGTTTACTGTAACTCTCGAAGCTTCCTAGTGAGAATATAAACCAGAAATTATGTCGCAATTCAGAACTTTAGTCTCCAAACTTATTTATCCTCAAGGTAAGCAGTGGAACCATGGAGCATCACCTGGTGGACCGGTAGCTTAATCCTATGCACCAAAGTAAGTTTACTGTAACTCTTGAACCTTCCTAGTGAGAAAAAAAACACAAAAAGTTCGTAGCAATTTAGAACTCAAGTCTCCAAGGTATTTAAATGCAAGGTCAGCAGTGGAACCATGGAGCATCACCTGGAGGACCAGTAGCTTAAATCCGAAGCACGAGAGAAAGTTTACTGTAACTCTCGAAGCTTCCTAGTGAGAATATAACCCAGACATTTCGGCGCAATTCAGAACCTTGTTTTCCAAGCCTATTGACCTGCAAGGGCAACTGTGGAACCGTGGAGCGTCACATGGTGGACTAGTAACTTAAATCCGATGCACCATAGCAAGTTTACTGTAACTCTCGAAGCTTCCTAGTGAGAATACAAACCAGAAATTTTGTCGCAATTCGGAACTCTAGTCTCCAAGACTACTTATCTGCAAGGTCAGCAGTGGAACCATGAAGCATCACCTGGTGCACCAGTACATTGAATCTGATGCACCAAAGCAAGTTTACTGTAACTCTCGAAGCTTCCTAGTTAGGATATAACAATGAAATTTCGTCGCAATTTAGAACATTAGTCTCCCAGCATACTTATCCCCAATGTCAGCTGTCGAACCATGGAGTATCACTTGATCTACCAGTAGGTTTAATCCGATGCACCAAAGTAGGTTTACTGTTACTCTCGAAGCTTCCTAGTGAGAATATCACCCTGAAATTTCGTCGCACTTCAGAACTTTAGTATCCAAGCCTACGTATCTACAAGGTCAGCAGTGGAATCACGGAGCATCACCTGGTGGACCTTTAGCTTAAATTCCATCCACCAAAGCAACATTACTGTAACTCACAAAGCTTCCAAGTGAGAATATAACCCAGACATTTCGTCGCAATTCGGAACTCTAGTCTCCAAGACTACTTATCTGCAATGTCAGCAGTGGAACCATGGAGCATCACTTGGTGGACCAGCAGCTTAAATCCGTTGCTCCAAAGATAGTTTACTGTAACTCTTGAAGCTTTCTAGTGAGAATATAACCCAGAAATTTTGTAGCAATTTAGAACATTGTTCTCCAAGCATACTTGTCCTCAAGGTCAGAAGTGGAACCATGGAGCATCCCCTGGTGGACCAGTAGCTTGAATCCGGTGCACCAAAGCAAGTATACTGTAATTCTCAAAGCTTCCTAGTGAGAATATAAATCAGAAATTTCGTCGCAATTCAAAACTTTAGTCTCCGAGACTACTTATCTGCAAGGTCAGCAGTGGAACCATGGAGTATCACTTGGTGGTCCAATAGCTTAAAACCATTGCATCAAAGTTAGGTTACTATAGCTCTCGAATCTTCCTAGTAACAAAGTAACCCAGAAATTTCGTAACAATGTGGAACATTGGTCTCCAAGCCTACTTTTCTGCTAGGGTTGCAGTGGGACCATGGAGCATCACCTTGTGTACCAGTTGCTCAAATCCGATGCACCAATGCATGTTTACTGTAACTCTCGACGCTTCCTAGTGAGAATGTTAACCCGAAATTTCGTCGCAATTCAGAACTTTAGTCTGCAAGCCTACTCATCGCAAGGTCAGCAGTGCAACCATGGAGCATCAACTGGTGGACCAGTAGCTTAATTCTGATGCACCAAAAAAACTTTACTGTAACTCTTGATGCTTCCTAGTGTGAATATAACAGTGAAATTTCGTCACAATTCAAAACATTAGTCCCCAAGCTTACTTATCTGCAATTTCAGCAGTGGTACCATGGAGTATAACCTGGTGGACCAGTAGGTTGAATCCGATGCACAAAAGCAAGTTTACTGTAACTCTCGAAGCTTCCTAGTTAGGATATAACAATGAAATTTCGTCGCAATTTAGAACATTAGTCTCCCAGCATACTTATCCCCAATGTCAGCTGTCTAACCATGGAGTATCACTTGATCTACCAGTAGGTTTAATCCGATGCACCAAAGTAGGTTTACTGTTACCCTCGAAGCTTCCTAGTGAGAATATCACCCTGAAATTTCGTCGCACTTCAGAACTTTAGTATCCAAGCCTACGTATCTACAAGGTCAGCAGTGGAATCACGGAGCATTACCTGGTGGACCATTAGCTTAAATTCCATCCACCAAAGCAACATTACTGTAACTCACAAAGCTTCCAAGTGAGAATATAACCCAGACATTTCGTCGCAATTCGGAACTCTAGTCTCCAAGACTACTTATCTGCAATGTCAGCAGTGGAACCATGGAGCATCACTTGGTGGACCAGTAGCTTAAATCCGTTGCTCCGAAGATAGTTTACTGTAACTCTTGAAGCTTTCTAGTGAGCATATAACCCAGAAATTTTGTAGCAATTTAGAACATTGTTCTCCAAGCATACTTGTCCTCAAGGTCAGAAGTGGAACCATGGAGCATCCCCGGGTGGACCAGTAGCTTGAATCCTGTGCACCAAAGCAAGTATACTGCAATTCTCAAAGCTTCCTAGTGAGAATATAAATCAGAAATTTCGTCGCAATTCAAAACTTTAGTCTCCGAGACTACTTATCTGCAAGGTCAGCAGTGGAACCATGGAGTATCACTTGGTGGTCCAATAGCTTAAAACCATTGCATCAAAGTTAGGTTACTATAGCTCTCGAAGCTTCCTAGTAACAAAGTAACCCAGAAATTTCGTAACAATGTGGAACATTGGTCTCCAAGCCTACTTTTCTGCTAGGGTTGCAGTGGGACCATGGAGCATCACCTTGTGTACCAGTTGCTCAAATCCGATGCACCAAAGCATGTTTACTGTAACTCTCGACCCTTCCTACTGAGAATGTAAACCCGAAATTTCGTCGCAATTCAGAACATTAGTCTGCAAGCCTACTCATCCCAAGGTCAGCAGTGCATCCATGGAGCATCAACTGGTGGACCAGTAGCTTAATTCCGATGCACCAAAGAAACTTTACTGTAACTCTTGATGCTTCCTAGTGAGAATATAACAGTGAAGTTTCGTCACAATTCAAAACATTAGTCCCCAAGCTTACTTATCTGCAATTTCAGCAGTGGTACCATGGAGCATCACCTGGTGGACCAGTAGGGGGAATCCCATGCACCATAGCAGGTTTACTGTAACTCTCGATGGTTCGTATTGAGAAATAACCCAGAAATTGCGCCGCAGTTCAGAACTATATTCTTCAAGCCTACCTATCTGCAAAGTCAGCAGTGGAAAGGTAGAGCATCATCTGGGGGACCAGAAGCTTGAATCCGATGAACTAACTAGTGTACTGTAACTCTCGAAGCTTCCTAATGAGAATATAACCCAGAAATTGAGCCGCAATTCAGAACTTTAGTCACCAAATCTACTTATCTGCAAGGTCAGTTGCGGACCCTTGGAGCATCACCTGGTGGACCAGTATCTTGAATTCCGTCCACCAAAGCAAGTTTACTGTAACTCTCGAAGCTTCCTAGTGAGAATATAAACCAGAAATTATGTCGCAATACAGAACTTTAGTCTCCAAACTTATTTATCCTCAAGGTAAGCAGTGGAACCATGGAGCATCACCTGGTGGACCGGTAGCTTAATCCTATGCACCAAAGTAAGTTTACTGTAACTCTTGAACCTTCCTAGTGAGAAAATAACACAAAAATTTCGTAGCAATTTAGAACTCAAGGGAAGAACATCTTGCAATCTTCAGCAGTGGACCAATGGAACATCACCTGCGGGACCAGTAGCTTAAATCCGATGCACCACAACAAGTTTACTGTATCTCTCAAAGATTCGAAGAAGTGAGAATATAAACCTAAAGTTCGGTTGCAATTCAGAGCTTTACTCTCCAAGGCTACTTATCAGCAAGGTCAGCAGTTGAACCATGGAGCATCATCTGGTGGACCAGCAGCTTACATCCGATGCACCAAAGCAAGTTTACTGTAACCTTCCAAGCTTCCTAGTGAGAATGTAAAAGAGAAATTTGGTCGCAATTCAGAACTTTCGTCTCCAAGCATACTTATCTGCAAGGTCAGCAGTGTAACCATGGAGCATCACCTTGTGGACCAGTAGCTTAAATCCGATGCACCAAAGGAAGTTTACTGTAACTCTCGAGGCTTCCTAGAGAGAATGTAACCCAGAAATTTCTTCGCAATTCCGAACGTTAGTCTCCATTCCTACTTAACTGCAAGGACAGCAATGGAACCATGGAGAATCGCCAGGATAACCAGTAGCTTAAATCCGATGCACCAAATGCCAGTTTACTGTAACCCTCGAAGCATCCTAGTGAGAATGTGAAATAGAAAATTCGTCGCAATTCAGAACTTAAGTCTCCAAGATTACTTATCTTCAAAGTCAGCAGTGGACCAACAGAACATCACCTGGGGGACCAGTAGGTTCAATCCGATGCACTAAAGCAAGTTTACTGTAACTATCGAAGCTTACTAGTGAGAAGGTAACCTAAAATTTTCGTCGCAATTCAGAAGTTTAAGCTCCAAGCATACTTATCTGAGAGGTCAGCAGTGGGACCTTGCAGCATATACTGGTGGACCAGCAGCTTAAATCCGATGCACCAAAGAAAGTTTACTGTAGCGCTCGAAGCGTCCTACAAGGAAAGTATCCCAGAAATTTCGTGGCAATTCAGAACTTTAGTCTCCAAGCCTACTTATCCGCAAGGCTAGCAGTCGATCAATGGAGCATCACGTTGTCTACCAGTAGCTTGAATCCGATGCACCTAAGCAAGTTTATGTATCTCTCGACGCTTTCTGGTGAGAATGTATCCCAGTAATTTCGTCGCAATTCAGACCGTTAGTGTCAAAGCCTACTTATCTGCAAGGTCAGCAGTGGAACCATTGAGCATCACCTGGAGGACCAGTAGCTTAAATCCGACGCACCAAAGCAAGTTTACTGTAACTCTCGAAGCTTTCTATAGAATGTAACCCAGAAATTTCGTCGCAATTCAGAAGTTTGGTCTCCAAGCATACTTATCTGAGAGGTCAGCTGTGGAACTATGGAACATCACCTGGTGGATCAGTAGCCTTAAACCGATGCACCAAAGCGAGTTTAGTGTAACTCTCGAAGCATCCTTGTGATAATATAATCCAGAATTTTCGTCGCAATTCTGAACTTTAGTCTCCAAGTCTACATATCTGCAAGGTCAGCAGTGGAACCATGGAACATCACCTGGTGGTCCAGTAGCTTGAATTCGATGCACCATCGCAAGTTTACTGTAACTCTCGATGCATTCTAGTGTGGATATGACCAAGAAATTTCGTCGCAGTTTACAACATTAGTCTCCAAACGTACTTATTCGCAAAGTCTGCAGTCGAACAATGGAGCATCACATAGTCTACAAGTAGCTTGAATCCGATGAACCAAAACATGTTTACTGTAACTCTCATTGCTTAATAGTGAGATAATAACCCAGAAACTTCGTCGCAATTCAGAACTTTAGTCTACAAGTCTACTTATTTGCAAGGTCATTAGTCGAACCATGGTGCATCACCTGGTGGACCGGTAGCTTAAATCCGATGCACCAAAGCAAGTTTACTGTATCTCTCGAAGCTTCCTAGTGAGAATGTAACAAAGATATTTCGTCGGAAATTCAGAACTTTAGTCTCCAGGCCTACTGATCTGCGAGGTCAGCAGTGGAACCATGGAGCATCACTTGGTCGTTCAGTAGCTTAAATCCGATGCACCAAAGCAAGTTTACTGTAATTCTCGAAGGTTCCTAGTGAGAAAATTACCCAGAAATCTCGTCGCAATTCAGAACTTTAGTCTCCAAACCTTCTTATCTACAAGGTCAGCAGTCGAACCATGGAACATCACCTGGTGAATCGGTAGCTGAAATCCCATGCACCAAAGCAAGTTTACTGTAACTCTCGAGCCTTCCAAGTGAGAATATAACCCAGAAATGTCGACGCAGTTCAGAACTTTAGTCTCCAAGCTTACTTATCTGCAAGGTCTGCAGTGGAACCATATAGCATCATCTGGTGGACCAGTAGCTTAACTTCGATGCACCAAAGCAAGTTTACTGTAACTCGTGAAGCTTCCTAGTGAGAATATAACCGTGAAATTTTATCGCATTTCATAACTTTAGTCTCGAATCCCACTTTCCGGCACGGCCAGCACTGGAACCATGGATCATCACCTGGTGTACCAGTAGGTTGAATCCGATGCACATAAAGATAGTTTACTGTACCTCTCGAAGCTTCCTATTGAGAATATAACCCACAAACTTCGTCGCAATTCAGAACATTAGTCTCCAAGCCTACTTATCTGCAAGGTCAGCAGTGGAACCATAGGGCGTCACCTGATGGACCAGTATCTCGAATCCGATGCACCAAAGCAGGTTCACTCTCGAAGATTAATAGTTAGATAATAACCCAGAAATTTCGTCGCAATTCATAACATTAATCTCCACGCCAACATATCTATAAAGTGAGCAGTTGAATAATAGAGCATCACCTGGTAAACCAGTAGCTTCAATCAGATGTACGAAAGGAAGTTTCCTGTAACTCTTGAAGCTTCCTAGTGAGAATACAAACCAGACGTTTCGTCGCAATTCAGAACTTTTCCCTCCAAGCCTACTTATCTGCAATGTCAGCTGAACAACCTTGGAGCATCTCCTGGTTTAATAGTAGCTTAACTTCGATACTCCAAACCAAGTTTACTGTAACACTCAATGCTTCCTAGTAAGAATGTAACTCAGAAATTTCGTCGCAATTCCGAACTTAAGTCTCCAAGCCTATTTATCTGCAAGGTCAGCAGTGGAACCATGGAGCATCACCTCATGGACCAATAGCTTAAATCCGATGCGCCAATGCACGTTTACTGTAAGTCTCAAAGCTTCATAGTGAGAACGTAAGCCAGAAATTTCGACGCAATTCAGAACTTTAGTCTCCGAGCCTACTTATATGGAAGGTAAGTTATGGAACCATTGAGCATCACCTGGTGGACCAGTAGCTTGAATCCGATTCACTATAGCATGTTTACTGTTATTCTCGAAGCCTACTAGTGAGTATATAATACAGAAAATTCGTCGCAATTCGTCATTTTAGCCTCCAAGCCTACTTATCTGCAAGGCCAGCAGAGGAAACGTTGGGCATCAACTGGTGGACCAGTAGCTTAAATCCGATGCACCACAGCAGGTTTACTGTAACTCTTGAAGCTCCGTAGTGAGAATGTAACCCAGAAATTTCGTCGCAATTCAGATCTTTAGTCTCTTAGTTTACTTATCTGCAAGGTCAGCAAGGGAACCATGGAGCATCACCTAGTGGACCAGTAGCTTAAGTCTGATGCACCCAAGCAAGTTTACAGGAACTCTCTAAGCTTCTTAGTCAGAATGTAACCAGGTATTTCGTCGTAATTCAGCACTTTAGTCTCCAAGCCTACTTATCAGCAAGGTCTGCAGTGGAACTATGAAGCATCACCATGTTGACCAGTAGCTTAAATCCTACGCAACAAAAAAGGGTTTACTGTAACTCTTGATGCTTCCTAGTTAGAATATTAACCAGAAATTTTGTCGCAATCATGAACCTTAGTCTCCAAGCCTACTTATCTCAAGGTCAGTAGTGCAACCGTGGAGCATCAACTGGTGGACCAGTAGCTTAAATCCGATGCACCAAAGCAAGTTTACTGTAATTCTTGAAGCTTCCTAGTGAGAATATAAACCAGACTTTTCGTCGGATTTCACAACTTTTGACTCGAAGCCTACTTATCTACAAGGTCTGCAGTGAAAAATGGAGCATCACCAGGTTGACCAGTAAATTCGATGCACCACAGCAAGTTTACTATAGCTCTCGAAACTTCCTATCCAGAATGTAACCCAGAAACTTTGTCGCAATTCAGAAGTTTAGTCTCCAAACCTACTTATCTGCAAAGTCAGCAGTCGAATCATGGAACACCACCTGGTGGATCGGTAGCTGAAATCCCATGCACCAAAGCAAGTTTACTGTAACTCTCGAGCCTTCCAAGTGAGAATATAACCCAGATATTTCGATGAATTCAGAATTTTAGTCTGCAAACCTACTTATTTGCAAGTTCTGCAGTGGAACAATGGAGCATCACCAGGATGACAAGTAGTTTAAATCCGATGCACCAAAGCATGTTGCTCGTTGCTTAATAGGAAGAAAATAACCCAGATATTTCATCACAATTTAGAACCTTTGTCTCCAAGCCTACTTATCTCCCAGGTCATCAGTCAAACGATGGTGCATCATCTGGTGGAACAGTAGCTGAAATCCGATGCACCAATGCAAGTTTACTGTAACTCTCGAATCTTCCAAGTTAGTATATAAGCTAGAAATTTCGTGCGTTTCAGGACTATAGTCTCCAAGCCTACTTATCTGCAAGGTCTAATCGTTCAAATGGCTCTGAGCACTATGGGCGTCAACAGCTGTGGTCATCAGTCCCCTAGAACTTAGAACTACTTAAACCTAACTAACCTAAGAACATCACACACATCCATTCCCGAGGTAGGATGCGAACCTGGGAACGTAGCAGTCACGCTGTTCTGGACTGCGCGCCTGGAACCGCGAGACCACCGCGGCCGGTCTGGAAGGACTCCAGTGGAACAATGGAGCATCAACTGGTTGACCAGTAGCTTAAATACGATGCACAAAAGCAAGTTTATTGTAACTCTCGAAGCTTCATAGTGAGAATGTAACCATGTATTTCGTCGCAATTCAGAACTTTAGTCTCCAACCTTTCTTATCTGCAGGGTCAGCAGTGGAATCATGAAGAATCACCATGTTGACCAGCAGCTTAAATCCGATGCACCAAAGAAGGTTTACTGTAACTCTTGATGCGTCCTAGTTAGAATATAAACCAGAAATTTTGTCGCTATCAAGAACCTTAGTCTCCAGGCCTACTTATCTCAAGGTCAGCAGTGGAACCATGGGGCATCACCTGGTGGATCAGTAGCTTAAATCCGATGCACCAAAGCAAGTTTACTGTAACACTTGAAGCTTCCTAGTGAGAATATAAACCAGAAATTTCGTCGAATTTCAGAACTTTTGTCTATAAGCCTACTTTTCAGTAAGGACTGCAGTGGAACAATGGAGCACCACCAGGTTGATCAGTAGTTTAAATTCGATGCACGAAGGCAATTTTACTACATCTCTCGAAGCTTCCTAGCCAGAATGTAACCCAAAAATTTAGTCGAAATTCAGAACTTTAGTCTCCAAAGTTACTCATCTGCAGGGTCAGCAGTGGAATCATGAAGAATCTCCATTTTGATCAGTACCTTGAATCCGATGCACCAAAGAAGGTTTACTGTAACTCTTAACGCTTCCTAGTTGGAATATAAACCAGAAATTTCGTCGCAATCGAGAACCTTAGTCTCCAAGACTACTTATCTCAAGGTCAGCAGTGGAACCATGGAGCATCACATGGTGGACCAGTAGCTTAAAACCGATGCACCCAAGCAAGTCTACTGTAATTCTCGAAGCTTACTAGTGAGAATATAACCCACAAAAATCCGTCGAAAATCAGAAATTTAATCTCCAAGCCTACTTATCTGCAAGGCCACCAGAGGAACCATTGGGCATCACCTGGTGGGCCAGTAGCTTAAAACCGATGCACCTCAGCAGGTTTACTGTTACTCTCGAAGCTCCTTAGTGAGAATGTAACCCAGTAATTTCGTCGCAATTCAGAAGTTTAGTCTCTTCGTTTACTTACCTGCAAGGTCAGCAGTGGAACCATGAAGCATCACCTGGTGGACAAGTAGCTTAAATCCGATGCACCAAAGCAAATTTACTTTAAATCTCGAAGTTTCCTAGTGATATTATAACTTAGAAATTTCGTCGCAATTCAGAACTTTATTCTCCAATCTTACTTATCTACAAGGTCAGCAGAGGAACCACGGAACATCAGCTGGTGGACAAGTAGCTTGTATTCCATCCACTAAGCAAGTTTACTGTAACTCTAGAAGCTTCCTAGTGACATAATAACCCAGAAATTTCGTCGCAACTCAGAACTTTAGTATCCAAGCCTACTTATCCTAGAGGTCAGCAGTGGAACCATTTAGCATCAGCTGGTGGACCAGTATCTTAAATCCGGTGCAACAAATGAAGTGTACTAAGACCCTCGAAGCATCCTAGTGAGAATGTAACCCAGAGTAGTACTCGCAATTCAGAACTTTAGTTTCCAAGCCTGCTTACCTGCAAGGTCAGCAGTTGATCCATGGAGCATCACCTGGTGGACCGGCAGCTTAAATCCGATGCACCAAAGCAAGTTTACTGAAACTCTCGAAGCTTCCTAATGAGAATATAAACCAGAAAATTCGTCGCAATTACAACTTTAATCTCCACGCCTACTTATCTGCAAGGTCAGAAGGGGAACCACAGAGCATCACCTGGTGGACTAGTACCGTGAGACCGATGCACCAAAGCACGATTACTGTAACTCTCGAAGCTTCCTAGTGAAAATGTAAACCAGAAATTTCGTCGCAATTCAGAACGTTAGTCCCTAATACTACTTACCTGCAAGGTCAGCAGTGAAACCACGGAACATCACGTGGTGGACCAGTAGCTTTAATCCTATGCACCAAATCAAGTTTACTGTAACTTTCGAAGCTTCCTAGTGAGATTTTAACCCAGAAACTTCGTCGCAATTCAGAACTTTAGTCTCCAGGCCTACTTATCTGAGAGATCAGCAGTGGAACCTTGGAGCATCACCTGGTGGACCAGTAGGTTGAATCCGATGCACCAAAGCAAATTTACTGTAACTCTCGATGGTTCCCATTGAGAATATAACACAGAAATTTAGTCGAAATTCAGAACTTTAGTTTCCAAGCCTACTCATCTGAAGGATCAGCAGTGGAACCATGAAGCATCACCTGGTGGACAAGGTGCTTAAATCCGATGCACCAAAGCAAATTTACTTAAACTCTCGAAGTTTCCTAGTGATATTATAACTTAGAAATTTCGTCGCAATTCAGAACTTTAGTCTCCAAATCTACTTATCCGCAAGGTCATCATTCGAACCATGGAGCATCACTATGTTGACCAGTAGCTTGACCGATGCACCAAAGAAGGTTTGCTGTAACTCTTGATGCTTCCTAGTTAGAATATAAACCAGAAATTTCGTGGCAATCAAGAAACTTAGTCTACAAGCCTACTTATCTCAAGGTCTGCAGTGGAACCATGGAGCATCACATGGTGGACCAGTAGCTTGAATCCGATTCATTAAAGCAAGTTTACTGTAATTCTCGAAGCTTCCTAGTGAGAATATAACCCAGAAAATTCGTCGCAATTCAGAACTTTAGTCTCCAAGCCTACTTATCTGCAAGGTCAGCAGAGGTACCATGGGTCACAACCTGGTGGACCAGTAGCTTAAATCCGATGCACCACAGCAGGTTTAATGTAACTCTTGAAGCTTCCAAGTGAGAATGTAACCCAGAAATTTCGTCGCAATTCAGAACTTTAATCTCCAAGCGCACTTATCTGCAAGGTAAGCAGTGGAACCATAGAGCATCACCTAGTGGACCAGTAGCTTAAATCCGATGCACCAAAGCAAGTTTACTGTAACTCACAAAGCTCCCTAGTGAGAATATAACCCACAAATGTGACCATGTATTTCGTCGCAAATCTGTACTTTAGTCTCCAAGCCTACATATCACGAAGTTCTGAAGATGAACAATGGAGCATCACCTTGTTGTCCAGTACCTTAAATCCGATGGACCAAAGCACGATTACTATAACTCTCGAAACGTCATAGTGAGAATGTAAAATAAAAATTTCTTCGTCATTCAGAACTTCAGTCTCTAAGAATAATTATCTGCAAGGTCAGCAGTGGAACCATGGAGCATCACCTGGTGGACCAATCGCTTCAATCTGATGCACCAATGCAAGTTTACGGTAAGTCTCGAAGCTTCCTAGTGAGAATATAACCCAGACATTTGGTCGCAATGCAGAACTTTAATATCCAAGGTAACTTACCTGCAATGTCATCAGTGGAACCATTGAGCATCACTTGGTCTACCAGTAGCTTGAATCCGATGCTCCAAAGTAGGTTTACTGTTAACTCTCGAAGCTTATGAGTGAGATAATAACACAGAAATTTCTTCGCAATTCAGAACTTTAGCCTCCAAGCCTACCTATTTGCAAGGTCAGCACTGGAAAGGTAGAGCATCACCTGGGGGACCAGAAACTTGAATCCGATCTACCAAACAAGTGTAATGTAACTCTCGAAGCTTCCTTGTGAGAATATAACCCAGAAATTGCGCCGCAATTCAGAACTTTATTCTCCAATCCTACTTATCTAAAAGGCCAGCAGTGGAACCACAGAACATCAGCTGGTGGACAAGTAGCTTGTATTCCATCCACTAAGCAAGTTTACTGTAACTCTAGAAGCTTCCTAGTGACATAATAACCCAGAAATTTCGTCGCAACTCAGAACTTTAGTATCCAAGCCTACTTATCCTAGAGGTCAGCAGTGGGACCATTTAGCATCACCTGGTGGACCAGTATCTTAAATCCGATGCAACAAAGGAAGTGTACTAAGGCCCTCGAAGCATCCTAGTGAGAATGTAACCCAGAATGGTAGTCGCAATTCAGAACTTTAGTTTCCAAGCCTACTCATCTGAAGGATCAGCAGTGGAACCATGGAGCATCACCTGGTGGACAAGTAGCTTAAATCCGATGTACCAAAGCAAATTTACTTTAACTCTCGAAGTTTCCTAGTGACATTGTAACTTAGAAATTTCGTCGCAATTCAGAACTTTAGTCACCAAATCTACTTATCCGCAAGGTCATCAGTCGAACCATGGAGCATCACTTGGTCAACCAGTAGCTTGAATCCGATGCACCAAAGTAGGTTTACTGTAACTCTCGAAGCTTATGAGTGCGATAATAACACAGACATTTCATCGCAATTCAGAACTTTAGTCTCCCAGCCTACTTATCTGCAAGGTCAGCAGTGGAAAGGTATAGCATCACCTGTGGACCACAAACTAGAATCCGATGTTCCAAACAAGTTTAATGTAACTCTCGAATCTTCCTAGTGAGAATATATCCCAGAAACTGCGCCGCAATTCAGAACTTTATTGTCCAAGCCTACTTATCTGCAAAGTCAGTAGTGGAAAGGTAGAGCATAACCTGGTGGACCAGAAGCTTGAATCCCATGTACGAAAGCAAGTTTACTGTAACTCTCGAAGATTCCTAGTGAGAATATAACTCAGAAATTTCGTTGCAATTCAGAACTTTAGTGTCCAAGCCTACTTATCTGCAGTGTCAGGAGTGGAACAATGGAGCATCACCTGGTTGACCAGTAGCTTGAATCCGATGCACTAAAGCAAGTTTACTGTAACTCTCGAATCTTCCTAGTGCGAATATAACCCAGACATTTGGTCGCAATGCACAACTTTAGCCTCCAAGGTTACTTATCTGCAATGTCATCGGTGGAACCATGGAGCATCACCTGGTTTACCAGAAGGTTGAATCCGATGCACCAAAGCGAATTTACTGTAACTCTCTATGGTTCCTATTGAGAATATAACACAGAAATTTCGTCGAAATTCAGAAATTAGTTTGCAATCCTGCTCATCTGAAAGATCAGCAGTGGAACCATGGAGCATCTCCTATTGGACAAGTAGCTTAAATCCGATGCACCAAAGAAAATATACCTTAACTCTCGAAGTTTCCTAGGAGATTGTAACTTAGAAATTTTGTCGCAATTCAGAACTTTAGTCTCCAAATCTACTTATCTGCAAGGTCAGCAGTGTAATCATGGAGCATCACCTGATGGAACAGTAGCTTAAATGAGATGCCTCAAAGCATCTTTACTGTAACTCATGAAGCTTCCTTGTGAGAATATATCCCCAGAAATTTATTCGCAATTCAGAACTTTTGTCACCAGGCCTACTTATCTGCAAGGTCAGCAGTTGAACCATGCAGCATCACCTGGTGGACCAGTAGCTTAAATCCGGTGCACCAAAGGAAGTTTACTGTAACTCTCGAAACTTCCTAAAGAAAATATAACACAGAAGTTTCGTCGCAATTCAGAACTTTAGTCTCCAAGCTTACTTATCTCCAAGTTCAGTAGTGGAACCATGGAGCATCACCTGGTGGACCAGTAGCTTGAATCCCATGCACCAAAGCTAGATTACGGTAACTGTCTAAGCTCATTAGTGAGAATATAATACAGAAGTTTCGTCGCTATTTAGAACATTAGTCTCCAAGCCTACTTACCTGCAAGGTCAACAGTGGAATCATGGAGCATTACCTGGTGGTCTAATATCTTAATTTCGATGCACCATAGCAAGTTTACTGTAACTCTCAGAATTTCCTAGAGAGAATATATTAGAGAAATTTTCGTCGCAATTCAGAACATTAGTCTCCAAGCCTACTTATCTGCAAGGTCAGCGGTGGAACCATGGAGCATCAGAAGTGGTTGAATACGATGTACAAAAGCAAATTTACTGTAACTCTCGAAATTTCGTATTGAGATTGTAACCCAGAAATTTCTTCGCAATTCAGAACTTTAGTCTCCAAATCTACTTATCTGCAAGGTCAGAAGTGGAATCTTGGAGCATCACCTGATGGAACATTAGCTTAAATCAGACGCTCCATAGCATGTTTACTGTAAATCTTGAAGCTTAATTGCGAGAATATCACCCAAAAATTTCGTCGCAAATTCAGAACTTTTGTCTCCAAGCATACTTATCTGCAAGGTGAGCAGTGGAACCATGGAGCATCACCTGGTGGACCAGTAGCTTGAACCTGATGCACCTAAGCAAATTTACTGTAACTCTCGAAGCTTCCTAGTGAGAATATAACCCATAAATTTTGTAGCAACTCAGAAGTTTAGTCTCCAAGCCTAATTATCTGCAATGTCAGCAGTCGAACCATGGAGCATCACTTGGTCTACCAGTAGCTTGAATACGATGCACCAAAATTGCTTTACTTTAACTCTTGAAGGTTATGAATGCGATAATAGCACAGAAATTTCTTCGCAATTCGGAACATTAGTCTCGAAGCCTACTTACCTGCATGGTCAGCAGTGGAACGGTAGGGCATCACCTGTGGGGCAAGTACATTGAATCGGATGTACCAAACTAGATTAATGTAACTCTTGTAGCTTCCTAGTGAGAACATAACCGAGAAATAGCGCCGGAATTCAGAATTTAGTCTCCAAGCCTACTTATCTGAAAGGTCAGCAAAGGAAAAGTAGAGCATCACCTGGTAGACCAGTACCTTGAATCCGATGCACGAAAGCAAGCTTACTGTAACTCTCGAAGCTTCCTAGTGAGAATATAACACAGAAATTTCGTCGCAAGTCAGGACTTTTTTCTCCAAGCCTACTTACATGCAATTTTATCAGTGGAACAATTGAGCATCACCTGGTGGACCAGTAGCTAGAATCCGATGCACCAAAGCAAGTGCACTATACCTCTCGAAGCTTCCTAGTAGGAATATAACCCATAAATTTCCTTTAATTCAGAACTATAGTCTCCAAGCCCACTTATCTGCAATTTTAGCAGTGGAACCATGGAGCATCACCTGGTGGACCAGTAGCTTAAATCCCATGCACCAAAGCAACTGTACTGTAACTCTAGAAACCTCCTAAAGAAAATATAACACAGAAGTTGCGTCACAATTCAGAACTTTAGTCTCCAAGCCTACTTATCTCCAAGTTCAGTAGTGGAACCATGGAGCATCACCTGGTGGACCAGTAGCTTGAATCCCATGCACCAAAGCTAGATTACGGTAACTGTCTAAGCTTATTAGTGAGAATATAATACAGAAGTTTCGTCGCTATTTAGAACATTAGTCTCCAAGCCTACTTACCTGCAAGGTCAACAGTGGAATCATGGAGCATTACCTGGTGGTCTAATATCTTAATTCCGATGCACCATAGCAAGTTTACTGTAACTCTCAGAATTTCCTAGAGAGAATATATTAGAGAAATTTTCGTCGCAATTCAGAACATTAGTCTCCAAGCCTACTTATCTGCAAGGTCAGCGGTGGAACCATGGAGCATCAGAAGGTGGACCAGTAGGTTGAATCCCATGCACCGAAGCAAGTCTACTGTAACTGTCGAAGCTTCCTAGTGAGAATATAATCCAGAAATTTCGCCGCAAATTTAGAACATTAGTCTCCAAGCCTACTTATCCGCAAAGACAGCAGATGAACCATGGGCAAACACTTGGTCTGTGAATAACTTGAATCAGCAATGGAAACGTAGAGCATCAGCTGGTCGACCAGTACCTTGAATCCCTTGCACCAAAGTAAGTTTACTGTAACTCTCGAAGCTTCCTAAGTACAATATTACCCAGAAATTTCGTCGCAATTCAGAACTTTTGTCTCCAAGCCTACTTTTCTGCAAGGTCACCAGTGAAAACGTAGAGAATCACCTGGTGGACCATTAGCTTGTTCCCATGTACCAAAGAAAGTTTACTGTAACTCTCGACGCTTTCTAGTGAGAATATAACCCAGAAATTTCGTCGCAATTTAGAACATTAGTCTCCAAGCCTACTTGTCTGCAAGCTCAGCAGTGGAAGAAACGAGCATCACCTGGTGGACCAGTAGCTTGAATCCGATGCACTAAAGCAAGTTTACTGTAACTCTCGAAGCTTCCTGGTGAGAATATAACTCAGAAATTCCGTCGCAATTCAGACCTTTAGTCTCCAAGCCTACTTATCTGCAAGGTCAGCAGTGGAACCATGGAGCATCACCTGGTGGACCAGTACCTTGAATCCCATGCACCAAAGCAAGTTTACTGTAACTCCTGAAGCTTCCTAGTTGGAATATAACCAAAAAATTTGGTCGAAGCATTCCAGACTTTAGTCTCAACGCCTACATACCTGCAAGGTCAGCAGTTGAACCATGGAACATCACCTGGTGGACCAATACCTTGAATCCCATGCACCAAAGCAAGATTACGGTAACTGTCTAATCTTCCTAATGAGAATATAATACAGAAGTTTCGTCGCTATTTAGAACATGAGTCTCCAAGCCTACTTACCTGCAATTTCAGCAGTGGAACCATCGAGCATCACCTGGTGGTCTAATAGCTTAAATCCGATGCATCATAGCAAGTTAACTGTAAGTCTCGTAACATCCTAGTCAGAATATATTAGAAAAATTTCGTCGCAATTCAGATTTTTAGTCTCCAAGATTACTTATCTGCAAGGTCAGCAGTGCAACCATGGAGGATGACCTGGTGGACCAGTAGCTTATAACCGATGCATTAAAGCAAGTTTACTGTATCTCTCGAAGCTTTGTAATGAGAATATATTCCAGACATTTGGTCGCAATGCAGAACTTTAGTCTCCAAGCTTACTTATCTGCAAGGTCAGAAGTGGAACCATGGAGCATCACGTGGTGGACCAGTAGCTTGAATCCCATGCACCAAAGCAAGTTTACTGTAACTCTCGAAGCTTCCAAGTGAGAATATATTCCTGACATTTGGTCGCAATGCTGAACTTTAGTCTCCAAGCTTACTTATCTGCAAGGAGAGAAGTGGAACCATGGAGCATCACCTGGTGGAACAGTAAATTAAATCCGATGCACGAAAGCAAGTTTACTGTAACTCTCGAAGCTTCCTAGTGAGAATATAACCCAGAAATTCGGTCGCAATTCAGAACTTTAGTCTCCAAGCCTACTTATCTGCAAGGTCAGCAGTGGATCCATTAGGCATCACCTGGTGGGCCAGTAGTTTAAATCCGATGCACCAAAGCAAGTTCACTGTAAGTCTAGAAGCTTCTAAGTGAGAATGTAACCCAGAAATGTTGTCGCAATTCATAACTCTAGTCTCCAAGCTTACTGATCTGCAAGGTCAGTAGTGGAACCATTGAGCATCACCTGGTGGACTAGTAACTTTAATCCGACGCACCAAAGCAAGTTAACTGTAACTCTCAAAGCTTCCTAGTGAGAATACAACAAAGAAATTTCGTTGTAATTCAGAACTTCTGTCTCCAATCCTACTTATCTGCGGGGTCAGCAATGGAAAAAAGGAGCATCACCTGATGCACAAGTAGCTTGAATCCGATGCACGAAAGCAAGCTTACTGTAACTATCGATGCTTTCTAGTGAGAATATAACCCAGAAATTTCAACACGATTCAGAATTTTAGTCTCCATGCCTACTTATCTACAAGGTCAGCAGTGCAAACAAGGAGCATCACCTGGTGGACCTGTAACTTGAATCCCATGTACCAAAGCAAGTTTACTGTAACTCTCGAAGCTCCCTAGTGAGAATATAAATCAGACATTTGGTCGCAATACAGAACTTTAGTATCCAAGCTTACCTATCTGCAAGGTCGGAAGTGGAACCATTTAGCATCATCTGGTGGACCAGTAAATTAAATTCGATGCACCAAAGCAACTTTACTGTAACTCTCTAAGCTTCCTATTGAGAATATAACCCAGAAATTTCGTCGCAATTCAAAACTTCAGTCTCCTACGCTTCTTACCTTCAAGGTCAGCAGTGGAACAATGGAGCATCACCTGGTGGTCTAATAGCTTAAATCCGATGCACCATAGCAAGTTTTCTGTAATTCTCGACATTTCCTAGTGTAAATACATTAGACAAATTTCGTCGCAATTCAGAACCTTAGTCTCCAAGCCTACTTACCTGCAAGGTCACCAGTGGAACCATGGAGCATCCCCTGGTTTACCAATAGCTTGAATCCCATGCACCAAAGCAAGATTACGGTAACTGTCCAATCTTCCTAATGAGAATATAATACAGAAGTTTCGTCGCTATTTAGAACATTAGTCTCCAAGCCTACTTACCTGCAAGGTCAGCAGTGGAACCATAGAGCATAACCTGGTGGACCAGTACCTTGAATCCCATGCACAAAAGCAAGTTTACTGTAACTTCTGAAGCTTCCTAGTGGGAATATAACCAAAAAATTTGGTCGAAATTCGGAACTTTAGTCTCCACGCCTACATACCTGCAGGGCAGCAGTTGAACCATGGAACATCACCTGGTGGACCAGTAACTTAAATCCGATGCACAAAAGCAAGTTTACTGTAACCCACGAAGCTTTGTAGTTAGAATATAACCCAGAAATTTGCTCGCAATTAGAACTTTAGTCTCCAGGCCTACTTATCTGCAAGGTCAGAAGTGGAACAATGGAGCATCACCTGGTGGACCAGTAGCTTAAATCCGTTGCATCATAGCAAGTTAACTGTAACTCTCGAAACATCCTAGTGAGAATATATCAGAGAAATTTCGTCGCAATTTGGATTTTTAGTTTCCAAGCCTACTTGTCTGCAAGGTCAGCAGTGCAACCATGGAGGATGACCTGGTGGACCAGTAGCTTATATCCGATGAATTAAAGCAAGTTTACTGTAACTCTCGAAGCTTTCTAGTGAGAATATATTCCAGAAATTTGGTCGCAATTCAGAACTTTAGTCTCCAAGCTTACTTATCTGCAAGGTCAGAAGTGGATCAATGGAGCATCACCTGGTGGACCAGTAGCTTGAATCCCATGCACCAAAGCAAGTTTACTGTAACTCTTGATGCTTCCTAGTGAGAATATATTCCAGACATTTGGTCGCAATGCAGAACTTTAGTCACCAAGCTTACTTATCTGCAAGGTCAGAAATAGAACCGTGGAGCATCACCTGGTGGACCAGTAAATTAAATCCGATGCACCAAAGCAAGTTTACTGTAACTCTCGAAGCTTCCTAGAGAGAATATAACCCAGACACTTTGTCGCAATTTAGAACATTAGTCTCCAAGCCTACTTATCTGCAAGCTCAGCAGTGGAAGAAACGAGCTTCACCTGGTGGACCAGCAGCTTGAATCCGATGCACGAAAGAAGTTTACTGTAACTCTCGAAGCTTCCTAGTGAGAATATAACCCAGAAATTCCGTCGCAATTCAAAACTTTAGTCTCCAAACCCACTTATCTGCAAGGTCAGCAGTGGAACCATGGTGCATCACCTGGTGGACCAGTAGGTTGAATCCGATTCACCAAAGCAAGTTTACTGTAACTCTCGAAGCTTATGAGAGAGGTAATAGACCAGAAATTTCGTCGCAATTCAGAACTTTAGTCTACAAGCCTACTTATCTGCAAGGTCAGCGGTGGAACCATGGAGCATCAGCAGGTGGACCAGTAGGTTGAATCCCATGTACCGAAGCAAGTTTACTGTAACTGTCGAAGCTTCCCAGTGAGAATATAATCCAGAAATTTTGCTGCAATTTAGAACATTACTCTCCAAGCCTACTTATCCGCAAGGTCAGCAGATGAACCATGGGCCAATACTTGGTCTGTGAATAACTCGAATCAGCAATGGAAACGTAGAGCATCACCTGGTCGACCAGTACCTTGAATCCGATGCACCATAGTAGGTTTGCTGTAACTCTCGAACCTTATGAGAGAGTAATGAATCAGATATTTCTTCTCAATTCAGAACTTTAGTGTCGAAGCCTACTTATCTGCAAAGTCAGGAGTGGAAACATAGAGCATCACCTGGTGGACCAGTACCTTGAATCCCGTGCACCAAAGTAAGTTTACTGTAACTCTCGATGCTTCCTAAATAGAATATAACCCAGAAATTTCGTCGCAATTGTGAACTTTTGTCTCCAAGCCTACTTGCCTGCAAGGTCAACAGTGAAAACGTAGAGAATCACCTGGTAGACCAGTAGATTGATCCCATGCACCAAAGAAAATTTACTGTAACTCTCGAAGCTTTCTAGTGAGAATATAATCCAGAAACTTCGTCGCAATTTAGAACATTAGTCTCCAAGCCTACTTATCTGCAAGGTCAGCAGTGGAACCATGGAGCATCACCTGGTGGACCAGTAGGTTGAATCCGATGCACCAAAGCAAGTTTACTGTAACTCTCGAAGCTTATGAGCGAGGTAATAAACCAGAAATTTCGTCGCAATTCATAACTTTAGTCTACAAGCCTATTTATCTGCAAGGTCAGCAGTGGATCCATTAGGCATCACCTGGTGGGCCAGTAGCTTAAATCCTATGCACCAAAGCAAGTTTACTGTAACTCTAGAACCTTCTAAGTGAGAATGTAACCCAGAAATTTTGTCGCAATTCATAACTCTAGTCTCCAAGCTTACTGATCTGCAAGGTCAGCAGTGGAACCATTGAGCGTCACCTGGTGGACTAGTAGCTTTAATCCGATGCACCAAAGCAAGTTAACTGTAACTCTCAAAGCTTCCTATGGAGAATGTAACCCAGATATTTCGTTGCAATTCAGAACTTTAGTCTTCATGCCTACTTATCTGCAGGGTCAGCAGTGGAAAAAAGACCCTCTCCTGGTGGACCAGTAGCTCGAAACCGATGCACGAAAGCAAGTTTACTGTAACTCTCGAAGCTTCCTATTGAGAATATAACCCACACATTTCGTCGCAATTCAGAACTTTAGTCTCCTAGCCTACTTATCTTCAAGGTCAGCTGTGGTACCACGGAGCATCACCTGGTGGTCTTATAACTTAAATCCGATGCACCACAGCAAGTTTACTGTAATTCTCGAAATTTACTAGTGAGAATATATTAGAGATACTTCGTTGCAATTCAGAACCTTAGGCTCCAAGCCTACTTATCTGCAAGGTCAGCAGTGGAACCATGGAGCATCACCTGGTGGACCAGTAGCTTGAATCCCATGCACCAAAGAAAGTTTACTGTAACCCTCGAAGGTTCCTAGTGAGAATATACACCAGAAATTTCGTCGCAATTTAGAACTTTAGTCTCCAAGAATACTTAACTGCAAGGTCAGCAGTGGAATCATGGAGCATCACCTGGGGGACCAATAGCTTGAATCCCATGTACCAAAGAAAGTTTACTGTAACCCTCGAAGGTTCCTAGTGAGAATATACACCAGAAATTTCGTCGCAATTTAGAACATTAGTCTCCAAGCCTACTTATCTGCAGGGTCAGCAGACGAAGAAACGAGCATCACCTGGTGGACTAGTAGCTTGAATCCGATGCACGAAAGGCAGTTTACTGTAACTCTCGAAGCGTCCTAGTGAGAATATAACCCAGAAATTTCGTCGCAAATGAGAACTTTAGTCTCCAAGCCTACTTATCTGCAAGGTCAGTAATCGAACCATGGTGTATCACTTGGTCTACGAGTAATTTTAGTCCGATGTACCAAAGCAGGTTTACTGTTACTCTCGAATCTTATGAGTGAGGTAATGAACCAGAAATTTCGTCGCTATTCAGAACTTTAAACTCCAAGCCTACTTATCTGCATGGGCAGCAGTGGAAACGTAGAGCATCACCTGTTGGACCACTACCTTGAATCCCTTGCACCAAAGCAAAATTTACTGTAACTCTCGAGGCATCCTAAGTAGAATATATCCCAGATATTTCGTCCCACCCCCGTGAACCATGGACCTTGCGTTGGTGGGGAGGCTTGCGTGCCTCAGCGATACAGATAGCCGTACCTTAGGTCCAACCACAACGGAGGGGTATCTGTTGGGACGCCAGACAAACGTGTGGTCCCTGAAGTGGGGCAGCAGCCTTTTCAGTAGTTGCAAGGGCAACAGTCTGGATGATTTACTCTTCTGGCCTTGTAACAATAACCAAAACGGCCTTCCAGTGCTGGTACTGCGAACGGCTTAAAGCAAGGGGAAACTATGGCCGTCATTTTTCGCGAGGGCATGCAGCTTTACTGTGTGATTAAATGATGATGGCGTCCTCTTGGGTAAAATATTCCAGAGGTTAAATAGTCCCCCATTCGGATCTCCAGGCGGGGACTACTCAAGAGGATGCCGTTATCAGGAGAAAGAAAGCTGGCGTTCTACGGATCGGAGAGTGGAATGTCAGATCCCTTAATCAAACATGTAGGTTAGAAAATTAAAAAAGGGAAATGGATAGCTTAAAGTTAGATATAGTGGGAATTTGTGAAGTTCGGTGGCAGGAGGAATAAGACTTCTGGTCAGGTGACTTCAGGGTTATAAACACAAATTCAAATAGGGGTAATGCAGGAGTAGGTTTAATAATGAATACGAAAGCAGGAATGCGGGTAAGCTACTACAAACAACATAGTGAACGCATTATTGTGGCCAAGATAGATACGAATCCCACACCTACTACACTAGTACAAGTTTATATGCCAACTAGCTCTGCAGATGACGAAGAAATTCAAGAAATGTATGATGAAATCAAGTAAATTATTCAGATAGTGAAGGGAGACGGAAATTTAATAGTCATGGGTGATTGAATTCAAGTGTAGGGAAAGGGAGAGAAGGAAACGTAGTAGGTGAATATGGATTGGGGCTAAGAAATGAAAGAGGAAGCCGCTTGGTAGAATTTTGCACAGAGCACAACTTAATCATAGCTAACACTTGGTTTCAGAATCATGAAAGGAGGTTGTATACATGGAAGAACCCTGGAGATACTAAAAGGTATCAGATACATTATATAATGGTAAGACAGAGATTTAGGAACCAGGTTTTAAATTGTAAGACATTTCCAGGGGCAAATGTAGACTCTGACCACAATCTATTGGTTATGCACTGTAGATTGAAACTGAAGAAACTGCAAAAAGTTGGGGATTTAAGGAGATGGGACCTGGATAAACTGAAAGAACCAGAAGTTGTACAGAGTTTCAGGGAGAGCATAAGGGAACAATTGACAGAAACAGTGGAAAGAAATACAGTAGAAGAAGAATGGGTAGCTTTGAGGGATGAAGTAGTGAAGGCAGCAGAGGATAAAGTAGGTAAAAAGACGAGGGCTAGTAGAAATCCTTGGGTAACAGAAGAAATATTGAATTTAATTGATGAAAGGAGAAAATATAAAATTGCAGTAAATGAAGCACGCAAAAAGGAATACAAACGTCTCAAAAATGAGATCAACAGGAAGTGCAAAATGGGTAAGCAGGGATGGCTAGAGGACAAATGTAAGGATGTAGAGGCTTATCTCACTAGGGGTAAGATAGATACAGCCTACAGGAAAATTAAAGAGACCTTTGGAGAAAAGAGAACCACCTGTATTAATATCAAGAGTTCAGATGGAAATCCAGTTCTAAGCAAAGAAGGGAAAGCAAAAAGGTGGAAGGAGTATATAGAGGGTCTATACAAGGGCGATGTACTTGTGGACAATATTATGGAAATGGAAGAGGATGTGGATGAAGATGAAATGCGAGATACGATACTGCGTGGAGGGTTTGACAGAGCACTGAAAGACCTGAGTCGAAACAAGGCCCCCGGAGTAGACAACATTCCATTGGAACTACTGACTGCCTTAGGAGAGCCAGTCCTGACAAAACTGTACCATCTAGTGAGCAAGATGTATGAAACAGGCGAAATACCCTCAGACTTCAAGAAGAATATAATAATTCCAATCCCAAAGAAAGCAGGTGTTGACAGATGTGAAAATTACCGAACAATCAGTTTAATAAGCCACAGCTGCAAAATACTAACTCGAATTCTTTACAGACGAATGGAAAAAGTAGTGGAAGCCGACCTCGGGGAAGATCAGTTTGGATTCCGGAGAAATACTGGAACGCATGAGGCAATACTGACCTTACGACTTATCTTAGAAGAAAGATTAAGGAAAGACAAACCTACGTTTCTAGCATTTGTAGACTTAGAGAAAGCTTTTGACAATGTTGACTGGAATACTCTCTTTCAAATTCTAAAGGTGGCAGGGGTAAAATACAGGGAGCGAAAGGCTATTTACTATTTGTACAGAAACCAGATGGCAGTTATAAGAGTCGAGGGACATGAAAGGGAAGCAGTGGTTTGGAAGGGAGTAAGACAGGGCTGCAGCCTCTCCCTGATGTTATTCAATCTGTATATTGAGCAAGCAGTAAAGGAAAAAAAGAAAAATTCGGAGTAGGTATTAAAATCCATGGAGAAGAAATAAAAACTTTGAGGTTCGCCGATGACATTGTAATTCTGTCAGAGACAGCAAAGGACTTGGAAGAGCAGTTGAACGGAATGGACAGTCTCTTGAAAGGAGGATAGAAGATGAACATCAACAAAAGCAAAACGAGAATAATGGAATGTAGTCGAATTAAGTCGGGTGATGCTGAGGGAGTTAGAATAAGAAATGAGACTATTAAAGTAGTAAAGGAGTTTTGCTATTTGGGGAGCAAAATAACTGATGATGGTCGAAGTGGAGAGGATATAAAATGTAGACTGGCGATGGCAAGGAAAGCGTTTCTGAAGAAGAGAAATTTGTTAACATCGAGTATAGATTTAATTGTCAGGAAGTCATTTCTGAAAGTATTTCTATGGAGTGTAGCCATGTATGGAAGCGAAACATGGACGATAAATAGTTTGGACTAGAAGAGAATAGAAGCTTTCGAAATGTGGTGCTACAGAAGAATGTTGAAAATTAGATGGGTAGATCACATAACTAATGAGGAAGTATTGAATAGGAGTGGGGAGAAGATAAGTTTGTGGCACAACTTGACCAGAAGAAGGGATCGGTTGGTAGGACATGTTCTGAGGCATCAAGGGATCACCAATTTCGTATTGGAGGTCAGCATGGAGGGTAAAAATCGTAGAGGGAGACCAAGAGATGGATACACTAAGCAGATTTGAAAGGATGTACGTTGCAGTAGGTACTCGGAGATGAAGAAGCTTACACAGGATAGAGTAGCATGCAGAGCCGCATCAAACCAGTCTCAGGATTGAAGACAACAACAACAACAATTTCGTCGCAATTCAGAACTTTTGTCTCCAAGCCTACTTATCAGAAAGGTCAGCGGTGAAAACCTAGAGAATCACCTGCTGGACCAGGAGCTTTAATCCCATTCACCAAAGCATGTTTACTGTAAGTCGCAAAGCTTTCTAGTGAGAATATAACCTACAAATTTCGACGCAATACAGAACTTTAGTCTCCAAGCCTACTTATCTGTAGGGTCAGCAGTGGAAGAAAGGAGCATCACCTGGTGGACCAGTAGCTTGAATCCGATGCACCAAAGCAAGATTACTGTAACTCTCGAAGCCTCCTAGTGAGAAAATAACCCAGAAATTTCGTCGCAATTCAGAACTTTAGTCTCCAATCCCACTTCTCTGCAACGTCAGCAGTGGAACCATGGAGCATCACCTGGTGGACTAATAGCTTAAATCCGATGCACCACAGCAAGTTTAATGTAACTCTCGAAACTTCCTAGTGAGAATACATTAGAGAATTTTCGTAGCAATACAGATTTTTAGTCTCCAGGCATACTTACCTTCAGGGTCAGCAGTGGATATATGGAGCATCACCTGGTGGAAAACTAACTTATATCAGATGCACCAAAGAGAGTTTACTGTAACCCTCGAAGCTTCCTAGTGAGAATATAACCCAGATATTTCGTCACAATTCAGAACTTTAGTCTCCAAGCCTACTTATCTACAACGTCAGCAGTGAAATGGTAGAGCATCACCTAGTGGACCAGTAGCTTGAATCCCATGCATCAAAGCTAGTTTACTGTAACTCTCGAAGCTTCCTAAGTAGAATATAACCCAGAAATTTCGTCGCAATTCAGAACATTAGTCTCCAAGCCTACTTATCTAACGTCAGCAGTGGAACCATGGAGCATCACCTGGTGGACCAGTTGCTTGATTCCCATGCACCAAAGAAACTTTACTGTAACTCTCGAAGCTTCCTAGTGAGAATATAACACAGAAGTTTCATCGCAATGCAGAACTTTAGTCTCCAAGCCTACTTATCTGCAAGGTCAGCAGTGGAACCATGGAGCATCACCTGGTGGACCAGTAGGTTGAATCCCATGTACCAAAGCAAGTTTACTGTAACTGTCGAAGCTTCCTAGTGAGAATATATTCCAGAAATTTCGTCGGAGTTTAGAACATTAGTCTCCAAGCCTACTTATCCGCAAGGTCTGCAGTGGAACCATATGACATCACTTGGTCTACCAGGAACTTGAATCCCATGCACCAAAGCAGGTTTACTGTAACTCTCGAAGCTTATGAGTCAGATAATGAACCTGAAACTTCGTCCCAATTCAGAACTTTAGTGTCCAAGCATACGTATCTAGAAGGTGAGCAGTGGAAACCTAAGGCATCACCTGGTGGACCAGTACCTTGAATCCCTTGCAACAAACAAAGCTTACTGTAACTCTCGAAGCTTCCTAAGTAGAATATAACCAAGAAATTTCGTTGCAATTCAGAACTTTTGTCTCCAAGCCTACTTACCTGCAGGGTCAGCAGTGGAAAAAAGGAGCATCACCTGCTGCACCAGCAGCTCGAAACCGATGTACGAAAGCAAGTTTACTCTAAATCTCGAAGCTTCCTATTGAGAATATAATCCAGAAATTTCGACGCTATTCAGAACTTTAGTCTCCAAGCCTACTTATCTGCAAGGTCAGCAGTGGAAGCATGGAACATCACCTGGCAGTCTAATAGCTTAAATCCGATGCACCATGGCAAGTTTACTGTAACTCTCGAAATTTTCTAGTCAAAATGTATTAGAGAAATTTCGTCGCAATTCATAACTTCAGTCTCCAAGCCTACTTATCAGCAGGGTGAGCAGTGGAAAGTAGGAGCATCACCTGGTGGACCAGTAGCTCGAAACCGATGCACAAAAGCAAGTTTACTGTGACTCTCTTAGCTCGCTATTGAGAATATAACCCAGAAATTTCGACGCAGTTCAGAACTTTAGTCTCCAAGCCTATTTATCTGCAAGGTCAGAAGTGGAACCATGGAGCATCATCTGGTGGTCTAATAGCTTAAATGCGATACACCATAGCAAGTTTACTATAACTCTCGAAATTCTCTAGTGAGAATATATTAGAGAAATTTTGTCGCAATTCAGAACTTTAGTCTCCAAGCCTACTTATCTGCAAGGACAGCAGTGGAACCATGGAGTATCAATTGGTGGACCAGTAGCTTGAATCAAATGTACCAAAGCAAGTGTACTGTAACTCTCAAAGCTTCCTAGTGAGAATATAATCCATAACTTTCGTCGCAATTCAGAACTTTAGACTCCAAGAATACTTATCTGCAAGGACATCAGTGGAGACATGGAGCATCACCTGGTGGACCAGTAGCTTTAATCCCATGCACCAAAGCAAGGTTACTGTAACTCTCGAAGCTTCCTAGTGAGGATATCAAACAGAAATTTCGCTGCAGTTTAGAACATTTGTCTACAAGTCTTCTTATCCGCAAGGTCAGTAGTCGAACCATGGAGCATCACTTGGTCTACGAGTAACTTGAGTCCGACGCACCAAATCAGATATACTGTATCTCTTAAAGCTTATGAGTGAGATAGTGAATCAGAAATTTCGTCCCTATACAGAACATTAGACTCCAAGCCTACTTATCCGCAAGGTCAGCAGTGGAACCAAGGAGCATCACCTGGTGGACCAGTTGCTTGAATCCCATGCACCAAAGAAAGTTTACTGTAACTCTCGAAGCTTCCTAGTGAGATTATAACCCAGATATTTGGTCGCAATGCAGAACTTTAGACTCCAAGCTTGATTTTCTGCAAGGTCAGAAGTGGAACCATGGAGCATTACCAGGTGGACCAGTAAATTAAATCCGATGCACCAAAGCAAGTTTACTGTAACTCTCGAAGCTTATGAGTGAGATAATGAACCAGGAATTTCGTCGCTATTCTGAACTTTAGACTGCAAGCCTAACTATCTGCAAGGTCAGCAATGGAAACGTAGAGCATCACCTGGTGGACCAGTAGCTTGATCCCATGCACCAAAGAAAGTTTATGGTAACTCTGGAATCTTTCTAGTGAGGATATATCACTGAAATGTCGTCGCAATTCATAACTTCAGTCTCCAAGCCTACTTATCTTCAGGATCAGCAGTGGAAAAAAGGAGCATCACCTGCTGGACCAGTAGCTTGAAACCGATGCACGAGAGATAGTTTACAGTAACTCTCGAAGCTTCCTATTGTGAATATAACCCAGAAATTTCGACGCAATTCAGAACTTTAGTCTCCAAGCCTACTTATCTGCAAGGTCAGCAGTGAAACCATGGAGCATCACTTGGAGGACCAGTAGCTTTAATCAAATCCACCAAAGCAAGTTTACTGTAACTCTAGAAGCTTCGTAGTGAGAATATAACCCACAACTTTCGTCGCAATTCAGAACTTTAGTCTCCTAGTATACTTATTTGCAAGGTCAGCAGTGGAATCATGGTGCATCACCTAGTGGACCAGTAGCTTGAATCCCATGTTCCAAAGCATGTTTACTGTAACTCTCGAAGCCTCCTAGTGAGAATATAAACCAGAAATTTCGTCGCAATTTAGAACATTTGTCTCCAAGCTTACTTATCTGCAAGGTCAGCAATGGAAACGTAAATAATCACCTGGTGGACCAGTAGCTTGAAACCGATGCACCAAAGCAAGTTTACTGTAACTCTAGAAACTTCCTAGTGAGAATACAACCCAGATATTTGGTCGGAATGCAGAACTTTAGTCTCCAAGCTTACTTACCAGCGAGGTCAGAAGTGGAACCATTTAGCATCACCTGGTGGACTAGTACCTTAAATCTGATGCACCCAATCATGTTTAAAGAATTTCTCGAAGCTTCCTTGTGAGAATGTAACGCAGAAATTCCGTCGCAATTTAGAAAATTAGTCTCCAAGCCTATTTATCCGCAAGGTCAGCAGTGTAACCATGGAGCATCACCTGGTGGAACAGTAGCTTGAATCCCATGCACCAAAGCAATTTTACTGTTACTCTCGAAGCCTCCTAGTGAGAATATAAACCAGAAGTTTCGTTGCAATTCAGAACTTTAATCTCCAAGCCTACTTATCTGCAAGGTCAGCAGTGGAACCATGGAGCATCACCTTTTGGACCAATAGGTTGAATCCGACGCACCACAGCAAGTTTACTGTAACTCTCGAAGCTTCCTAGTGAGAATATAAGTCAGAAATTTCGTCGCAATTTAGAACATTAGTCTCCAATCCTACTTATTCGCAAGATCTGCAGTGGAACCATGGGCCATCACTTGGTCTACCAGTAACATGAATCCGATGCACCAAAGCAGCTTTACTGTAACTCTCGAAGCTTATGAGTGAGATAATGAACCAGAAATTTCGTCTCAATTCAGAACTTTAGTCTACAAGCCTACTTATCTGCAAGGTCAGCAGTGAAAACGTAGAGCATCACCTGGTGGACCAATAGCTTGATCCCATGCACCAAAGAAAGTTTACTGTAACTCTCGTTTCTTTCTAGTGTGAGTATATGCTTCAAATTTCGTCGCAATTCATAACTTCAGTCTCCAAGTCTACTTATCTGCAGGGTCAGCAGTGGAAAAAAGTAGCATCACCTGGTGGACCAGTAGCTCGAAACCGATGCACGAAAGCAAGTTTACTGTAACTCTCGAAATTTTCTTGTGAGAATATATTATAGAAATTTCGTCGCAATTCAGAACTTTAGTCTCCAAGCCTACATATCTACAGGGTCAGCATTGGAACCATGGAGCATCACCTGGTGGACCAGTAGCTTGAATCCCAAGCACCAAAACTAGTTTACTGTGACTCTCGAAGCCTCCTAGTGAGAATATATCCCACGAATTTCATCCCAATTCGACGCAATTCAGAACTTTTGGCTCCAAGCCTACTTATCTGCAAGGTCTGTAGTGAAAACGTAGAGCATCACCTGGTGGACCGGTAACTTAAACCCGATGCACCAAAGCAAGTTTACTGTAACTCTAGAAACTTCCTAGTGAGAATGTAACCCAGAAATTTCGTTCCAATTCAGAACTTTAGTCTCCAAGCCTACTTACCTGCAATGTCATCAGTGGAACCATGGATTATCACCTTGTGGACCAGTAGCTTGGATCCCATGCACCAAAGCAAGTTGACTGTGACTCTCGAAGCTTCCTAGTGAGAATATAACCCACAACTTTAGTCGCAATTCAGAACTTTAGTTTCCAAGAATACTTATCTGCAAGGTCAGCAGTGGATCTATGGAGCATCACCTGGTGGAAAGGTAGCTTATATCCGATGCACCAAAGCAAGTCTACTGTAACTCTGGAAGCTTCCTAGTGAGAATATAACCCTGAAATTTGGTCGACGATCAGAACTTTAGTCTCGAAGCCTACTTATCTGCCGGGTAAACTTTGGAAAAGAGGAGCATCACCTGTGGGACCAGTAGCTTGAATCCGATGCACGAGAGCAAGTTTACTGTAACTCTCGAAGCTTCCTAGTGAGAATATAAGTCAGAAATTTCGTCGCAATTTAGAACATTAGTCTCCAATCCTACTTATTCGCAAGATCTGCAGTGGAACCATGGGCCATCACTTGGTCTACCAGTAACATGAATCCGATGCACCAAAGCAGCTTTACTGTAACTCTCGAAGCTTATGAGTGAGATAATGAACCAGAAATTTCGTCTCAATTCAGAACTTTAGTCTACAAGCCTACTTATCTGCAAGGTCAGCAGTGAAAACGTAGAGCATCACCTGGTGGACCAATAGCTTGATCCCATGCACCAAAGAAAGTTTACTGTAACTCTCGTTTCTTTCTAGTGTGAGTATATGCTTCAAATTTCGTCGCAATTCATAACTTCAGTCTCCAAGTCTACTTATCTGCAGGGTCAGCAGTGGAAAAAAGTAGCATCACCTGGTGGACCAGTAGCTCGAAACCGATGCACGAAAGCAAGTTTACTGTAACTCTCGAAATTTTCTTGTGAGAATATATTATAGAAATTTCGTCGCAATTCAGAACTTTAGTCTCCAAGCCTACATATCTACAGGGTCAGCATTGGAACCATGGAGCATCACCTGGTGGACCAGTAGCTTGAATCCCAAGCACCAAAACTAGTTTACTGTGACTCTCGAAGCCTCCTAGTGAGAATATATCCCACGAATTTCATCCCAATTCGACGCAATTCAGAACTTTTGGCTCCAAGCCTACTTATCTGCAAGGTCTGTAGTGAAAACGTAGAGCATCACCTGGTGGACCGGTAACTTAAACCCGATGCACCAAAGCAAGTTTACTGTAACTCTAGAAACTTCCTAGTGAGAATGTAACCCAGAAATTTCGTTCCAATTCAGAACTTTAGTCTCCAAGCCTACTTACCTGCAATGTCATCAGTGGAACCATGGATTATCACCTTGTGGACCAGTAGCTTGGATCCCATGCACCAAAGCAAGTTGACTGTGACTCTCGAAGCTTCCTAGTGAGAATATAACCCACAACTTTAGTCGCAATTCAGAACTTTAGTTTCCAAGAATACTTATCTGCAAGGTCAGCAGTGGATCTATGGAGCATCACCTGGTGGAAAGGTAGCTTATATCCGATGCACCAAAGCAAGTCTACTGTAACTCTGGAAGCTTCCTAGTGAGAATATAACCCTGAAATTTGGTCGACGATCAGAACTTTAGTCTCGAAGCCTACTTATCTGCCGGGTAAACTTTGGAAAAGAGGAGCATCACCTGTGGGACCAGTAGCTTGAATCCGATGCACGAGAGCAAGTTTACTGTAACTCTCGAAGCTTCCTAGTGATGATATAAACCAGAAATTTCGTCGCAATTCAGAACTTTAGTCTCCAAGCCTACTTATCTGCAAGGTCAGTAGTGGAACTATGGAGCATCACCTGGTGGTCTAATATCTTAAATCCGATCGACCATAGCAAGTTTACTGTAACTCTCGAAACTTCATAGTGAGAGTATATTAGGAAATTTCGTCGCAATTCAGAACTTTAGGCTCCAAGCGTGCTTATCTGAAAGGTCAGCAGTGGATATATGGAGCATCACTTGGTGGATCAGTAGCTTAAATCCGATGCAAAAAAGCAAGTTTACTGTAACTCTCTAAACTTCCTAGTGAGAAATTATTAGAGAATTTTCGTGGCAATTCAGAACTTTAGTCTCCAAGCCTACTAATCTGAAAGGTCAGCAGTGGATCCATTAGGCATCACCTGGTGGACCAGTAGCTTAAACCCGATGCACCAAAGCACGTTTACTGTAACTCTAGAAACATCCAAGTGAGAATGTAACCAAGAAATTTTGTTGCAATTCAGAACTTTAGTCTCCAAGCCTACTTAACTGCAATGTCATTAGTGGAACCATGGATCATCACCTTGTGGACCAGTAGCTTTAATCCGATGCACCAAAGCAAGTCTGCTGTAACTCTCGAAGCTTCCTAATAAGAATATAACCCGGACATTTAGTCGCAATGCAGAACTTCAGTCTCCAACCTTACTTATCTGCAAGGTCAGCAGTTGAGCCATCTAGCATCACCTGGTGTAACAGTACCATAAATCCGATGCACCAAAGCAAGTTTACTGTAACTCTCGAAGCTTCCTTGTGAGAATGTAACATAGATATTTCGTCGCAATGTGGAACTTTCGTCTCCAAATCTACTTATCTGTAGGATCAGCAGTGTAACCATGGAGCATCACCTGTTGGTCTCATTGCTTGTATCCAAAGCACCAAAGCAAGTTTACTGTAACTCTCGAGGCTTCCTAGTGAGAATATAAACCAGAAATTTCGTCGCAATTTAGAACATTTGTCTCCAAGTATTTTTATCTGCACGGTCAGTTGTCGAACCATGGAACATCACTTGGTCTACGAGTAACTTGTGTCCGAAGCAGAAAAGCATTGTTACTGTAACTCTCGAAGCTTATGAGTGAGACAATAAACCATAAATTTTGTGACAATTTAGAATTCACTCTCCAAGCCTACTTATCTGCAAGGTCAGCAATGGAAACGTAAATAATCACCTGGTGGACCAGTACCTTGAAACCGATGCACCAAAGCAAGTTTACTGTAACTCTAGAAACTTCCTAGTGAGAATACAACCGAGATATTTGGTCGGAATGCAGAACTTTAGTCTCCAAGCTTACCTATCTGCAAGGTCAGAAGTGGAACCATGGAGCATCACCTGGTGGACTAGTACCTTAAATCCGATGCACCCAATCATGTTTAAAGAATTTCTCGAAGCTTCCTTGTGAGAATGTAACGCAGAAATTCCGTCGCAATTTAGAAAATTAGTCTCCAAGCCTATTTATCCGCAAGGTCAGCAGCGTAACCATGGAGCATCACCTGGTGGAACAGTAGCTTGAATCCCATGCACCAAAGCAATTTTACTGTTACTCTCGAAGCCTCCTAGTGAGAATATAACCCAGAAGTTTCGTTTCAATTCAGAACTTTAATCTCCAAGCCTATTTATCTGCAAGGTCATCAGTGGAACCATGGAGCATCACCTTTTGGACCAATAGGTTTAATCAGACGCACCAAAGCAAGTTTACTGTAACTCTCGAAGCTTCCTAGTGAGAATATAACCCAGAAATTTCGTCTCAATTGTGAACTTTAGTCGCCAAGCCTACTTATGTGCAAGGGCAGCAGTGGAACCATGGAGCTTCACATGGTGGACCAGTAGCTTAAATCCGATGTACCAAAGCAAGTTTACTGTAACTCTCAAAGCTTCCTAGTGAGAATGTAACCCACAAAGTTCGTCACAGTTCAGAACTTTAGTCTCCAGGCCTACTTATCGGCAGGATGAGCAGTGGAACTACGGTGGATCTCCTGGAGGACCAGTAGCATAAATTTGCTGCACCAAAGCAAGTTTACTGTAACTCTGGAAGATTCCTAGTGAGAATATAACCCAGATATATCGTTCCAATTTGGAACTTTAGTCTCCAAGCATACATATCTGCAATGTCAGCAGTCGAACCATTGAGCATCACCTGGTGGACCAGTAGCTCAAGTCCGATGCACCAAAGGAAGTTCACTGTAGCCCTCGAAGCTTCCTAGTGAGAATGTAACCCAGAAATTTTTTCGCAATTCAGAACATAAATCTCCAAACTTACTTATCTGGAAGGTCAGCAGTGGAACCGCGGAGCATCACCCGGTGGACGAGTAACTTAAATCCGATGCACCAAAGCAAGTTTACTGTAACTCTCGAAGCTTCCTTGTGAGAATATAACATAGAAATTTCGTCGCAATTCAGAACTTTAGTGTGACAGCCTACTTATCTGCAAGGTCGCAAGTGGAACCATGGAACATCACCTGGTGAACAAGTATATTAAATCCGATGCACCAAAGCAAGTTTACTGTAACTCTCCAAACTTCCTAGTGAGAATGTATTAAAGAAAATTCGTCCCTATTCAGAACTTTTGTCTCCAAGCCTATTTATCTGCAAGGTCAGCAGTGGAACCGAGGAGCATCACCCAGTGGACGAGTAACTTAAATCCGATGCACCAAAGCAAGTTTACTGTAACTCTCGAAGATTCCTAGTGAGAATATAACCCAGATATATCGTTCCAACTTGTAACTTTAGTCTCCAAGCATACATATCTGCCACGTCAGCAGTGGAACCATTGAGCATCACCTGGTGAACCAGTAGCTCAAGTCCGATGCACCAAAGGAAGTTCACTGTAGCATTCGAATCTTCCTAGTTAGAATGTAACCCAGAAATTTCGTCGCAAGTCAGAACATTAGTCTCCAAACCTACTTATCTGCAAGGTCATCAGTGGAACCATGGAGCATCACCTGGTGCACCAGTATCTTCAATCCGATGCACCAAAGCAAGTTCACTGTAAATCGCGAAGCTTCCTCGTCAGAATGTATCAAAGAAATTGCGTCGCAATTCAAACCTTTAGTCTCCAAGAATACTTATCTGCAAGTTCTGCATTGGAACCATCGAGAATCACTTGGCGGTCCAATAGCTTAAATCCGATGCACCAAGGCTAGTTTAAGATAGCTCTTGACGCTTCCTAGTGAGAATGTAACCCAGATATTTCGTCGCAGTTCAGAACATAAGTCTCCAAGCCCTCTTATCTGCAAGGTCAGTAGTGGAGCCATAGAGGATCACCTGGTAGAGCAGTAGCTTAAATCCGATGCACCAAAGCAAGTTTGCTGTAGGTCTTGAAGCTTCCTAGTGAGAATATAGCCCAGAAATTTCGTCGCAATTTAGAGCTTTAGCCTCCAAGCCTACTTAAATACAAGGTCAGCAGTGGAAACATAGAGCATCATCTGGTGGACCAGTATTTTAAATCCGATGCACCCAAGGAAGTTCACTGTAGCCCTCGAAGCTTCCTAGTGAGAATGTAACCCAGAAATATTTTCGCAATTCAGAAAATAAATCTCCAACCTTACTTATCTGGAAGGTCAGCAGTGGAACCGCGGAGCATCACCCGGTGGACGAGTAACTTAAATCCGATGCACCAAAGCAAGTTTACTGTAACTCTCGAAGCTTCCTTGTGAGAATATAACATAGAAATTTCGTCGCAATTCAGAACTTTAGTGTGACAGCCTACTTATCTGCAAGGTCGCAAGTGGAACCATGGAACATCACCTGGTGAACAAGTATATTAAATCCGATGCACCAAAGCAAGTTTACTGTAACTCTCCAAACTTCCTAGTGAGAATGTATTAAAGAAAATTCGACGCAATTCAGAACTTTTGTCTCCAAGCCTACTTATCTGCAAGGTCAGCAGTGGAACCGAGGAGCATCACCCGGTGGACGAGTAACTTAAATCCGATGCACCAAAGCAAGTTTACTGAAACTCTCGAAGCTTCCTAGTGAGAATGTAACCCAGAAATATCGTAACAGTTCAGAACTTTAGTCTCCAATCCTACTTATCAGCAGGATGAGCAGTGGAACCACGGTGGATCACCTGGAGGACCAGTAGCTTAAATGTGCTGCACCAAAGCAAGTTTACTGTAACTCTCGAAGCTTCCTAGTGAGAATATAACCCAGATATATCGTCCCAATTTGGAACTTTAGTCACCAAGCATACATATCTGCAACGTCAGCAGTGGAACCATTTAGCAACACCTGGTGGGCCAGTAGCTGATATCCGATGCACCAAAGCAAGTTCACTGTAGCACTCGAAACTTCCTAGTGAGAATGTAAGCCAGAAATTTCGTCGCAATTCAGAACCTTAGTCTCCAAGCCTACTTATCTGTAAGGTCAGCAGTGGAACCGTAGAGCATTACCTGGTGGACCAGTAGCTTAAACCCAATTTACCAAAGCAAGTTTACTGTACCTCTCAAAGCTTCCGAGTAAGAATATAACCCAGAAATATCGACGCAATTTAGAAGTTTATCTCCAAGCCTACTTATCTGCAAGGTCAGCTGTGGAACCGTTAAGCATAACCTGGTGGACCAGAAGCGTAAATCCGATGCAGCAAAGCCAGTTTACTAAAAATCTCGAAGCTTCCTAATGAGAATGTAACCAGAAATTTCGTCGCAATTCAGAACCTTACTCTCCAAGCCTGCTTATCTGCAAGGTCAGCAGTGGAACCGTAGAACATTATCGGATGGACCAGTAGCTTCAATCCGAAGCACCAAAGCAAGTTTACTCAAATTCTTGAAACTTCCTAGTGACAATATAACAAAGAAATTTCGTCGCAATTCAGAACATTAGTCTCCAAACCAACTTATCTGCAGGGTCAGCAGTGGAAGCATGGAGCATCACTTAGTGGACCGGTAGCGCAAATGCAATGCTCCAAAGCCAGTTTACTTAAAATCTAGAAGCTTCCTAGTGAGAATGTAACCAAGACATTTCGTCGCAGTTCAGAACTTCAGTCCCGAAGCCTACTTATCTGCAAGGACAGCAGTGGAACCATGGAACATCACCTGGTGGACAAGTATATTAAATCCGATGCACCAAAGCAAGTTTACTGTAACTCTCCAAATATCCTAGTGAGAATATATTAAAGATAATTCGTCGCAATTCAGAACTTTTGTCTCCAATCCTACTTATCTGCAAGGTCAGCAGTGGAACTGTAGAGCACCTGGTGTTCCAGTACCTTAAACCCGATGCACCAAAGCAAGTTTACTGTAACTTTCTGTACTGTAATTCTTATCTGCAAGGTCAAAAGTGGAACCTTGGAGCATCACCTGGTGGACCGGTAGCTTGCATCCCATGCCCCAAAGCATGTTTACTGTAACTCGCGCAGTTCCCTAGTGAGAATATAAACCTGAAATATCGTCGCAGTTCAGAACTTTTGTCTCCAAGCCTACTTATCTGCAGGGTCATCAGTGGAACCATGGGGCATCACATGGTGGACAGTAGCTTGAATCCGATGCAGCAAAGCTAGTTTACTGTAGCTCCCGAAGCTTCCTAGTAAGAATATAAACCTGAAATTTTGTCGCAATTCAGAACTTTTGTCTCCAATTCTACTTATCTGCAGGGTCAGCAGTGGAACAATGGAGCATCTCATGGTGGACCAGTAGCTAAATCCGATGCACCAAAGCAAGCTTAATGTAACTCTCCAAACATCCTAGTATGAATATATTAGAGAAATTTCGAACCAATTCATAACGTTAGTCTCTAAGAGTACTTATCTGAAATTTCAGCATTGGATATATGGAGCATCACCTGGTAGACCAGTAGCTTAAATCAGATGCACCAAAGTTAGTTCACTGTAGCTCTCGAAGCGTCCTAGTGAGAATGTAACCCAGAAATTTCGTCATAATTCAGAACTTTAGTCTTCAAGCCTACTAATCTGCAATGTTAGCAGTGGATATATGGAGCATTCACTGGTGGAGCAGTAGCTTAAATCCGATGGTCCAAAACAAGTTTACTAAAACTCTCGAAGCTTCCTAGTGAGAATGTAACCCAGAAATTTGTTGCATTTAAGCTCTCTAGTGTCCAAGCTTACTTATCTGCAAGGTCACAAGTGGAACAATAAAGCATCACCTGGTGGAACAGTACCATAAATACGATGCACCAAAGCAAATGTACTGTAACTCTCGAAGCTTCCTAGTGAGAATATAAAATAGAAATTTCGTCGCAATTCAGAACTTTAGTTTTCAAGCTTACTTATGTGCAATTTCAGCAGTGGAAATCTATAGCATCACCTGGTGGACCAGTACATTAAATCCGATGCACTATAGCAAGTTCACTGTAGCTCTCGAAGCTTCCTTGTGAGATTGTAACCCAGAAATTTCGTCGCAGTTCCGAACTTTAGTCTCCAACCCTAGTTATCTGCAAGGACAGTAGTCAAACAATGGAGCATCACCTTGTGGGCCAGTAGCTTAAAACGCATGCACCAAAGCATGTTTACTGTAACTCTCGAAACTTACTGGTGAGAATATAACCCAGCAATTTCGTCGCAATTCAGAACTTTTGTCTCCAAGCCTACTTATCTGCAGGGTCAGCAGTGGAAACATTGAGCATCATCTGGTGGATAAGTAGCTTGAATCCGATGCAGCAAAGCAAGTTTACTGTAACTCTCGAGTTTTCCTAGTGAGAATATAACCCAGAAATTTCGTCGCAATTCAGAATTTTTGTCCCCCAAGCCTACTTGTCTGCAGGGTCAGCAGTGGAACCATGGAGCATTATATGGTGGACCAGTAGCGTGAATCCGATGCAGCAAAGCAAGTTTACTGTAGCTCTTGATGCTTCCTAGCGAGAATATATCCCAGAATTTTGGTCTCAAATCAGAACTTTAGTCTCCAAGCCTCCTTATCCGCAAGGTCAGCAGTGGAAACAAGGAGCATCATCACGTGGAACAGTATCTTAAATCCGATGCCCCAAAGCAAGTGTAATGTAACTCTCCGAACTACCTGGTGAGAATATATTAGAGAAATTTCCCCGCAATCTAGAACTTTAGTCTCCAAGCCTACTTATCTGCAATTTCAGCAGTGGATATATGGAACATTCCCTGGTGGACCAGTAGCGTAAATTCGATGCACCAAAGCAAGTTTAGTGTAACTCTCTAAGCTTCCTAGTGCGAATATAACCCATAAATTTGGTCGCTATTCAGAACTTTAGTCTCCAAGCCAACGTACCTGCAATCTCAGCAAAGGAACCATGGAACGTCACTCGGTGGACAAGTAACTTAAATCCGATGCACCTAAGCAAGTTTACTGTAACCCTAGAAGCTTCCTAGCGAGAATATAATCCAGAAATTTCGTCGCAATTCAGAACTTTAGTCTCCAAGCCTATTTATCTGCAAGGTCAGCAATGGATCCATGAGGCATCACCTGGTGGACCAGTAGCTTAAATCCGATTCACCAAAGCAAGTTTACTGGAACTGTAGAAGCTTCCTAGCGAGAATGTTACCCAGAAAATTCGACACAATTCTGAACTTTGTCTCCAAGCCTTCTTATCTGCAAGGTCAGCAGTGCAATCATGGAGCAACATCTGGTGGACCAGTAGCTTGAATCCCATGCACCAAAGCTAGTATCCTGTAACTCTCGACGCTGCCTAGTGGGAATATAAAATAGAAATTTCCTCGCAATTCAGAACTTTATTCTCCAACCCAGAAATTTCGTCACAATTCAGAACTGTACTCTCCAAGTCTACTTATCTGCAAGCTCATCAGTGGAACCATGTGGCATCACCTGGTGGCATAGTAGCTTACACCCGATGCACAGAAGCAAGTTTATTGTAACTCTTGAAGCTTCCTAGTGAGAATATAACACAGAAATTTCGTCGCAATTCAGAACTTTAATCTCCAAGCCTACTTAAATGCAAGGTCAGCAGTGGATATTTGGAGCATTCCCTGGTGGACCAGCAGCCTAAATCCGATGCACCAAAGCAAGGTTACTGTAACTCTCGACGCTTACTAGTGAGAAAGTAATCCAGAAATTTCGTAGCAATTCAGAACTTTAGTCTTAAGCCTACTTAAATGCAAGGTCAGTTGTGGAGCCATGGAGCATCACCTGGTGCAACAGTCGCATAATCCGATGCACCAAAGCAAGTTTACCGATGCTCTCGAAGCTTCATACTGACAATGTAAATCAGAAATTTCGTCACAGTTCATAACATTAATCTCCA
The DNA here is from genome assembly GCF_023897955.1 of Schistocerca gregaria. Classification (NCBI taxonomy): domain Eukaryota; kingdom Metazoa; phylum Arthropoda; class Insecta; order Orthoptera; family Acrididae; genus Schistocerca; species Schistocerca gregaria. Next base: position 396,202 of record NW_026061760.1, read on the forward strand.
AGCTTACTTATTTGCAAGAACAGCATTGGAACCTAGGTACATCACCTGGTGGACCAGTACCTTAAATCCGATGCACCAAAGCAAGATTACAGTAACTGTTGAAGCTTCCTAGAGAGAATATAACCGAGAAATTTCGTGGCATTTCAGAACTTTAGCCTCCATGCCTACTTGTATGCAAGGTCAGCAGTGGAACTGTAGAACATCACATGGTGGATCAGTAGCTTGAATCCGATGCAGCAAAGCAAGTTTACTGTAGCTCTCGACACTTCCTAGTGAGAAAGTAATCCAGAAATTTCTTCTCAATTCAGAATTTTAGTCTCCAAACCTACTTATCTGCAAGGTCAGCAGTGGAAACATGGAACATCATCTTGTGGACCAGTAGATTAAATCCGATGCACCAATGCAAGTTTACTGTAACACTCGAAGCTTCCTAGTGAGAATATAACCCAGAAATCTGGTGGCCCTTTCGCTTAAATCCGATGCACCAAGGCAAGTTTACTGTAACGCTGTAACCTTCATAGTGAGAATGTAACCCAGATATTTCCTGTCAATTCAGAACTTTAGTCTCCAATCTATTTTATCTGCAAGGTTAGCAGTGGAAACATGGAGCATCAACTGGTTTACCAGTAGTTAAAATCCGATGCACCAAAGCAAATTTACTGAAAATCTCGAAGCTTCCTAATGAGAATGTAACCCAGAAATTTCGTTGCAATTCAGAGCCTTAGTCTCCAAGCCTACTTATCTGCAAGGTCAGCAGAGGAACCATTAAGCATTACCTGGTGGACCAGTAGCTTAAATCCGATTCACCAAACCAAGGTTACCGTAACTCTCGAAGCTTCCTAGTGAGAATACAACCCAGAAATTTCATCGCTATTCTGAAATTTATTCTCCAAGCCTACGTATCTGCAAGGTCAGCAATGGAAACATGAAGCATCACCTGGTGGACCAGTAGCTTAAATCCGATGCACCAAAGCAAATTTACTGTAACTTTCGAAGCTTCCTAGTGAGAATATAACCCAAAAATTTCGTCGCAATTCAGAACTTTAGTGTGCAAGCCTCCTTAACTCCATGGTTAGCAGTGGAACCATGGAGCGTCACCTGTTTTACCAGTAACTCAAATCCGATGCACCAATGCAAGTTTACTGTAACACTCGAAGCTTCCTGGTGAGAATATAATCCAAAAATCTGGTGGCCCTTTCGCTTATATCCGATGCACCAAAGCAAGTTAACTGTAACTCTGTAAGCTTCCTAGTGAGAATGTAACCCAGAAATTTCCTGTCAATTCAGAACTTTGGTCTGCAATCCCACTTATCTGCAAGAACAGCAGTGGAACCATGGTGCATCATCTGGTGGAACAGTAGCTTAAATCCGATGCACCGAAGCAAGTTTACTTTAGCTCACGATGTTTCCGAGAGAGAATGTGACCCAGAAATTTCGTCGCAATTTAGAACACCAGTCTGGAAGCCTACTTAAATACCAGGTCAGCAGAGGAACCATGGAGAATCACCTGCTGCACCATTAGCTTAAATCCGATGCAACTAAGCAATTTTACTGTAACTATCGAAGCTTCCTACTGAGAATGTATACCGAAATTTCATCGCAATTCAGAACTTTTCTCTCCAAGCATACTTATCAGCAGGTCAGCAGTGGAACCATGGAGTATCACCTGGTGCACCATTAACTTAAATCCGATGCAACAAAACAAGTTTACTGTAACTCTCGAAGCTTCCTACTGAGAATGTATACCCGAAATTTGGTCTCAATTCAGAATTTTAGTCTCCAAGCCTACTTATCTGCAAGGTCAGGAGTGGAACCATTGAGCATTACTTGGTGGACCAATAGCGTAAATCCGATGCACCAATGCAAGTTTACTCTAACACTCGAAACTTTCTAGTGAGAATATAATCCAGAAATCTGGAGGCGCTTTCGCTTAAATCCAATACAACAATGCAAGTTTACTGTAAATCTGTAAGCTTCCTAGTGAGAATGTAACCCAGAAATTTCCTGGCAATTCAGAACATTAGTCTCCAATCCCACTTATCTGGAAGAACAGCAATGGAACCATGGTGCATCACCTGGTGGACCAGTAGCTTAAATCCGATGCACCAAAGCAAGTTTACTGTAACTCTTGAAGCTCCCTAGTTAGAGTACACTCCTGGAAATTTAAATAAGAACACCGTGAATTCATTGTCCCAGGAAGGGGAAACTTTATTGACACATTCCTGGGGTCAGATACATCACATGATCACACTGACAGAACCACAGGCACATAGACACAGGCAACAGAGCATGCACAATGTCGGCACTAGTACAGTGTATATCCACCTTTCGCAGCAATGCAGGCTGCTATTCTCCCATGGAGACGATCATAGAGATGCTGGATGTAGTCCTGTGGAACGGCTTGCCACGCCATTTCCAGCTGGCGCCTCATTTGGACCAGCGTTCGTGCTGGACGTGCAGACCGCGTGAGACGACGCTTCATCCAGTCCCAAACATGCTCAATGGGGGACAGATCCGGAGATCTTGCTGGCCAGGGTAGTTGACTTACACCTTCTAGAGCACGTTGGGTGGCACGGGATACATGCGGACGTGCATTGTCCAGTTGTAACAGCTAGTTCCTTTGCCGCTCTAGGAATGGTAGAACGGTGGGTTCTATGACGGTTTGGATGTACCGTGCACTATTCAGCGTCCCCTCGACGATCACCAGAGGTGTACGGCCAGTGTAGGAGGTCGCTCCCCACACCATGATGCTGGGTGTTGGCCCTGTGTGCCTCGGTCGCATGCAGTCCTGATTGTGGCGCTCACCTGCACGGCGCCAGACACGTATACGACCATCATTGGCACCAAGGCAGAAGCGACTCTCATCGCTGAAGACGACACGTCTCCATTCGTCCCTCCATTCACGCCTGTCGCGACACCACTGGAGGCGGGCTGCACGATGTTGGGGCGTGAGCGGAAGACGGGCTAACGGTGTGCGGGACCGTAGCGCAGCTTCATGGAGGCGGTTGCGAATGGTCGTCACCGATACCCCAGGAGCAACAGTGTCCCTAATTTGCTGGGAAGTGGCGGTGCGGTCCCCTACAGCACTGCGTAGGATCCCACGGTCTTGGCGTGCATCCGTGCGTCTTTGCGGTCCGGTCCCAGGTCGACGGGCACGTGCACCTTCCGCCAACCACTGGCGACAACATCGATGTACTGTGGAGACTTCACGCCCCACGTGTTGAGCAATTCGGCGGTATATCCACCCGGCCTCCCGCATGCCCACTATACGCCCTCGCTCAAAGTCCGTCAACTGCACATACGGTTCACGTCCACAATGTCGCGGCATGCTACCAGTGTTAAAGACTGCGATGGAGCTCCGTATGCCACGGCAAACTGGCTGACACTGACGGCGGCGGTGCACAAATGCTGCGCAGCTAGCGCCATTCGACGGCCAACACCGCGGTTCCTGGTGTGTCCGCTGTGCCGTGCGTGTGATCTTTGCTTGTACAACATTCTCGCAGTGTCCGGAGCAAGTATGGTGGGTCTGACACACTGGTGTCAATGTGTTCTTTTTTCTATTCCCAGGAGTGTATATCCCAGAAATTTCATAATATAATGCAGAAATCTGGTGTCCCTTTCGCTTAATTCCGATGCACCAAAGCAAGTTTACTGTAACTCTTGAAGCTTGCTAGTTAGAATATAACCCAGAAATTTCATCGCAATTCAGAACTTTAGTCATCAAGCCTATATAAATGCAAGGTCACCAGTAGATCCATGGAACATCAACTGGTGGTCCAATAGCTTAAATCCAATGCACCAAAGCATGTTTACTATAGCTCTCGAAGCTTCCTACTGATAATGTAAAACCGAAATTTCGTCGCAATTCTGACCTTTAGTCTTCAAGCCTATTTATCTGCAAGTGCAGCAGTGGAACCATGGAGCATCACCTGGGTGACCAGTAGCATAAATCCGATGCAGCAAAGCTACTTTACTGTAACTCTCGAAGCTTCTTACTGAGAAAGTTAAGCCGAAATTTCGTCGCAATTCAGAACTTTAGTCTACAAGCCTACATATCTGGAAGGTCAGCACTGGTACCAAGCAACATCAACTGGTGTACCAGTACCTTATATCCGAAACAACAAAGTAAGTTTACTCTAACACTCGACGCTTCCTAGTGAGAATATAACAGAGAAATTTGGTCTCAATTCAGAACTTTAGTCTCCAAGCCTACTTATCTGCAAGATCAGCAGTGGAACCATTGAGCATTACCTGGTGGACCAGTAGCTTAAATCCGGTGCACCAAAGCAAGTTTACTGTAACTCTCGGAGCTTCCTAGGGAGATTACAACTCAGAAATACCGTCGCAATTCAGGACTATAGGCTGCAAGCCTACTTATCTGCAAGGCCAGTAGTCGAACAATGGATCATCATCTGGTGGAACAGTAGCTTAAATCCGATGCACCAAAGCTAGTTTCCTGTGACTCTCCAAACTTCCTAGTGAGAATATTATCCAGAAATATCGTCGCAATACAGATCTTTAGTCTCCAACGCTACTTAAATGTAAGGTCAGCAGTGGAACCATGGAGCATCGCTTGTGCTCCAGTAGCTTAATTCCGATGCACCAAAGTAAATTTACTGTATCCCTCGAAGCTTCCTACTGAGTATGTAAACCCGAAATTTCGACGCAAATCGGAAAATTAGTCTCCAAACCTACTTATCTGCAAGGTCAGCAGTGCAACCATGGAGCATCACCTGGTGGAGCAGTAGCGCAAATCCAATGGTCCAAAGCCAGTTTACTAAAACTCTCGAAGATTCCTTGCGAGAATGTGACCCAGACAATTCGTCGCAATTCAGAACTTAACTCCAAGGACATTAGTGGAACCATGTAGCATCACCTGGTGGACCAGTAACTTAAATCCGATGCACCAAAGCAAGTTTACTGTAACTTTCGAATCTTCCCAGTGAGAATGTTATCCAGAAATTTCGCCGCAATTCAGAACTTTAGTCTCCACACCTACATATGTGCAATTTCAGCAGTGGATATATATAGCACCAAAGCAAGTTTACTGTAACTAACGAAGCTTTCTAGTGAGAATGTAACCCAGAATTATCGTCACAATTCAGATCTTTAGTCTCTAAGCCTACTTATCTGCAAGGTCAACAATGGAACCATGGAGCAATACCTGGTGAACCAGGAATCCGTTGCACCAAACCAAGTTTACTGTAACTTTCTTAGCTTCCTAGTGAGAAAATAACCCAGAAATTTCGTTCAAATTCAGAACTTTAATATCCATGCCAACTTAAATGCATGGTCAGCAGTTAACCATGAAGCATCACCTGGTGGTCCTATAGCTGAAATCCGATACACCAAAGCAAGTTTACTATAGCTCTCGAAGGTTCCTAGTGAGAAAGTAACCCAGAAATTTCGATGCAAATTAGAACATTAGTCTCCAAGCCTTCGTTAATGCAAGGTTAGCAGTGGAACCATGGAGCATCACCTGGTGCACCAGTAGCTTAAATCCGATGCACCAAAGCAAGTTTACTGTAACTCACGAAGCTTCCTACTGAGAATGTAAACCCGAAATTTCTTTGCAATTCCTAACTTTAGTCTCCAAGCCTTCTCATATGCCAGCTCAGCAGTGGAACCATGGAGCATCAACTGATTGACCAGTAGCTTAAATCCGAAGCACCAAAGCAAGTTTACTGTAAGTCTCGACACTTCCTAGTGAGAAAGTAGTCCAGAGATTTCGTCGCAATTCAGAACTTTAGTCTCCAACCCTACTTAAATGCAAGGTCAGAAGTGGGACCATGGGGCACCTCCTTGTGCACCAGTGGCTTAATTCCGATGCACCAAAGCAAGTTTACTGTAACTCTCCAAGCTTCCTACTGAGTATGTAAAGCCGAAATTTCGTCGCAATTCAGAACATCAGTCTACAAACCTATTTATCTTCAAGGTCAGCAGTGGAACCATGGGGCATCACCTGGTCTACCAGTAGCGCAAATCTGATGCTCCAAAGCCAGTTTACTAAAAATCTCGAAGCTTCCTAGGGAGAATGTAACCCAGACATTTGGTCGCAATTCAGAACTTTAGTCTCCAAGCCTACTTAAACCCAAGGTTAGCAGAGGAACCATGGAGCATCACCTGGTAGACCGTTAGCTGAAATCCGAAGCTCCAAAGCAAGTTTACTGTAACTCTCGAAGCTTCCTACAGAGAATGTAATCCAGATATTTCGTCACAATTCAGAACTTTAGTCTACAAGCCTACTTATCTGCAACGTCAGCAGGGGATCCATGGGGCATCGCCTGGTGGACCAGTAGCTTAAATCAGATGCACCAAAGCATGTTTACTGTAACCCTCGAAGCTTCCTAGTGAGAATATAACCCAGAAATTTCGTCGCAATTCTGAACTTTGCCTCCAAGCCTACCTATGTGCAAGGTCAGCAGTATAACCATGGAGCATCAGCTGGTGGGCCAGTAGCTTAAATCCGATGCACCAAAGCAAGTTCAGTGTAACTCGCCAAATTTCCTAGTGAGAATATATAAGAGAAATTTCGTCGCAATTCAAAGCTTTAGTCTCCAAGATTACTGATCTGCAAGCTCAGCAGTGGATATATGGAGCATCACCTGGTAGACCAGTAGCGCGAATCCGATGCTCCTAAGCCAGTTTACTAAAAATCTCGAAGCTTCCTAGCGAGAATGTAACCCAGACATTTCGTCGCAGTTTAGAACTTTAGTCTCCAAGCCTACATAAGTGCAAGGTTAGCAGTTTAACCATAGAGCATCACCTGTGGGTCCATTATCTGAAATCCGTTGCACCAAAGCAAGTTTACTGTGACTCTTGAAACTTCCTAGTGACAATATAACACAGAAATTTCGTCGCAATTCAGAACTTTTGTCTCCAAGCCTACTTACCTGCATGGTCAGCAGTGGAAATATGTAGCATCATCTGGAAGACCAGTAATTTAAATCGGATGCACCAAAGGATGTTCACTGTAGCTCTCGAAGCTTCCTAGTGTGATTGTAACCCAGAAATTTCGTCGCAATTCTGAACTTTAGTGTCCTAGCCTACTTATCTGCAACGTCAGCTGTGGAACAATGGAGCATCACCTGGTGGACCAGTAGCTTAAAACCGATGCACCAAAGCAAGTTTACAGTAACTCTTGAAGCTTTCTAGTGAGAATGTAACCCAGCAATTTCGTTGCAATTCAGAACTTTAGTTTCCAAGCCTACTTATCTGCAAGGTCAGCAGTGGAACCATGGAGCATCGTCTGGTGGACCAGTAGCTTAAATCCGATGCTGTAACTCTCAAAATTTCCTAGTCAGAGTATATTACAGAAATTTCGACGCAATTCAGAACTTTAGTCACCAAGATTACTTATCTGCAAGATCAGCAGTTGATAAATGGAGCATCTCCTAGTGAATAAGTAGCTTAAATCCGTTGCACCAAAGCAAGTTGACTGTAGCTCTCGAAGTTTCCTAGTGAGAATGTAACCCAGAAATTTTGTCGCAATTCTGAACTTTAGTCTCCAAGCCTACTTATGTGCAAAGTCAGCACTGGAACCATGGAGCATCACCTGGTGTACCAGTAGCTTAAATCCGATGCACCAACGCCAATTTACTGTAACTCTCGATGCTTCCTAGTGAGAATATAATCCAGAAATTTCGGGGCAATTCAGAACTTTAATCTCCAAGCCTACTTACCTGCAATGTTAGCACTGGAACAATGGAGCCTCACCTGTTGGATCAGTAACTACTATCCGATGCACCAAAGTAAGCTTACTGTAACTCTCGATGCTTCCTAGTAAGAATATAATCCAGAAATTTCGGCGCAATTCAGAACTTTAGTTTCCAAGCCTACTTATCTGCAACGTCAGCAGTGGATCCATTGAGCATCACCTGGTGGACCAGTAGCTTAAATCCGATGCACCAAAGCAAGTATACTGTAACATCTCTAAGCTTCCTAGTGAGAATATAACTCAGATATTTCCTCGCAATTCAGTACTTTAGTCTGTAAGCCTTCTTATCTGCAATCTCAGCCGGGGAAACAATGGAGCATCAACTAATGGACAAGTAGCTTAAATCCGATGCACCAAAGCAAGTTTACTGTAAGTCTCGACACTTCCTAGTGAGAATGTAATCCATAAATTTTGTCGCAATTCAGAACTTAAGTCTCCAACAATACTTAGTTGCAGGGTCAGCAGTGGAACCATGGAGCATGAGCTGGTGGACCAGTAGCGCAAATCCGATGCTGCAAAGCTAGTTTACTCAAAATCTCGAAACTTCCTGGTGAGAAGTAACCCAGAAATTTCATCGCAATTCAGAACTTTAGTCGCGAAGCCTACCTATCTAAACCCGATGCACCAAAGCAAGTTTACTGTAACTCTCGAAGCTTCCTAGTGAGAATGCAACGAAGAAATTTCCTCGCAATACAGAACTTTTGTCTCCAAGCCTACTTACCTGCAAGGTCAGCAGTGGAACCATGGAGCGATACCTGGTGGATCTGTAACAGAATCCTATGCACGAAAGCATGTTTACTGTAACTATCGATGCTTCCAGGTGATAATATAATCCAGAAATTTCGTCGTAATTCCGAACTTTAGTCTCCAAGCCAACTCATCTGCCATGTCAACAATGGGACCATGGAGCATCATCTGGTGCACCAGTAGCTTAACTCCGATGTACCAAAGCAAGTTTACTGTAACTCTCGAAGCTTCCTAGTGAGAATATAACACAGAAATTACGTCGCAATTCAGAATTTTATTGTCCAAGACTACTTATCTGCAAGGTCAGCAATGGGACCATGGAGCATCATCTGGTGGACCAGTAGCGAAAATCCGATGTACCAAAGCAAGTTTACTGTAACTCTCGAAGCTTCCTAATGAGAATGTAACCCAGGAAATTCGTCGCAATTTAGAACTTTAGTCTCCGAGAATACTTATCTGCAAGGTCAGTAGCGGAACCATGGAACACCTCCTTGTGTACCAGTAGCTTAATTCCGATGAACCAACGCAAGTTTACTGTAAGTCTCGAAGCTTGCTACTGAGTTTGTAAACTCGAAATTTCGTCGCAATTCAGGACATTAGTCTCCAAGCCTACGTATTTGCAAGGTCAGCCGTGGAACCATGGAGCATTACCTGGTGGAACAGTAGCGCAAATCCGATGCTCCGAAGCTAGTTTACTAAAAATCTTGAAACTTCCTAGTGAGAATTTAACCCAGAAATTTCGTCGCCATTCAGAACTTTAGTCTCCAAGCCTACTTATCAGCAGGGTGAGAAGTGAAACCACAGTGGATCACCTATTGGACCAGTAGCTTAAATCCGATACACCAAAGCAATATTACTGTAGCTCACGAAGCTTCCTAGTGAAAATATAACCCAGAAATATCGCCGCAATTCTGAACTTTAGTCTCCAAGCCTACTTATCTGCAAGTTCAGCAGTGGAAGCATGGAGCTTCACCTGTTGGACCAGTAGCTTAAGTCCGATGCACCAAAGGAATTCTACGGTAACTCTCGAAGCTTCCTAGTGAGAATATAACATAGAAATTTAGTCCCAATTCAGAACTTTATTGTCCAAGCTTACTTATCTGCAAGGTGTTAAATGGAACCATGGACCATAACCTGGTGGACCAGTAGCTTAAACCCGATGTACAAAAGCAAGTTTAGTGTAACTCTCGCAGCTTCCTAGTGAGAGTATAACACAGACAATTTGTCGCAATTCAGAACTTTAGTGTCCAAGACTACTCATCTGCAAGGTCAGTAGCGGAACCATGGAGCATCACCTGGTGGACCAGTAGCGTAAATCCGATGCACCAAAGCCAGTTTACTAAAACTCTCGAAGCTTCCTAGTGAGAATGTAACCCATAAATTTCGTCGTAATTTAGAAGTTTAGTCTCCGAGATTACTTATCTGCAAGGTCAGCAGTGGAACCCTGGAGCATTCCCTGGTGTACCAGCAGCTTAAATCCGATGCACCAAAGCAAGTTTACTATAACTCTCGAGGCTTCCTAGTGAGAATATGACCCAGGAATTTCCTCGCAATTCAGAACTTAAGTCTCCAAGCCTACTTATCTGCAAGGTCAGCAGTGGAACCAAGAGAATCACCTGGTGGGCCAGTGGCGTAAATCAGCTGCACCAAAGCCAATTTACTGTAAATCTCCAAACTTCCTAGTGAGAATATATTAGTGAAATGTCGTCGCTATTCAGAACTTTAGTCTCCAAACCTACTTTTCTGCAAGGTCAGCAGTGGATATATGGAGCATCACCTGGTGTACGAGTAGTTTAAATCCGATGCTCCAAGGCAAGTTCACTGTAGCTCTCGAGGCTTAATAGTGAGATGTAACCCACAAATTTTGTCGCAATTCCGAACTTTAGTCTCCAAGCCTACTCACCTGCAAGGTCAGCAGTGGAACCATGGTGCTTTACCTGGTGGACCAGTAGCATAAATCCGATGCACTAAAGCAAGTTTACTGTAACTCTTGAATTTTTCTAGTGAGAATATAAAGCAGAAATTTTGTTTTAATTCAAATATTTAGTCTCAAAGCCTACTTAAATGCAAGGTCAGCAGTGAAACAATGGAGTCTCAACTAGTGGTGGAATAGCTTAAATTGGATGCACAAAAGCAAGTTTACTATAGCTCTCGAAGCTTTCTAGTAAGAATGTAACCCAGAAATTTGGTCGCAATTTAGAACATAAGACTCCAAGCCTACTTAAATGCAAGGTAAGCAGCTGAACCATGGAGCATCACCTGGTGCACCATTAGCTTAAATCCGATGCACCAAAGCGAGTTTACTGTGTATCTCGAAGCTTCCAACTAAGATTGTAAACCCGAAATTTCGTCGCAATTCAGAACTGTAGTTTCCAAGCCTACTTATCGGCAAGGTCAGCAGTGGAACCATGGAGCATCAACCGGTCAACCAGTAGCTTAAATCCGATGCACCAAATGACGTTTACTGTAACTCTCGAAGCTTTCTAGTGAGAATGTAACACAGATATTTCGTCGAAATTTAGAACATTAGACACCAAGCCTACTTATCTGCAGGGTGAGCAGTGAAACCATGTTGAGTCACCTGGTGGACCAATAGTCTAAATCCGATTCAAAAACGCTAGTTTACAGCAAATCTCGATGCTTTCTAGTGTGAATATAAACCAGAAATTTCGTCCCAGTTCAGAACTTTAGTCTCCAAGTTTACTTATCTGCAACGTCGCAGTGCATCCATAGAGCATCAACTGATGGACCATTAGCTAAAATCCGATGCAGCAAAGCAAGTTTACTGTAACTCTCGCAGCTTCCTACTGAGTATGTAAACCTGAAATTGCGTGGCAATTCAGAACTATAATCTCCAAGCCTACTTATCAGCAATATCAGCAGTGGAACCATGGAGCATCATCTAGTGGAGCAGTATCTTAAATCCGATGCACCAAAGCAAGTTTACTGTAACTCTCGAAGCTTCCTAGTGAGAATATAACCCTGAAATTTCGTCGGAATTGAGAACTTTAGACTCCAAGCCTACGTATCTGCAATGACTGCATTTGATCCATGGAGCATCACCTGATGTATCAGTAGCTTAAATCCGATGCACGAAAGCAAGTTTAGTGTAACTCTAAAATCCTCCTAGTACGAACATTTTAGAAAAATTTCGTCGCAATTCGGAACCTTAGTCCCAAAACCTATTTATATGCAAGGTCAGAAGTGGATATTTGGAGCATCACCTTGTGTTCCAGTAGTTTAAATCGGTTGCACCGAAGCACGTTCACTGTAGCTCTCGCAGCTTCCTAGTGAGAATGTAACCCAGAATTTTCGTGGCAATTCAGAACTTTAGTCTCCAAGTATACTTATCTGCAAAATCAGCAGTGGATATATGGAGAATCACCTGGTGGACCAGTAGCATAAATCCGATGCACCAAAGCAAGTTAACGGTAGCTTTCGAAGATACCTAGTAAGAATGTAACCCAGAAATTGCGTGCAATTCAAAACGTTAGTCTCCAAGCCTACTTATCTGCAAGGTCAGCAGTGGAACCATCGAGCATCACCTGGTTGACCAGTAGCTTAAATCCGATGCACGAAAGCAAGTTTACTGTAACCCTCGGAGCTTCCTAGTGAGAATATAACCAAGAAATTTCGTCGCAATTCAGAAATTTAGTGTAAAAGCCAACATACCTGCAAGGTCAACAGTGGAACCATGGAACATCACCTGGTGGACCAGTAGCGTAAAACCGATGCACCAAAGCCAGTTTATTAAAACACTCGAAGCCTCCTAGTGAGAATGTAACCCAGAAATTTCCCCGCAATTCAGAACTTTCGTCTCCAAGCTTAATTATCTGCAAGATCAGCAGTGGAACAATGGTGCATCACCTTGTGGACCAGTAGCATAAATCCGATGCACTAAAGCAAGTTAACTGTAACTCTTGAAGCTTCCTAGTGAGAATATAACCCAGAAAATTTGATGTTATTCAGATCTTTAGTCTAAAAGCCTACTTAAATGCAAGGTCTGCAGTGAAACAATGGAGCATCAACTGGTGGTCCTATAGCTTATATCCCATGCACCAAAGCAATTTTACTATAGCCCTCGAAGCTTCCTAGTGATAATGTAACCCAGAGAGTTCGTCGCAAATTAGAACATAAGTCTCCAAGTCAACCTAACTGCAAGGTCAGCAGTGGAACCATATAACATCACCTGGTGGACCAGTAGCTTAAATCCGATGCACCAAAGCAAGTTTACTGTAACTTTCGAAGATTCCTAGTGAAATTTAGACCAAAAATTTCGTCGCAATTTAGAACTTTAGTGAGCAAGCCTACTTACATCCAATGTTAGCAGTGGAACCATGGAGCGTCACCTGGTGGACCAGTAACTTAAATCCAATGCACCAATGCATGTTTTCTGTAACACTCGAAGCTTCCAGGTTAGAATATAGTCCAGAAGTCTGTGGCACTTTCGCTTACATCCGATTCACCAAAGCAACTTAACTGTAACTCTGTAAGCTTCCTAGTGGGAATGTAACCCAGAAATTTCCTGGCAATACAGAGCTTTAGTCTACAATCCCACTTATCTGCAAGATCAGCAGTGGAACCATGGTGCATCACCTGGTGGAACAGTAGCTTAAATCCGATGGACCAAAGCAAGTTTACTGTAACTCTTGAAGCTTCCTAGTTAGAATACAACCCAGATATTTCATCGCAATTCAGAACTTTAGTCTTCAAGCCTACTTAAATACAAGCCCAGCAGTGGATACATGGCGCATCATTTGGTTGTCCAATAGCTTACATCCAATGCACCAAAGCAAGTTTACTGTAACTCTCGAAGTTTCCTACCCAGAATGTATACAAAAAATTTCATCGCAATCCAGAACTTTACTCTCCAAGCCTACTTATCTGCAAGGTCAGCAGTGGAACCATGGAGCATCACCTGGTGCACAAGTAGCTTAAATCCGATACACCAAAGCAGATTTACTGAAACTCTCGAATCTTCCTACTGAGAATGTAAAAGCGAAATTTGGTCGCAATTCAGAACTTTCGTCTCCAAATCTACTGATCTGAAATGGTCAGCAGTGGAACCATGGAGCATCGCCTGGTTTAAAAGTAGTTGAAATCCGATGCACCAAAGTAAGTTTACTGTAACTCTTGAGCTTCCTACTGAGAATGTAGACCCTAAATTTGGTCTCCATTAAGAACTATAGTCTCCAAGCCTAATTATCTGCAAGGTCAACAGTAAAACCATATAACGTCTTCTTGTGGAGCAGTAGCATAAATCCGATGCACCAAAGCAAGTTTACAGTAGCTCTCGAAGCTTCCGTTTGAGAATATAACCCAAAAATTTCGTCGCAATTCAGAACTTTAGTGTCCAAGCCTCCTTACCTCCAAGGTTAGCAGTGGAACCATGGAGCGTCACCTGGTGGACCAGTAACTTAAATCCGATGCACCAAAGCAAGTTAACTGTAACTCTGTAAGCTTCCTAGTGAGAATGTAACCTACAAATTTCCTGGCAATTCAGGACTTTAGTCTGCAATCCCACTTATCTGCAAGAACAGCAGTGGAACCATGGTGCATCACCTAGTGGAACAGTAGCTTAAATCCGATGCACCAAATCAAGTTTACTGGAGCTCACGATGTTTCCATAAGTGAATGTGACCCAGAAATTTCGTCGCAATTTAGAACACAAGTTTGGAAGCCTACTTAAATACCAGGTCAGCAGTGGAACAATGGAGAATCACCTGGTGCACCATTAGCTTAAATAAGATGCAACAAAGCAAGTTTTCTGTAACTCTCGAAGCTTCCTACTGAGAATGTATACCGAAATTTCATCGCAATTCAGAACTTTTGTCTCCAAGCCTACTTATCTGCAGGTCAGCAGTGGAACCATGGAGTATCACCTGGTGCACCAGTAGCTTAAATCCGATACACCAAAGCAAGTTTACTATAACTCTAGAAACTTCCTACTGAGAATGTAAAACCGAAATTTCGTCGCAAAGCAGAACTTTAGTCTCCAAACACTTCTTATCTGCAAGGTCAGCAATGGAACCATGGAGCATCACGTGGTTTAAAAGTAGTTGAACTCCGATGCACCAAAGCAAGTTTACTGTAACTCTCGAGCTTCCTACTGAGAATGTAAACCCGAAATTTAGTCTCAATTCAGAATTTTAGTCTCCAAGCCTACTTATCTGCAAGGTCAGCTGTGGAACCATTGAGCATTACCTGGTGGACCAATAGCGTAAATCCGATGCACCAATGCAAGTTTACTGTAACACTCGAAACTTTCTAGTGAGAATATAACCCAGAAATCTGGAGGCGCTTTCGCTTAAATCCAATACAACAAAGCAAGTTTACTGCAAATGTGTAAGTTTCCAAGTGAGAATGTAACCCAGAAATTTCCTGGCAATTCAGAACTTGAGTCTCCAATCCCACTTATCAGCAAGAACAGCAATGGAACCATGGTGCATCACTTGGTGGACCAGTAGCATAAATCTGATGCACCAAAGCAAGTATACTGTAACTCTTGAAGCTCCCTAGTTAGAGTACACTCCTGGAAATTGAAATAAGAACACCGTGAATTCATTGTCCCAGGAAGGGGAAACTTTATTGACACATTCCTGGGGTCAGATACATCACATGATCACACTGACAGAACCACAGGCACATAGACACAGGCAACAGAGCATGCACAATGTCGGCACTAGTACAGTGTATATCCACCTTTCGAGCAATGCAGGCTGCTATTCTGCCATGGAGACGATCATAGAGATGCTGGATGTAATCCTGTGGAACGGCTTGCCATGCCATTTCCACCTGGCGCCTCATTTAGACCAGCGTTCGTGCTGGACGTGCAGACCGCGTGAGACGACGCTTCATCCAGTCCCAAACATGCTCAATGGGGGACAGATCCGGAGATCTAGCTGGCCAGGGTAGTTGACTTACACCTTGTAGAGCACGTTGGGTGGCACGGGATACATGCAGACGCGCATTGTCCTGTTGGAACAGCAAGTTCCTTTGCCGGTCTAGGAATGGTAGAACGGTGGGTTCTATGACGGTTTGGATGTACCGTGCACTATTCAATGTCCCCTCGACGGTCACCAAAGGTGTACGGCCAGTGTAGGAGATCGCTAACCACACCATGATGCCGGGTGTTGGCCCTGTGTGCCTCGGTCGTATGCAGTCCTGATTGTGGCGCTCACCTGCACGGCGCCAAACACACATACGACCATCATTGGCACCAAGGCAGAAGCGACTCTCATCGCTGAAGACGACACGTCTCCATTCGTCCCTCCATTCACGCCTGTCGCGACACCACTGGAGGCGGGCTGCACGTCGTTGGGGCGTGAGCAGAAGACGGCCTAACGGTGTGAGGGGCCGTAGCGCAGCTTCATGGACGCGGTTGCGAATGGTCCTCGCCGATACCTCAGGAGCAACAGTGTCCCTAATTTGCTGGGAAGTGGCGGTGCGGTCCCCTACAGCACTGCGTAGGATCCCACGGTCTTGGCGTGCATCCGTGCGTCGCTGCGGTCCGGTCCCAGGTCGACGGGCACGTGCACCTTCCGCCAACCACTGGCGACAACATCCATATACTGTGGAGACCTCACGCCCCACGTGTTGAGCAATTCGGCGGTACATCCACCCGGCCTCCCGCATGCCCACTGTACGCCCTCGCTCAAAGTCCGTCAACTGCACATACGGTTCACGTCCACGATGTCGCGGCATGCTACCAGTGTTAAAGACTGCGATGGAGCTCCGTATGCGACGGCAAACTGGCTGACACTGACGGATGCGGTGCACAAATGCTGCGCAGCTAGCGCCATTCGACGGCCAACACCACGGTTCCTGGTGTGTCCGCTGCGCCATGCATGTGATCATTGCTTGTACAGCATTCTCGCAGTGTCCGGAGCAAGTATGGTGGTCTGACACACTGGTGTCAATGTGTTCTTCTTTCCATTTCCAGGAATGTATATCCCAGAAATTTCATCGCAATTCTGAACTTTAGTCTTCAAGCCTACTTAAATGCAAGGTCAGCAGTGGATACATGGAGCATCACCTGGTGGTCCAATAGGTTAAAGCCAATGCACCAAAGTAAGTTTACTATAGCTCTCGATGTTTCCCAGTGAGAATGAAACCCGGAAATTTCGACGAAATTCAGAACTTTTGTCTCAAAACCTACTTATCTGCAAGGTCAGCAGAGGAACCGTAGAGCATCACCAGTTGGACAAATAGCTTAAACCCGATGCACCAAAGCAAGTTCACTGTAACTCTCGAAACTTCCTAGTAAGATTATAACCCAAACATTTCACTGCCATTCTGAAATTTAGTCCCCAAGACTACTTATCTACAAGGTCAGCAGTGGACACATGGTGCACCACCTGGTGGACCAGTAGCGTAAATCCGGTGCACCAAAGTTAATTTACTAAGAATCTCGAAGCTTCCTAGTGAGAATGTAACCCAGAAATTTCATAGCAATTCATAACTTTAGTCCCAAATCTACTTACCTCCAAGGTTAGCAGTGGAACCATGGAGCGTCACCTGATGGTCCAGTAACTTAACTCTGATGCTGCAATGCAAGTTTACTGTAACACTCGGAGCTTCCTAGTGAGATTACAACCCAGAAATATCGTCGCAATTCAGGAGTACAGGCGCCAAGCCTACTTATCTCCAAGGTCAGCAGTCGAACAATGGAACATCATCTGGTGGACCAGTAGCTTAAATCCGATGCACCAAAGCTAGTTTCCTGTGACTCTCCAAACTTCCTAGTGAGAATATTTAAAAGAAATTTCGTCGCAATTCAGAATTTTAGTCTCCAAGGATACTTATCTGCAAGGTCCGCAGTGGATATATGGAGCAGCACCTGGTGAACCAGTAGCTTAAATCCGATGCACCAAAGCAAGTTCACTTTAGCTCTCGAAGCTTCTCAGTGAGTATGTAGCCCAGAAATTTCGTCGCAATTCAGAACTTTAGTCTCCACGCATACAGTGAAACTGTAGAGCATCACGTGCCGGACCAGTAGCTTGAACCCGGTGCACCAAAGTAAGTTAACTGTAACTCTCGAAGCTTGATACTGGGAATATAACACAGAAATTTCGTCACAATTCAGAACTTTAGTGTCCAAGCCCACTTATCTGCAAGGTCAGCAGTTGAACCATGGAGCATCACCTGGTGGACCAGTAGCGTAAATCCAATGCACCAAAGCTAGTTTACTAAAACTCTCGAAGCTTCCTTGTGAGAATATAATCCAGAAATTTCGTCGCAATTCAGAACTTTAGTCTCCAACCCTACTTAAATGCAAGGTCAGCAGTGGAACCATGGAGCATCGCTTGTGCACTAGTAGATTAATTCCGATGCAACTAAGCAAACTTACTGTATCCCTCGAAACTTCCTACTGAGTATGTAAACCCGAAATTTCGTCGCAAATCGGAACATTAGTCTCCAAACCTACTTATCTGTAAGGTCAGAAGTGCAACCATCTAGCATCACCTGGTGGAGCAGTAGCGCAAATCCAATGCTCCAAAGCCAGTTTACTAAAACTCTCGAAGCTTCCTTGCGAGAATGTGACCCAGACAATTAGTCGCAATTCAGTACTTTAGTCTCCAAGCCTACTTACCTCCAAAGGTCATTAGTGGAACCATGTAGCATCACCTGGTGGACCAGTAACTTAAATCCGAAGCACCAAAGCAAGTTTACTGTAACTTTCGAAGCTTCCTAGTGAGAATGTAACCCAGAAATTTCGTCACAATTCAGAACTTTAGTCTCTAAGTCTACTTATCTGCAAGGTCAACAGTGGAACCATGGAGCAGCACCTGGTGAACCAGTAGCTGGAATCCGTTGCACCAAAGCAAGTTAACTGTAACTTTCGAAGCTTCCTAGTGAGAATGTTATCTAGAAATTAGGTCGCAATTCAGAACTTTAGTCTCCAAGCCAACTTATGTGCAATTTCAGACGTGGATATATATAGCATCACCTGGTGGACCAGTAGCTTAAATCCGACGCACCAAAGCAAGTTTACTGTAGGTCTCGAAGCTTCGTACCTAGAATGTAAACACGGAATATCGTCGCAATTCAGAACTTTCGTCTCTAAGGCTACTTATCTGGAAGGTCAGCAGTGCAACCATGGAGCATCAACTGGTGGACCAGTAGCTTTAATCCGATGCTCCAAAGCAAGTTTACTGTAACTATCGAAGCTTCCTAGTGAGAATGCAACGCAGAAATTTCGTCACAATTCAGAACTTTAGTCTCTAAGCCTACTTATCTGCAAGGTCAACAGTGGAACCATGGAGCAGCACCTGGTGAACCAGTAGCTGGAATCCGTTGCACCAAAACAAGTTTACTGTAACTTTCGAAGCTTCCTAGTGAGAAAATAACCCAGAAATTTCGTTCCAATTCAGAACTTTAGTATCCATGCCAATTTAAATGCAAGGTCAGCAGTTAAACAATGAAGCATCACCTGGTGGTCCAATAGCTGAAATCCGATACACCAAAGCAAGTTTACTATAGCTCTCGAAGCTTCCTAGTGAGAAAGTAACCCAGAAATTTCGATGCAAATTAGAACATAAGTCTCCAAGCCTACGGTAATGCAAGGTTAGCAGTGGAACCATGGAGCATCACGTGGTGCACCAGTAGCTTAAATCCGATGCACCAAAGCAAGTTTACTGTAACTCACGAAGCTTCCTACTGAGAATATAAACCCGACATTTCTTCGCAATTCGTAACTTTAGTCTCCAAGCCTTCTCATCTGCAAGCTCAGCAGTGGAAATATGGAGCATCAACTGATGGACCAGTAGCTTAAATCCGAAGCACCAAAGCAAGTTTACTGTAACTCTCAAAATTTCCTAGTGAGAATATATTAGAGAAATTTCCTCGAAATTCAGAACTTTAGTCTCAAAGATTACTTATCTGCAAGATCAGCAGTGGATATATGGAGCATCAAGTAGTGAATCAGTAGCTTAAATCCGTTGCACCAAAGCAAGTTGACTGTAACTCTCGAAGTTTCCTAGTGAGAATGTAACCCAGAAATTTTGTCGCAATTCTGAACTTTAGTCTCCAAGCCTACTTATGTGCAAAGTTAGCACTGGAACCATGGAGCATCATCCGATGCTGCAAAGCTAGTTTACTAAAATTCTCGAATCTTCCTGGTGAGAAGTAACCCAGAAATTTCACCACAATTCAGAACTTTAGTCTCAAAGCCTACCTATTTAAACCCGATGCACCAAAGCAAGTTTACTGTAACTCTCGAAGCTTCCTAGTGAGAATGTAACCCAGAAAATTCGTCGCAATTTAGAACTTTAATCTCCGAGAATACTTGTCTGCAAGGTCAGCAGTGGAACCATGGAACATCTCCTTGTGCACCAGTAGCTTAATTCCGATGCACCAAAGCAAGTTTACTGTAAGTATCGAAGCTTCCTACTGAGTTTGTAAACACGAAATTTCGTCGCAATACACGACATTAGTCTCCAAGACTACGTATTTGCAAGGTCAGCCGTGGAACCATGGAGCATCACCTGGTGGACCAGTAGCTTTAATGCGATGTACCAAAGCAATTTTACTGTAACTCTCGAAGCATCCTAGTGAGAATATAACACAGAAATTTCGTCGCAGTTCAGAACTGTAGTTTCCAACCCAACTTATCGGCTAGGTCAGCAGTGGGACTATGGAGCATCAACTGCTCAAACAGTATCTTAAATCCGATGCACCAAATGACGTTTACTGTAACTCTCGAAGCTTTCTAGGGAGAATGTAACCCAGATATTTCGTCGAAATTTAGAACTTTAGACTCCAAGCCTACTTATCTGCAGGGTGAGCAGTGAAACCATGTTGAATCACCTGGTGGACCATCAGTCTAATCCGATGCACCAAAGCAAGTTTCCTGTAACTCTCGAAGCTTCCTAGTGATAATGTAACCCAGAGAGTTCGTCGCAATTTAGAACATAAGTCTCAATGACTACTTAAATGGAAGGTCAGCAGTGGAACCATGGAGCATCACCTGGTGCACCAGTAGCTTAAATCCGATGTACAAAAGCAAGTTCCCTGTAAATCTCGAAGCTTCCTAGTGATAATGTAACACAGAAATATCGTCGCAATTCTGAACCTTAGTCTCCAAGCCTACTTGCGTGTGTGGAGCATCACCTGCACACCTGCATCACCAACACAGTTGATTAAATCCGATGCACCAAAGCCAGTTTACTGTAACTCTTGAAGCTTCCTAGTGAGCATATAACCCAGAAATTTAATAACAATTTAGAACATTGGTCTCCAAGCCAACTTGTCTGCAAGGTCAGCAGTGGAACCATCGAGCATCACCTGCTGCACCAGTAGCTTAAATCCGATGCACCAAAGTAAGTTTACTGTAACTCTCGAAGCTTCCTACTATGAATGGAAACCCGAAATTTCGTGGCAATTCAGAACTATAGTCTCCAGGCCTACTTATCTGCAAGGTCAGAAGTGAAACGATGGTGCATCATCTGGTGGAGCAGTAGCTCAAATCCGATGCACCAAAGCAAGTTTACTGTAACTCTCCAAACTTCCTAGTGAGGATAATACCCAGAAACTTTGTCGCATTTCATAAGTTTTCTCTCCAACCCTTCTTATCTGCAAGGTCTGCAGTGCAACCGTAGAGCATCACCTGGTGGACCAGTAGCTGAAATCCGATGCACGAAAGCCAATTTACTGTAACTCTCGAAGCTTTCTAGTGAGAATGTAACCCAGACATTTCGTCCTAATTCAGAACTTTAGTCTCCAATCATACTTACCTACAAGGTCAGCAGTGGAATCATGGAGCGTCACCTCGTGGACCAGTAACTTTAATCGGATGCACCTAAGCTAGTTTACTGTGACTCTCGAAGCCTCCTAGTGAGAATGTAACCCAGAGAGTTCGTCGCAATTTAGAACATAAGTCACCAAGACTACATAAATGCAACGTCAGCAGTGGAACCATGGTGCATCGCCTGGTGCACCAGTAGCTTAAATCCGATGCACCAAAACAAGTTTACTGTAACTCTCAAAACTTTCTATTAAGAATATATTAGAAAAATTTCGTCGCAATTCTGAATTCTAGTTTCAAGCATACTTATCTGCAAAGTCAGCAGTGGATATGTGGAGCATCTCCTGGTGGACCAGTAGCTCAAATCCGTTGCACCAAAGCAAGTTAACTGTGACTCTCGAAGCCTCCTAGTGAGAATGTAAACCCGAAATTTCGTGGCAATTTCAACTCTAGTCTCAAAGCCTACTTAACTACAAGATCAGCAGTGGAACCATGGAGCGTCACCTTGCGGACTATTAACTTTATTCCGATGCACCAAAGCAAGTTTACTTTAACTCTCGATGCTTCCTAGTGAGAATATAATCCAGAAATTTTGTCGCAATTCAGAACTTTAGTCTCCAGGCCTACTTAAAAGCAAGGACAGCAGTGGATCCCTGGAGCATCACCTGGTGGTCCAATAGTTCAAATCCGATGCACCAAAGCAAGTTTACTATAGCTTTCAAGCTTCCTAGTGAAAATGTAACCCAGAAATTTCGTCGCAATTCAGAACATAAATCTCCAACTTTTCTTATCTCCAAGGTCAGCAGTGGAACCATGGAGCATCACCCGGTGGACGAGTAACTTAAATCCGATGCACCAAAGCAAGTTTACTGTAACTCTCGAAGCTTCCTAGTGAGATTATAACCCAGAAAATTCGTCGCAAATCAGAGATTTAGTGTCCAAGCCTACTTATCTGCAAAGTCAGCTGTGGAACCATTGAGCATCACCTGGTGTACGAGAGGCGTAATTTCGATGCACCACAGCCAGTTTACGAAAGGCTCTCGAAGCTTCCTAGTGAGAATGTAACCCAGACATTTCGTCGCAACTCAGAACTTGAGTCTCCTAGTCTACATATCAGCAAGGTCAGCAGTGGAACCATGGAGCTTCACCTGGTAGATCAGTGGCTTAAACTCGATGCACCAAAGCAAGTTTACTGTAACTCTCGAACCTTCCTAGTGAGAATGTAACAAAGAAATTTCGTCACAATTCTGAAATTTAGTCTCCAAACCTACTTATCTGGAAAGTCAGCAGTTGATATGTGCAGCATCACCTGGTGGACCAGCAGCTTGAATCATATCCACCATAGCAATTTTACTGTAACTCTCGAAGCTTCCTAGTGAGAATTCACACCAGTAATTTCGTCGCAATTCAGAAATTTAGTCTCCAAACCTACTGATCTGCAAGGTCAGCAGTGGAACCATGGAGCTTCACCTGGTGGACCAGTATCTTTATTCAGATGCACCAAAGCCAATTTTCGTTAACTCTCTAAGCCTCCTAGTGGGAATACATTCGAGAAATTACATCGCAAAACAGAACTTTAGTCTCCAAGTCTGTTTATCTGCAACGTCAGCAGGGGATCCATGGAGCATCACCTGGTGGACCAGTAGCTTAAATCCGATGCACCAAAGTAAGTGTACTGTAACTCTCGAAGCCTCCTAGTGAGAATATAAACCAGAAATATCGTGCAATTCTGAACTTTATTCTCCTGGCCTACTTATCTGCAAGGTCAGCAGTGAAACTATACAGGATCAACTGGTTGTCCAATAGCTAAAATCCGATGTACCAAAGCAAGCTCTCGAAGCTTCCTAGTCAGAATGTAACATAGAAATATCGTCTTAATTTAGAACATAAGTCTCCAAGCCTACTTAAATTCAAGGTCAGCAGTGGAACCATGGGTTATCACCTGGTGGACCAGTTGATTAAATCCGATGCGCCAAAGCATGTTTACTGTAACTCTGGAAGCTTCCTACTGAGAATGTAAACCCGAAATTTCGTGGCAATTCTGAACACTAATCTCAAAGCCTACTTAACTACAAGGTCAGCATTGGACCCACGGAGCGTCACCTGGCGGACTATTAACTTTAATCCGATGCACCAAAGCAAGTTTACTGTAACTCTCGATGCTTCCAAGTGAGAATATAATCCAGAAATTTCGTCGCAATTCACAACTTTATTCTCCAAGCCTATTTAAAAGCAAGGTCAGCGGTGGAGCCCTGGAGCATCACCTGGTGGTCCAATTGCTTAAATCCGAAGCACCAAAGCAAGATTACTATATGCCGAGGCTTCCCAGTGAGAATGTAACGCAGAAATTTCGTCCCAATTTAGAACATAAGTCTCCAAGCTTACTTAAATGCAAGGTCAGCAGAGGAGCCATGGAGCATCACCTGGTGCACCAGTAGCTTAAATCCGATGCACCAAAGCAAGTTCACTGTAAATCGCGAAGCTTAGTAGTCAGAATGTATCCCAGAAATTTCGTCGCAATTCAGAACTTAAGTCTCCAAGAATACTTATCTGCAAAGTCAGCAGTGGAACCATGGATCATCACTTGGTGGACCAGAAGCATAAATCTGATGCACTAAAGCAAGTTAACTGTAACTCTTGAAGCTTCCTAGTGTGAATATTACTTTGAAATTTTGATGTTAATCAGATCTTTAGTCTCCAAGCCTACTTATCTGCAAGGTCAGCAGTGGAACCATGTAGCATCACCTGGTGGACCAGTAGCTTAAATCCGATGCACCAAAGCAAGTTTATTGTAGGTATCGAAGCTTCCTCTTGAGAATGTAAACCATAAATTTCGTCGCAATTCAGAACTTTAGTCTCCAATCCTACTTATTTGCAAGGTCAGTAGTGGAACCATGCAGCATCAATTGCTGGACTAGTAGCTTAACTCTGATGCACCATAGCTAGTTTACTGTAACTCTCGAAGCTTCCTAGTGAGAATGTAACCCAGAAATTTCGTTGTAAGTCAGAGCTTTAGTCTCCAATTCTACTTACCTGCAAGGTCAGTAGAGGAACTATGGAGCATCACCTGGTGGACCAGTAGCATAAATCCGATGCCCCTAAGCAAGTTTACTGTAACTCTCGAAGCTTCCTAGTGAGAAAAAAACCAGAAATTTCGTAGCAATTCAGAACTTTAGTCTCCATGCCTACTTATCTGCAAATTTAGCATTAGAACCTCGGAGCATCACTCCTACTTATTTGCAAGGTCAGTAGTGGAACCATGCAGCATCAATTGCTGGACTAGTAGCTTAACTCTGATGCACCAAAGCAAGTTTACTGTAACTCTCGAAGCTTCCTAGTGAGAATGTAAAACAGAAATTTCGTCGCAATTCGGAGCTTTCGTCTACAACCCTACTTATGTACAAGGTCAGCAATGCAAACATGGAGACATCACCTGGAGGACCAGTAGCTAGAATCCCAAGCACCAATGCAGGTTTACTGTAACTCTCGAAGCTTCGTAGTGAGAATGTAGCCCAGAAATTTTGTCGCAATTCAGAGCTTTAGTCTCCAATCCTACGTATCTGTAAGGCCAGCAGGGGAGCAATGGAGCATCACCTGATGGAACAGTAGCGTAAATACGATGCACCAAAGAAGGTTTCCTGAAACTATCGAAACTTCGTAGTGAGAATATAACCCAGATATTTCGTAACAATACAGAACCTTCGTCTCCATGCCTACTTATATGCAATTTTAGCAGTGGAACCATGTAGGATCAACTGGTGGAGCAGTAGCTTGCATACGATGCACCAAAGCAAATTTACTGTAACTCACAAAGCATCCTAGTGAGAATACAAACCAGAGATTTCGTCGCAACTCCGAAATTTAGTCTCCAAGCCTACTTATCTGCAAGGTCAGCATTGGAACCATGAAGCATTACGTAATAGACCAATAGCTTAATTCGGATGCACCAAAGCAATTTTGCTGTAAATCTCGAAGCTTCCTAGTGAGTATATAACCAAGAAATTTCGTGGTAAGTCAGAGCTTTAGTCTCCAAATCTACTTACCTGTAAGGTCAGTAGAGGAACTATGGAGCATCACCTGGTGGACCAGTAGCATAAATCCGATGCCCCTAACCATGTTTACTGTAACTCTCAAAGCTTCCTTGTGAGAATATAACCCAGAAATTTCGTAGCAATTCAGAACTTTAGTCTCTAACCTTACTTATCTGCAAGGTCAGCAGAGAAACCATGGAGCATCAATTGGTGGACCTGTAGCTTAACTCCGATGAACCAAAGCAAGTTTACTGTAACTTTCGAAGCTTCCTAGTGAGAATGTAACCCAGAAATTTCGTTGTAAGTCAGAGCTTTAGTCACCAAATCTACTTACCTGTAAGGTCAGTAGAGGAACTATGGAACATCACCTGGTGGACCAGTAGCATAAATCCGATGCCCCTAAGCAAGTTTACTGTAACTCTCGAAGCTTCCTACTGAGAATATAACAAAGAAAGTTCGTCACAAGTAAGAACTTTAGTCTCTAAGCCTA
The DNA here is from genome assembly GCF_023897955.1 of Schistocerca gregaria. NCBI lineage: Eukaryota > Metazoa > Arthropoda > Insecta > Orthoptera > Acrididae > Schistocerca > Schistocerca gregaria. The sequence goes on from NW_026061760.1 coordinate 421,932, forward strand.
CTTATATGCAATTTTAGCAGTGGAACCACGGAGCATCACCACTGGACCAGTAGATAGAATCCGATGCACCAAAGGAAGTTTACTGTAACTCTCGAAGCATCGTAGTGAGAATACAAACCAGAGATTTCGTCGCAATTCTGAAATTTAGTCTCCAAGCCTACTTATCTGCAATGTCAGCAGTGGAACCATGGAGCATTACCTAATGGACCAATAGCTTAATTCGGATGCACCAAAGCAAGTTTGCTGTAAATCTCGAAGCTTCCTAGTGAGTATATAACCAAGAAATTTCGTTGTAAGTCAGAGCTTTAGTCTCCAAATCTACTTACCTGTAAGGTCAGTAGAGGAACTATGGAGCATCACTTGGCGGACCAGTAGCATAAATCCGATGCCCCTAACCATGTTTACTGTAACTCTCAAAGCTTCCTTGTGAGAATATAACCCAGAAATTTCGTAGCAATTCAGAACTTTAGTCTCGATCCTTACTTATCTGCAAGGTCAGCAGAGAAACCATGGAGCATCAATTGGTGGACCTGTAGCTTAACTCCGATGAACCAAAGCAAGTTTACTGTAACTTTCGAAGCTTCCTAGTGAGAATGTAACCCAGAAATTTCGTTGTAAGTGAGAGCTTTAGTCACCAAATCTACTTACCTGTAAGGTCAGTAGAGGAACTATGGAACATCACCTGGTGGACCAGTAGCATAAATCCGATGCCCCTAAGCAAGTTTACTGCAACTCTCGAAGCTTCCTACTGCGAATATAACAAAGAAAGTTCGTCACAAGTAAGAACTTCAGTCTCTAAGCCTAATTATATGCAATTTTAGCAGTCCGGAACCGTGCGACTGCTACGGTCGCAGGTTCGAATCCTGCCTCGGGCATGGTTGTGTGTGATGTCCTTAGGTTAGTTAGGTTTAAGTAGTTCTAAGTTCTAGGGGACTGATGACCACAGCAGTTGAGTCCCATAGTGCTCAGAGCCATTTGAACCATTTGCAATTTTAGCAGTGGAACCACGGAGCATCACCACTGGACCAGTAGATAGAATCCGATGCACCAAAGGAAGTTTACTGTAACTCTCGAAGCATCCTAGTGAGAAAACAAACCAGAGATTTCGTCACAATTCTGAAATTTAGTCTCCAAGCCTACTTATCTGCAATGTCAGCAGTGGAACCATGGAGCATTACCTAATGGACCAATAGCTTAATTCGGATGCACCAAAGCAAGTTTGCTGTAAATCTCGAAGCTTCCTAGTGAGTATATAACCCAGAAATTTCGTCACAATTCTGAAATTTAGTCTCCAAGCCTACTTATCTGCAAGTTCAGCAGTGGAACAATGTAGCATCACCTGGTGGACCAGTAGCTTAAATCCGACGCACCAAAGTAAGTTTACTGTAGGTCTCAAAGCTTCCTAGTGAGAATGTAACCCAGAAATTTCGTCGCCAGTCAGAGCTTTAATCTCCAAACCTACTTATCTGTAAGATCAGCGGAGGAGCCATGGAGCATCACCTGGTGGACCAGTAGCTTAAATCCGATGCACCTAAGCAAGTTTACTATAACTCTCGAAGCTTCCTTGTGAGAATATAACCCAGAAATTTCGTAGCAATTCAGAACTTTAGTCTCCAAGCATACTTATCTGCAAATTTAGCATTGGCACCATGAAGCACCACCTTGTGGCCCAGTAGCTTTAATCCGATCACCAAAGGAAGTTTATTGTAACTCTCGAAGCTTCCTAGTAAAAATGTATTCCAGAAATTTCGTCGCAATTCAGAACTTTAGTCTCCAAGAATACTTATCTGTAATGTCAGGAGTTTAATCATGGAGCATCACCTTTTGGACCAGTAGCTTAAATCCGGTGCAACGAAGCAAGTTTATTGTAAGTCTGGATGCTTCCTAGTGAGAATGTAACCCAGATATTTCGTAGCATTTCAGAACCTTCGTCTCCATGCCTACTTATCTGCAATTTTAGAAGTGGAACCATGGAGGATCACCTCATGGAACACTAGCTTGAATCCGATGCACCAAATTGAATTCACTGTAACACTCAAATCTTTCTAGTGAGAATATAAGCCTGAAATCATTTCAGAACTTTAGTCTCCAAGCATACATTACTGCAAGTTCAGGTGTGGAACCATGGAGCACCACCTAGTAGACCAGTAGCTTATATCCGATGCACCAAAGGAAGTGTACTGAGACTCTCGAAGCTTCCTAGTAAAAATATAACTCAGAAATTTCGTAGAAATTCAGAACTTTTGTCTCCATGCATATTTATCTGGAAATTTAGCATTGAACCATGGAGCATCACCTCGTGCACCAGTAGCTTAAATCCGATGCAACAAAGAAATTTTACTGTAGGTCTCTAAACTTCATAGTGACAATGTAACACAGATATTTCGTCGCAATTCAGAGCTCTCGCCTCCAACCCTACTTATCTGCAAGTTCAGGAATGCAACAATGGAGCATCACCTGGAGAGCCAGTAGTTAGAATCCGATGCACCAAACCAAATTTACTGTAACTCTCGAAGCATCCTAGAGAGAATACAAACCAGAAATTTCGTCGCAGTTCAGAAATTTAGACTCCAAGCCTACTTATCTGCAAGTTCAGCAATGGAACCATGGAGCATAACCTGGTGGACCAGTAGCTTAACTCCGATGCACCAAAGCAAGTTTACAGTATCTCTCGAAGCTTCCTGCTGAGAATGCAACCCAGAAATTTCGTCGCAATTCAAAGCTTTAGTCTCCAACTGTACTTATCTGTAAGGTCACCAGAGGAACCATGGAGCATCCCCTGGTGGACCAGTAGCTTAAATCCGATGCACCTAAGCAAGTTTACTGCAACTCCCAAGCTTCCTAGTGAGAATATAACCCAGAAATTTCGTAGCAATTCAGAACTTTAGTCTCCATGCCTACTTATCTCCAAATTTAGCATTGGAACCATGGAGCACCACCTGGTGGTCCAGTAGCTTGAATCCGATGCACCAAAGGAAGTTTATTGTAATTATCGAAGCTCCCTAGTGAGAATGTAACCCAGAAGTTTCGTCGCAATTCAGAACTTTAGTCTGCAAGCCTACCTATCTGTAAGGTCAGCAGTGGAACCATCTAGCATCACCTGGTGGACCAGTAGGTTATATCCGATGCACCAAAGCAAGTTTACTGTATCTCTCGAAGGTTCCTAGTGAGAATGTAACATAGAAATTTCGTCGCAATTCAGAACTTAAGTCTCCAAGCCTACTTATCTCCAAGTTCAGCTGAGGCACCATGGAGCATCACATGGTGGACCAGTAGCTTAAATACGATGCACGAAAGTAAGTTTACTGATACTCTCGAACTTCCTAGTGAGAATATAACCCAGAAATTTCGTAGCAATTCAGAACTTTCGTCTCGATGCCTAATTATCTGCAATTTTAGCAGTGGAACCATGGAGCATTACCTGGTGGACCAGTAGCTTGAAACGGGTCCACCAAAGAAAATGTACTGCAGCACTCAAAGCTTCCTAGTGAGAATATAGCCCAGAAATTGCGTCGCAATTCAGTAGTCTCCAAGCCGACTTATCTGTAGTGTCAGAGCTGCAACCATGAAGCATCACCTGGCGGACCAGTAGTTTAAATCCGATGCACAAAAGCAAGTTTACTGTAATTCTAGGAACTTCCTAGTGAGAATGTAACCCAGAAATTTCGACGCATTTCAGAGCTTTAGTCTCCAACCCTACTTATCTGTAAGGTCATCAGAGGAACCATGGAGCATTACCTAATGGACCAATAGCTTAATTCGGATGCACCAAAGCAAGTTTGCTTTAAATCTCGAAGCTTCCTATTGAGTATATAACCCAGAAATTTCGTCACAATTCTGAAATTTAGTCTCCAAGCCTACTTATCTGCAAGGTCAGCAGTGGAACCATGTAGCATCACCTCGTGGACCAGTAGCTTAAATCCGACGCACCAAAGCAAGTTTACTGTAGGTCTCTAAGCTTCCTAGTGAGAATGTAACCCAGAAATGTCGTCGCCAGTCATAGCTTTAGTCTCGAAACCTACTTATCTGTAAGATCAGCGGAGGAGCCATGGAGCATCACCTGGTGGACCAGTAGCTTAAATCCGATTCTCCAAAGCAAGTTTACTGTAACTCTCGAAGCTTCCTAGTGAGAGTATAACCCAGAACTTTCTACGCAATTCAGAGCTTTAGTTTCCAAACCTACGTAGTTGCAATTTCAACAGTGGAACCATGGAGCATCACCTGGAGGACCAGTAGCTTGAATCCGATGCACCAAAGCAAATTTACTATAACTCTCGAAGCTTCCTAGTGAGAATGTAACCCAGAAATTTCGTCGCAGTTCAGAACTTTAGTCTCCAAGTCTATTTAACTCCAAGGTCAAGGTCAGCAGAGGTACCATGGAGAGTCACATCTACATCTACATCTACGTGACTACTCTGCAATTCACATTTAAGTGCTTGGCAGAGGGTTCATCGAACCACAATCATACTATCTCTCTACTATTCCACTCCCGAACAGCGAGCGGGAAAAACGAACACCTAAACCTTTCTGTTCGAGCTCTGATTTCTCTTATTTTATTTTGATGATCATTCTTACCTATGTAGGTTGGGCTCAACAAAATATTTTCGCATTCGGAAGAGAAAGTTGGTGACTGAAATTTCGTAAAAAGGTCTCGCCGCGACGAAAAACGTCTATGCTGTAATGACTTCCATCCCAACTCGTGTATCATATCTGCCACATTCTCTCCCCTATAACGCGATAATGCAAAACGAGCTGCCCTTTTTGCACCCTTTCGATGCCCTCCGTCAATCCCACATGGTAAGGATCCCACACCGCGCAGCAATATTCTAACAGAGGACGAACGAGTGTAGTGTAAGATGTCTCTTTAGTGGGCTTGTTGCATCTGCTAAGTGTCCTGCCAATGAAACGCAACCTTTGACTCGCCTTCCCGACAATATTATCTATGTGGTCCTTCCAACTGAAGTTGTTCGTAATTTTAACACCCAGGTACTTAGTTGAATTGACAGCCTTGAGAATTGTACTATTTATCGAGTAATCGAATTCCAACGGAGTTCTTTTGGAACTCATGTGGATCATCTCACAGTTTTCGTTATTTAGCGTCAACTGCCACCTGACACACCATACAGCAATCTTTTCTAAATCGCTTTGCAGCTGATACTGGTCTTCGGATGACCTTACTAGACGGTAAATTACAGCACCATCTGCGAACAGTCTAAGAGAACTGCTCAGATTGTCACCCAGGTCATTTATATAGATCAGGAACAGTAGAGGTCCCAGGACGCTTCCCTGGGGAACACCTGATATCACTTCAGTTTTACTCGATGATTTGCCGTCTATTACTACGAACTGCGACCTTCCTGACAGGAAATCACGAATCCAGTCGCACAACGGAGACGATACCCCATAGCTCCGGAACTTGATTAGAAGTCGCTTGTGAGGAACGGTGTCAAAAGCTTTCCGGAAATCTAGAAATACGGAATCAACTTGAGATCCCCAGTCGATAGCGGCCATTACTTCGTGCTAGCTGCGTTGCACAAGAGCGATGCTTTCTGAAGCCATGCTGATTACGTGTCAATAGATCGTTCCCTTCGAGGTGGTTCATAATGTTTGAATACATTATATGCTCCAAAATCCTACTGCAGACCGACGTCAATGATATAGGTCTGTAGTTAAATGGATTACTCCTACTACCCTTCTTGAACACTGGTGCGAACTGCGCAATTTTCCAATCTGTAGGTACAGATCTATCGGTGAGCGAGCGGTTGTATACGATTGGTAAGTAGGGAGCTATAGTATCAGCGTAATCTGAAAGGAACCGAATCGGTATACAATCTGGACCTGAAGACTTGCCCGTGTCAAGCGATTTGAGTTGCTTCGCAACCCCTAAGGTATCTACTTCTAAGAAACTCATGCTAGCAGATGTTCGTGTTTCAAATTCTAGAATATTCCATTCGTCTTCCCTGGTGAAGGAATTTCGGAAAACTGCGTTCAATAACTCCGCGGCACAGTCGTCGATAACAGTACCATCGGCAGCGAAGGTATTGACTGCGTCTTGCCGCTTGTGTACTTTACATACGACCAGAATTTCTTCGGATTTTCTACCAAATTTCGAGACAATATTTCGTTGTGGAACGTATTAAAGGCATCTCGCATCGAAGTACGTGCCAAATTTCGCGCGTCTGTAAATTTTAGCCCATCTTCGGGATTTCGCGTTCTTCTGAACTTCGCATGCTTTTTCCGTTGCCTCTGCAACAGCGTTCGGACCTTTTTTGTGTACCACGGGGGATCCGTTCCATCTCTTGCCAATTTATGAGGTATGAATCTCTCAATTGCTGTTGCTACTATATCTTTGAATTTGAGCCACATCTCGTCTACATTCGCATAGTCAGTTCGGAAGGAATGGAAATTGTCTTTTAGGAAGGCTTCTAGTGGCACTTTATCCGCTTTTTTAAATAAAATTATTTTGCGTTTGTTTCTGATGGGTTTGGAAGAAATGGTATTGAGCCTAGCTACAATGACCTTGTGATCACTAATCCCTGTATCAGTCATGATGCTCTCTATCAGCTCTGGATTGTTTGTGGCCAAAAGGTCAAGTGTGTTTTCGCAACCATTTACAATTCGCGTGGGTTCGTGGACTAACTGCTCGAAATAATTTTCGGAGAATGCATTTAGGACAATCTCGAAAGACGTTTTCTGCCTACCACCGGTTTTGAACAAAGTATTTTTGCCAACATACCGAGGGTAGGTTGAAGTCCACACCAACTATAACCGTATGAGTGGGGTATTTATTTGTTACGAGACTCAAACTTTCTCTGAACTGTTCCGCAACTGTATCATCGGAGTCTGGGGGTCGGTAGAAGGAGCCAATTATTAACTTAATTCGGCTGTTAAGTATAACCTCCACCCACACCAATTCGCATGGAGTATCTACTTCGACTTCACTACAAGATAAACCACTACTGACAGACACAAACACTCCACCACCAATTCTGCCTAATATATCTTTCCTGAATACCGTCTGAGACATCGTAAAAATATCTGCAGAACTTATTTCAGGCTTTAGCCAGCTTTCAGTACTTATAACGATATCACCTTATGTGCTTTCTATTAGCGCTTGAAGCTCAGGGACTTTTCCAGCGCAACTACAACAATTTACAACTATAATTCCGACTGTTTCTTGATCCAAGCACGTCCTGTAATTGCCAAGCACCCTTTGACATTGCAGCCCATCCCGCACTTTCCCGAGGCCTTCTAACCTAAAAAACCGCCCAGTCCACGCCACACAGCCTCCGCTACCCGTGTAGCCGCCAGCTGAGTGTAGTGAACTCCTGACACCTGGTGGAGCATTAGCTTAAATACCATGCACCAAAGCAAGTTTACTGTAACTCTAGAAGCTTCCTAGTGGGAATATAACCCAGAAATTTCTTTGCACTTCGAACGTTAGTCTCCAAACCCACTTATCTGCGAGGTCAGCAGTAGAACCATGAGCATCACCTAATGGACCAGCAGCTTGAATCCCATACAACAAAGCAAGTTTACTGTAGCTCGCGAAGCAACCTAGTGAGAATGTAACACCAGAAATTTCGTCGCAATTCAGAACTTTAGTCTCCAAGCCTACTTATCTGCAATAGCAGAAGTGATACCACAGAGCATCACCTAGTAGACCAGTAGCTCAAATCTGTCGCACCAAAGGAAGTGTACTGTAACTCTTTAAGTTTCCTAGTGATAATGTAAGCTAGAAATTTCGTAGCATTTCAGAAGTTTACTCTCCAAGCCCACTTATCTGCAAGATCAGCAGTGGATCCATGGAGCAACACCTGGTGGACTAGTAGCTTGAATCCTATGCACCAAAGCACGTTTTCTGTAACTCTTGAATCTTCCTAAAGAAAATATAACCCAGAAATTTCGTCGCAATTCAGAACTTTAGTCTCCAAGCCAACTTATTTGCAAAGTCGGCAATGGAAATATTAAGCATCACCTGGTGGACAAGTGGTTTAAATCCGATGCACCAAAGCAATTTTACTGTAACTCTCGAAGCTTCCTAGTGAGAATGTAACCCAGAAATTTCCTCGCAATTCAGAACTTTAGTCTCCAAGCCCACTTATCTGCAAGGTCAGCAGTGGAACCATGGAGCATAGCCTAGTGGACCAGTAGCTTTATTCCGATGCACCAAAGAAAGTTTACTGTAACTCTCGAAGCTCCCTAGTGTGCATGTAAACCAGAATTTTCGTCGTAATTCAGAACTTTATTTTCCATGCCTACTTATCTGCAAGTTCAGCAGTGCAGACATGGTGCATCACCTTGTGGGCCAGTAGCTTAAATCCGATGCACCAAAGAATGTTTAATGTAGCTTTCGAAGCTTCGTCGTGAGAATATAACCCAGAATTTTCGTCGTAATTCACAAGTTTATTCTCCAAGACAACTAATCTGCAAGGTCAGCAGTGGAACCAAAAAGCATCACCTTGTGGGCTAGTAGCTTGAATCCGATGCACCAAACAAAGTTTACTGTAACTCTCGAACTTCGTCGGAATTCACATGTTTATTCTCCAAGACAACTAATCTGCAAGGTCAGCAGTGGAACCAAAAAGCATCACCTTGTGGACCAGTACCTTAAATCCGATGCAGCAATGCAAGTTTACTGTAACTCTCGAAGCTTCCTAGTCACAATGTAACCCAGAAATTTCGTCGCAAATCAGAACTTTGGCCTCCATGCCTACTTATGTGCAAGGGCAGCAGTGCAACCATGGAGCATCACCTAGTAGTCCAGTAGCTTAAATCCGTTGCACCAAAGGAAGAGTACTGAAACTCTCAAAACTTCCTAATGAGAATGTAAGCCAGAATTTCCGTAGCAATTCAGAAGTTTAGTCTCCAAGCCTACTTATCTGCCAGGTCAGCAGTAGATCCATGGAGCATCACCTGGTGGACCAGCAGCTTGAATCCGATGCACCAAAGCACGTTTACTGTACCTCTCGAACCTTCCTAGTGAGAATATAACCCAGAAATTACGTCGCAATTCAGAACTTTGGTCTCCAAGCCCACTTATTTGCAAAGTCGGCACTGGAACCATTAAGCATCACCTAGTGGACCAGTAGCTTGAATCCGATGCACCAAAGTACATTTACTGTAACTCTCGAAGCTTCCTAGTGAGAATATGAAACAGATATTTCGTAGCAATTCAGAACTTTCGTCTCCATGCCTACTTATCTGCAATTATAGCAGTGGAACCATGGAGCATCACCTGGTGGACCAGTAGCTAGAATCTGATGAACCCAAGCAAGATTACTGTAATTCTCGAAGTTTCCTTGCGAGAATACAATCCAGAAATTTCGTCGCAATTCTGAAATTTAGTCTCCAAGCCTACTTATCTGCAAGGTCAGCAGTGGAACCATGGAGCATTACCTAGTTGACCAGTAGCTTAATTCGGATGCACCGAAGCAAGTTTGCTGTAACTCTAGAAACTTCCTAGTGAATATGTGTTGTTGTTGTCTTCAGTCCTGAGACTGGTTTGATGCAGCTCTCCATGCTACTCTATCCTGTGCAAGCTGCTTCATCTCCCAGTACCTGCTGCAACCTACATCCTTCTGAATCTGCTTAGTGTACTCATCTCTCGGTCTCCCTCTACGATTTTTACCCTCCACGCTTCCCTCCAATGCTGAATTTGTGAGCCCTTGATGCCTCAAAACATGTCCTACCAACCGATCCCTTCTTCTAGTCAAGTTGTGCCACAAACTTCTCTTCTCCCCAATCCTATTCAATACCTCCTCATTAGTTACGTGATCTATCCACCTTATCTTCAGTATTCTTCTGTAGCACCACATTTCGAAAGCTTCTATTGTCTTCTTGTCCAAACTAGTTATCGTCCATGTTTCACTTCCATACATGGGTACACTCCAAACAAATACTTTCAGAAACGACTTCCTGATACATAAATCTATATTCGATGTTAACAAATTTCTCTTATTCAGAAACGCTTTCCTTGCCATTGCCAGTCTACATTTTATATCCTCTCTACTTCGACCATCATCAGTTATTTTACTTCCTAAATAGCAAAACTCCTAATCTAATTCCCTCAGCATCACCCGATTTAATTTGACTACATTCCATTATCCTCGTTTTGCCTTTGTTGACGTTCATCTTATATCCTCCTTTCAAGACACTGTCCATTCCGTTCAACTGCTCTTCCAAGTCATTTGCCGTCTCTGACAGAATTACAATGTCATCGGCGAACCTCAAAGTTTTTACCTCTTCTCCACGAATTTTAATACCTACTCCAAATTTTTCTTTTGTTTCCTTTACAGCTTGCTCAATATACAGATTGAATAAAATCGGGGAGAGGCTACAACCCTGTCTCACTCCTTTCCCAACAACTGCTTCCAATTCATGCCCCTCGACTCTTATGACTGCCATCTGGTTTCTGTACAAATCGTAAATAGTCTTTCGCTCCCTGTATTTTACCCCTGCCACCTTTAGAATCTGAAAAAGAGTATTCCAGTCAACATTGTCAAAAGCTCTCTCTAAGTCTACAAATGCTAGAAACGTAGGTTTGCCTTTCCTTAATCTTTCTTCTAAGATAAGTCGTAAGGTCAGTATTGCCTCACGTGTTCCAACATTTCTACGAAATCCAAACTGGTCCTCCCCAAGGTCCGCATCTACCAGTTTTTCCATTCGTCTGTAAAGAATTGCCGTTAGTACTTTGCAGCTGTGACTTATTAAACTGATAGTTCGGTAATTTTCACAACAGTCAGCACCTGCTTTCTTTGGGATTGGAATTATTATATTCTTCTTGAAGTCTGAGGGTATTTCGCCTGTCTCAATCATCTTGCTCACCAGCTGGTAGACTTTTGTCATGACTGGCTCTCCCAAGGCCGTCAGTAGTTCTAATGCAATGTTGTCTACTCCGGGGGCCTTGTTTCGACTCAGGTCTTTCAGTGCTCTGTCAAACTCTTCACGCAGTATCGTATCTCCCATTTCGTCTTCATCTACATCCTCTTCCATTTCCATAATATTGTCCTCAAGTACATCGCCCTTGTGTAAACCTTCTATATACTCCTTCCACCTTTCTGCCTTCCCTTCTTTGCTTAGAACTGGGTTGCCATCTGAGCTCTTGATATTCATACACGTGGTTCTCTTCTCTCCAAAGGTCTCTTTAATTTTCCTGTAGGCAGTATCTATCTTACCCCTAGTGAGATAAGCTTCTACATCCTTACATTTGTCCTCTGTCCATCCCTGTTTAGCCTTTTTGCACTTCCTGTCGATCTCATTTTTGAGACGTTTGTATTCCTCTTTGCCTGCTTCATTTACTGCATTTTTATATTTTCTCTTTTCATCAGTTAAATTCAATATTTCTTCTGTTACCCAGGGATTTCTAGCAGCCCTCGTCCTTATACCTACTTTATCCTCTGCTGCCTTCACTACTTCCTCTCTCAGAGCTACCCATTCTTCTTCTTCTGTATTTTTTTCCCCATTCCTGTCAATTGTTCCCTTATGCTCTCCCTGAAACTCTGTACAACCACTGGTTCTTTCAGTTTATCCAGGTCCCATCTCCTTAATTTCCCACATTTTTGCATTTTCTTCAGTTTTAATCTACAGGTCATAACCAATAGATTGTGGTCAGAGTCCACATCTGCCCCTGGAAATGTCTTACAACATAAAACCTGGTTTCTAAATCTCTGTCTTACCATTATATAATCTATCTGATACCTTTTAGTATCTCCAGGGTTCTTCTACTGAATATATAACACAGAAATTTCGTCACAATACAGAACTTAAGTCTCCAAGCCTACTTATCTGCAACGTGGAACCATGTAGCATCACCTCGTGGACCTGTAGCTTAAATCCGATGCACCAAAGCAAGTTTTCTGTAGGTCTCGAAGCATCCAAGTGAGAATGTTACTCAGAAATTTAGTCGCAATTCTGAGCTTTAGTCTCCAACCAAACTTATCTGCAAGGTCAGCAGAGGAACCATGGAGCATCACCTGGTGGACCAGTAGCTTAAATCCGATCCACCAAAGCAATTTAACTGTAACTCTCGACGATTCCTACTGGGAATACAACCCAGAAATATATACGCAATTCAGAACTTTAGTCTCCAAGCCTTCTTATCTGCAAGGTCAGCAGAGGAACCATGGGGAATCACCTTTTGACCCGCAGTTTAAATAGGATGCACCAAAGCAAGTGTACTGTAACTATTGAAGCTTCCTAGTGAGAATGTAACAAAAGAATTTTGGTCGCAATTCAGAACTTTGGCCTCCCTGCCTACTTATGTGCAAGGGCAGCAGTGCAACCATGGAGCATCACCTAGTAGACCAGTAGCTTACATCCGTGGCACCAAAGGAAGAGTACTGAAACTCTCAAAGCTTCCTAATGATAATGTAAGCCAGAATTTTCGAAGCAATTTTGAAGTTTAGTCTCCAAGCATACTTATCTGAAAGGTCAGCAGTGGATCCATGGAGCATCACCTGGTGGACCAGTAGCTTGAATCCGATGTACCAAAGATTGTTTACTGTAACTCTCGAACCTTCGTAGTGAGAGTATAACCCAGAAATTTCGTCGCAGTTCGGAACCTTAGTCTCCAAGCAAACTTATTTGCAAAGTCGGCAGTAGAACGATTAAGCATTACCTAGTGGACCAGTAGCTTGAATCCGATGCACCAAAGCACTATTACTGTAACTCTCGAAGCTTCCTAGTGAGAATATAACCCAGAAATTTCGTAGAAATTCGGAACTTTAGTCTCCGTGTTTACTTACTTGCAATTTTAGCATTGGAACCATGGAACATTACCTGGTGGACAAAAAGCTTGAATCGGATGCACCAAAGCAAATTACTTAAACCTCGAACCTTCCTCTTGAGAATATCACCGAGAAATTTCGTTTCAATTGAGAGCTTTCGTCTCCAAGTCTACTTATCTGCAAGGTCAACAGTGCAACCATGGAGCTTCACCCGGTGCTGCTGGACCAGTAGCTTAAATCCGCTGTACCCAAGAAAGTTTACTGTAACTCTCAAAGCTTCCTACTGAGAATATAATCCAGAAATATCGATGCAAGTCAGAACTTTAATCTCCAAGCCTACTTATCTGCAATTTAACCAGTGGAACCATTGAGCATCACCTGGTGGATTTGTAGCTAGATTCCGATGCACCAAAGCTATGTTACGGTAACTCTCGAAGCTTCGTAGCGAGTATACAAACCAGACATTTCGTCGCAATTCAGAAATTTAGTCTCCAAATCTACTTATATGCAAGGTCAGCAGTGTAACCATGGAGCATCACCTGGTGGACAGGTTGCTTATATCCGATGCACTAAAAGTATGTACTTTAAATCTAGAAGCTTACTATTTGGATTATAACACAGAAATTTCGTCGCAATTAAGAACTTTAGTCTCCAAGCCAACTTATTTACAAAGTCGGCAGTGGAACCATTAAGCTTCACCTAGTGGACATGTAGCTTGAATCCGATGCACCAAAGCACGTTTAGTGTAACTCTCGAATCTTCCTAGTTGGAATATAACATAGAAATTTCGTCGCAATTCACAACTTTAGTATCCAAGCCTACTTATCTGCAACATCAGCAGTGGAACCATGGAGCATCACCTGGTGGTTAAGTAGCTTGAATCTGATGCAACAAAGCAGGTTTACTGTAACTCTCGAAGCTCCCTAGTGAGTATATAACCCAAAAATTTCGTCGCAATTCAGAAGTTTAGTCTCCAATCCTACTTATCTGCAATGTCAGCTGACGAACCATCGAGCATCACTTGCTGGAACAGTTGCACAAATCCGGTGCACCAAAGAAAGTTTACTGTAACTCACGAAGCTTCCTAGTGAGAATACAAAGCAGAACATTTATCGCAATTTCGAAATTTAGTCTCCAAGTCTACTTAAATGCAAGGTCAGCAGTGGAACCATGGCGCATCACCTGAGGGGACCAGTAGATTAATACCGCTGCACCGAAGCAAGTTAACTGTAACTCTCGAAGCTTACCAGTGGGAATATAAGCCAGAAATTTCATCGCAATACAGAACTTTAGTCTAAAAACCTACTTATCTGCAAGGTCAACAATGGAACCGTGGAGCATCATCCGAAAGCAATTTTTTTGTAGCTCTCGAAGCTTCCTAGTAAGAACGTAACCCAGAAATTTCGTCGCAATTCTCAATTTTAGTCTCCAAGCCGACTTATCTGGAATTTTAGAAGTAAACCATGGAGCATCAATTGGTGGACAAACAGCTAGAATCCGATGCACCAAAGCAAGTTTACTGTAACCCTCGAAGCTTCCTAGTGAGAATATAACCCAGAAATTAAGTCGCAAATCAGAACTCTATTCTCCATGCCTACTTATCTGCAGTTTCGGCAGTCAAATCATGGAGCATCACCTGGTGGACCAGTAGCTTGAATGAGATGCACCAAAGCAAGTTTACTGTAACTCTCGTATCTTCCTAATTAGAATACAACGGAAAATTTCGTCGCAATTCAGAACTTTAGTCTCCAAACCTACTTATCTGCAACGTCAGCAGTGGAACCATGGAGCATCACCTGGTGGACCAGTAGCTTACTTCCGATACACCAAAGGAAGTTTATTGTAGCTCTCGAAGCTTCCTTGTGAGAGTACAACCCAGAAATTTCGTTCGAATTCGGAACTTTAGTCTCCAAGTGTAGTTATCAGCAAGGTCAGCAGTGGAACCATGTACCATCAGCTGGACGACCAGTATCTTAAATCCGATACACCAAAGCAAGTTTACTGTAACTCTCGATGCTTACTAGTGAAAATATAACAAAAAAATTTCGTTGCAGTTTAGAAATTTATTCTCCAACGCTCCTTATATCTAAGGATAGCAGTGGAGCCATGGAGCACCACCTATTGGACCAGTAGCTTGAATCCGATGCATAAAACGAAATATACTGTACCTCTCGAACCTTCATACAGAGAATGTAACTGAGATATTACGTCGCTTTTCAAAACTTTAGTCTCCAAGCCTACTTATCTGAAAGGTCAGTAGAGGAACCATGGAACATCACCTGGTGGACAAATAGCTTAAATCCAATGCACCAATGCACGTTACTGTTAGTCTCGACATATCCGAGTGAGAATACCAACCAGATATTACGTCGCAATTCAGAACTTTATTCTCCATGCCTACTTATCTAAAATTTTAGCAGTGGAACCATGAAGCATGACTGGAGGACCAGTAGCTTGAATCCGAAGCACCAAAGCAAGTTTACTGTTACTCTCGAAGCCTCCTAGTGAGAATACAACCCAGAAAGTTCGTCGCAATTCAAAACTTTAGTTTCCATGCCTACTTGTCTGCAATTTTAGCAGTGGAACTATGGAGCATCACCTGGTGGACCAGTTGCTAGAATCCGATGCAACAAAGCAAGTTAAGTGTTACTCTGAAAGCTCCCTAGTGAGAATTTAAAGCAGAAAATTCGTCGCAATTCAGAACGTTGTTCTCCAAGCCTACTTATCTGCATGGTAAGCATTAGAACCATCTAGGATCACCTAGTGGACAAGTAGCTTGAATCCGATACACCAATGAAAGTTTACTGTAACTTTCGCAGGTTCCTGGTGAGAATATAACGCAGAAATTTCGTCGCAATTCAGAACTTTAGTCTCCAAGCTTACTTATCAACAAGGACATCTGTCGTACCATCGAGCATCACCTGGTGGACCAGTAGCTCAAATCTGATACACTAAAGAAACTTTACTGTAACTCTCGAAGCCACCTAGTGTGAATACAACCCAGAAATTTCGTCGCAATTCAGAACTTTAGTGTCAAAGCCCACTTATCGGCAAGGTCGGCAGTGACATCATGGAGCCTCACCTGGTGGATCAGTCGCTTAAATGCGATGCACCAAAGCAAGTTTACTGTAGCTCTCGATGCTTCCTAATGAGAATGTAACCCTGAAATTTCGTCGCAATTCAGAACTTTAATCTCCAAGCCTACTTATCTGCAAGGTCAGTAGTAGAATCATGGAGCATCACCTTGTGGACCAGTACCTTAAATCCGATGCATCAAAGCAAGTTTACTGTAACACTCGAAGCATCCTAGTGAGAATATAACCCAGAGAAAATCGTCTCAATTCAGAACATTAGTCTCCAATGCTACATATCTGCAAGGTCAGCAGTGTAACTATGGAGCATCAACTTTTGGACCAGTAGAATAAATCCGATGCACCAAAGCAGATTTACTGTAACTCTAGAAGCTTGCTAGTGTGAATAAAACCCAGAAATGTCGCAGTTCCTAACGTTATTCTCCAAGAGTACTTATCTGCAATGTCTGCAGTGGAACAATGGAGAATCACCTGGTGGACGAGTAGCTTAAATCCGATACACCAAAGGAAGTTAACTGTAGCTCTCGAAGCTTCGTAGTGAGAATGTAACACAAAAATTACGTCGCATTTCAAAACTATAGTCTCCAAGCCTACTTATATGCAATCTCAGCAGTGGAACAATGTAGCATGACCTGCTGGACCTGTAGCATAAATACGATGCACCAAAGCAATTTTACTGTAACTCTAGAAGCTTCCTAGTGTGAATACAACCCAGAAATTTTGTCGCAATTCAGAACCTTAGTGTCAATGCCCACTTATCTGCAAGGTCGGCAGTAACATCCTGGAGCCTCAGCTGCTGGATCAGTCGCTTAAATCCGATGCACCAAAGCAAGTTTACTGTAACTCTCGAAGCTTCCTAGAGAGAATATAACACAGAAAAATCGTCGCAATTCAGATGCTTCCTAATGAGAATGTAACCCAGAAATTTCGTCGCAATTCAGAACTTCAAACTCCAAGCCTACTTATCTGCAAGGTCAGCAGTAGAATCATGGAGCATCACCTGGTGGACCAGTAGCTTGAATTCGATGCAACAAAGCAAGTTCACTGCAATTCTCGAAGCTTCCTAGTGGGAATACAAACCAGAAAATTAGTCGCAATTCAGAACTTTGGTCTCAAAGCTACTTATCTGCAAGGTCAGCAGTGGAACCATGGTGCATCACCTGGTGTAACAGTAGCTTACATGCGATGCACCTAAGCAAGTTTACTGTAGCTCTCGAAGTTTCCTAGTGAGAATTTAAAGTAGAAATTTTGTCGCAATCCAGAACTTTAGGCTCCATACCTACTAAATTGCAATTTCAGCATTGGAACCATAGAGCATCACCTGGTGAACCAGTAGCTTTAATCAGATGCACCAAAGCAAGTTAACTGTAACTCTCAAAGCCTCCTTGCAAGATTACAACACAGAAATGTCGTCGCTGTTCAGAACTTTATTCTCCAAGCTTACTTATCTGCAACTTCAGTAGTGGTATAATGGAGCATCAATTGGTGGACCAGTAGCATAAATCCGATACACCAAAGCAAGTTTACTGTAATTCTCCAAGCTTCCAAGTGGGAATATATCCCAGAAATTTCGTCGCAATTCAGAACTTTAGTCTCCAAGCCTACTTATCTGAAATTTTAGCAGTGGAACCATTGAGCATTACATGGTGGGCCATTAGCTGAAATCCGTTGCACCAAAGCAAGTTTACTGTAACTTTCGAAGGTTCCTGGTGAGTATATAACGCAGAAATTTCGTCGCAATTCAGAACTTTAGTCTCCAAGCTTACTTATCTGCAAGGTCAGCGGTGGAACAATGGAGCATCGCCTAGTGGACCAGTAGCTTAAATCTGATGCACACAAGAAAGTTTACTATAACTCTCGAAGCCCCCTAGTAAGAATTTAAAGCAGAAATTTCGTCGCAATTCAGTACGTAATTCTTCAAGGCTACTTATCTGCAAGTTCAGCAGTGGAACCATGGAGCATAACCTGGTGGGCCAGTAGCTTAATTCCGTTGCACCAAAGCAAGTTTACTGTAACTTTCGAAGATTCCTGGTGAGGATATAACGCAGAAAATTCGTCGCAATTCAGAGCTCTAGTCTCCAAGCTTACTTATCTGCAAGATTAGCAGTGGAACCATATAGCGTCACCTGGTGGACGAGTAGCTTAAATCCGATGTACGAAATGAAGTTTGCTGTAACTCTCGAAGCTTCGTAGTGAGATTGTAACACAAAAATTTCGTCGCATTTCAAAATTATAGTCTCCAAGCCTACTTATCTGCAAGGTCAGCAGTGTAAGCATGGAGCATCTCCTCTTGGACTAGTAGGTAAAATCCTATGCACCGAAGCAAGTGTACTGTATCTCTCGAAGCCTCCTAGTGGGAATACAACATATAAAATTCGTAGCAATTCAGAACTTTTGTCTCGAAGCCTACTTATCTGCAATTACAGCAGTGGTACCATGGGGCATCACCTAGTGGACCAGTAGCTTAAATTCGTTGCTCGAAAGCATGTTTACTGTAGCTGTCGAAGCGTCCTAGTGAGAATGTAACCCAGACATTTCGTCGCAATACGGAACTTAAGTCTCCAAGCATACTTATCTTCATGGTCAGCAGTGGAACCATGGAGCATCAACTGGTATGCCAGTAGCTTAAATCCGATGAACCAAAGCAAGTTTACTGTAACTTTCGCAGGTTCCTGGTGAGAATATAACGCAGAAATTTCGTCGCAATTCAAAACTTTAGTCTCCAAGCTTACTTATCTGCAAGGTCATCAGTCGTACCATCGAGCATCACCTGGTGGACCAGTAGCTTAAGTCCGATGCACTAAAGAAAGTTTACTGTAACTCTCGAAGCTTCCTAGTGTGAATAAGACCCAGAGATGTCGTCGCAGTTTCTAACATTAGTCTCCAAGAGTACTTAACTGCAATGTCTGCAGTGGAACAATGGAGAATCACCTGGATGACCAGTAGCTTAATTCCGATGCACCTAAGCAAGTTTACTGTAACTCTCGAAGCTTCCTAGTGAGAATATAACCCAAAAATTTCGTCGTAATTCAGAACGTTAGTCTCCAAGCCTACTTAACTTCCATTTCAGCAGTTGAACGATGGAGCATCACCTGGTGGACCAGTAGCTTGAATTCGATGCACCAAAGCAAGTTTACTGCTACTCTCGAAGCCTCATAGTGAGAATACAACCCAGAAACCTCGTCCCAATACAGAACTTTAGTCTCCAAGCCTACCTACTTGCAAGGCCAGCAATGGAGCCATGGAGCATAGTCTAGTGGAACAGTAGGTTAAAATCCGACGCACCAAAAAAGTTTACTGTAACTCTCAATGAACCCTAGTCAGAATGTAAAGCAGTGATTTCGTTGCAATTCAGAAATTTAGTCTCCCAGTCTACTTATCTACAAGGTCTGCCGTGGACCCATGGAGCATCACCTGGTGGACCAGTAGCTTGAATCCGATACACTAAAGCAAGTTTACTGTAGCTGTCGATGCATCCTAGTGAAAATACCACCAAGAAATTTCGTCGCAATTCAGAACTTTTGTCTCAATGCCTACTAATCTGAAATTTTAGCAGTGTAACCATGCAGCATCACCTGGTGGACCAGTAGCTTGTACCCGATGCACCAAAGCAAGTTTACTGTAACTCTCGAAGCTTCCTAGTGAGAATATAACCCAGAAATTTCGTAGCAATTCAGAACGTTAATCTCCAAGCGGATTTATCTGCAATTTCAGCAGTGGTACTATGGGGCATCACCTATTGGACTAGTAGCTTAAGTTCGTTGCACCAAAGCAAGTTTACTGTAACTCTCGAAGCATCCTAGTGAGAATGTAAACCAGAAATTTCGTCGCAATTCAGAACTTTAGTGTCCAAGCCTACTTACTTGCAAGGTCAGTAGTGGAACGATGGAGCATGGCCTAGTGGACCAGTAGCTTAAATCCGATGCACCAAAGCAAGTTTATTGTAGCTCTCAAAGCTTTATAGTGAGAATACAACCCAGAAATGTCGTCGCAATTCACAACATTAGTCTCCAAGCCGACTTATCTGCAAGGTCAGCAGTGGAACAATGGGGCATCGCCTAGTGCACCAGTAGCTTAAATTCGATGCACAGAAGAAAGTTTACTATAACTCTCTAAGCGGCCTAGTGAGAATTTAGAGCTGAAATTTCATCGCAATTCAGAACGTTATTCTCCAAGGCTCCTTATCTGCAAGGTCTGCAGTGGAACCATGGAGCATCACTTGGTGGGCCAGTAGCTTAATTCCGTTGCATCAAAGCAAGTTTACTGTAACTTTCGATTAATCCTGGTGAGAATAGAACGCAGAAATTTCGTCGCAATTCAAAACTATAGTCTCCAAGCCTACTAATCTGCAATGTCAGCAGTGGAACAATGGAGCATCACCTGCTGGACCTGTAGCATAAATCCGATCCACCAAAGCAATTTAACTGTAACTCTAGAAGCTTCCTAGTGTGAATACAACCAAGAAATTTCGTCGCAATTCAGACCTTAGTGCCAAAGCCAACTTATCTGCAAGGTCGGCAGTGACATCGTGGAGCCTCACCTGGTGGATCAGTCGTTTAAATCCGATGCACCAAAGCAAGTTTACTGTAGCTCATGATGCTTCCTAATGAGAATGTAACCCAGAAATTACGTCGCAATTCAGAAGTTAAATCTCCAAGCCTACTTATCTGCAAGGTCAGCAGTAGAATCATGGAGCATCACCTGGTGGACCAGTATCTTAAATCCGATGCATCAAAGCAATTTTACTGTAACACTCGAAGCATCTTAGTGAGAATATAACCCAGAAAAAATCGTCTGAATTCAGAACATTAGTCTTCAAGGCAACTTATCTGCAAGGTCCTTAGTGAAACCATGGAGCATCACCTGGAGGACCATTAGCTTAAATCCGATGCACCAAAGCAAGTTTACTGTAACTCTCGAAGCTTACTGGTGAGAATATTACCCAGACATTTCGTCGCAATTCAGAACTTAAGTCTCCATGAATACTTAAATGCAAGGTCAGCCGTGGAACCATGGAGCATCACCTGGTGAACCAATAGCTTAAATCCGATGCACCGAAGCTAGTTTTCTATAGCTCTCGAAGCTTCCTAGTGAGAATGTAACCCAGAAATTTCTTCGCAATTTAGAACATAAGTCTCCTAGCCTACTTAAATGTAAGGTCAGCAGTGGAACAATGAAGCATCACCTGTTGCACCAATAGCTTAAATCCGATGCACCAAAGTAAGTTCACTGTAACTCTCGAAGCATCCTAGTGAGAATACAAACCAGAAATATCGTCGAAATTCTGAACCTTAGTCTCCAAGCCTACGTATCTGCAAGGTCACCAGTGGAACCATGGAGCATCACCTGGTGGCCCAGTAGTTGAAATCCGATGCACCAAAGGAAGTTTACTGTATCTCTCGAAGGTTCCTAGTGAGGATGTAACCCACAAATTTCGTCGCAATTTATAACTTTAGTCTCCAAACCTACTTATCTGCGAGGTCAGCAGTGCAGCCAAGGGGCATTGCCTGGTGGACCAGTAGCTTAAATCCGATGCACCTAAGAAAATTTACTGACTCTCTCAAAGCTCCCTTGTGAGAATGCAACCCAAAAATTTCGTCACAATTCAGAACATTAGTCTCCGAGCCTACTTATCTGCGAGTTCAGCAGTGGAATCAAGGAGCATCACCAGGTGGACCAGTAGCTTGAACCCGATGCACCAAAGCAAGATTACTGTAACTCTCGATGCTACGTAATGAGAACGTAACCCAGAAATTTTCGTCGCAATTTTGAACTTTAGTCTCCAATCCAACTTATCTGCAAGTTCAGCAGTGGAACCATGCCGCATCAACTAATGGATCAATAGCTAAAATCCGATGCACCAAAACAAGTCTACTGTAACTCTTGAAGCTTCGTAGTGAGAATGAAACCCACAAATATCGTCGCAAATCAGAAGTTTAGTCTCCAAGCCTATTTATCTGCATAGTCAGAAGAGGTACCATGGAGCATCACCTGGTGGATAAGTAGCTTAAATCCGATGCACAGAAGCAAGTTTACTGGAGCTCTCGAAGCTTCCTAGTAAGAATGTAACCCAGAAATATCGTCGCAATTCAGAACTTTCGTCTCCAAGATTACTTATCTGCAATTTTAGCAGTGGCACATGGAGCATCACCTGGTGGACCAGTACCTTAAATCTGATGCACCAAAGGAAGTTTACTGTAACACTCGAATCTTCCGAGTGGGAATATAACCAATTAATTTCATCACAATTCAGAACTATAGCCTCTACGCATACTTATCTGCAACGTCAGGAATAGATCCATGGTGCATCACCTGGTGGACCAGTCGCTTATATCCGATGCAACAATGCAAGTTTACTGCAACTCTCGAAGCTTCCTAGTGAGAATACAAACCCGACGTTTCGTCTCAATGCACAACTTTAGTCTCCAAACATACTTGTCTGCAAGGTCAGCAGAGGAACCATGGAGCATCGCCTGGTATACCAGTTGCTTGAATCCGATGCACCAAAGGAAGTTTACTGTAACTATCGAAGCTTCCTAGTGGGAATATAACCTAGAAACTTTGTCGCAACTCAGAACTTTAGTCTCCAAGCCTACTTATCTGCAAGGTCAGCAGTAGAAACATCTAGCATCACCTGGTGGACTAGTGGCTTGAATTCGATGCACCAAAGGAAGTTAACTGTAGCTCTCGAGGGTTCCTGTTGAGAACGTAACACAGAAATTTCGTCGCACTTCAGAACTTTAGTCTCCAAGAATACTTATCTGCAAGGTCAACAGTGGAACCATGGAACATCACCTGGTGGACTAGTAGCTTGAATCCGATGCACCAAAGCATGTTTGCTGTAACTCTAGAAACTTCCTAGTGAGAATGTAATCCAGGAATTTCGTCGCAATTCTGAACTTTAGTCTCCAAGCCTACTAATCTGCAAGGTCAGCAGTAGAAACATCTAGCATCACCTGGTGGACTAGTGGCTTGAATTCGATGCACCAAAGGAAGTTTACTGTAGCTCTCGAGGGTTCCTGTTGAGAACGTAACCCAGAAATTTCGTCGCACTTCAGAACTTTAGTCTCCAAGAATACTTATCTGCAAGGTCAATAGTGGAACCATGGAACATCACCTGGTGGACTAGTAGCTTGAATCCGATGCACCAAAGCATGTTTGCTGTAACTCTAGAAACTTCCTAGTGAGAATGTAATCCAGGAATTTCGTCGCAATTCTGAACTTTAGTCTCCAAGCCTACTTTTCTGCAATTTCAGCAGTGGTACATGGAGCATCACCTGGTGGATCAGTAGCTTAAATCTGATGCACCAATGGAAGTTTAGTGTAACTCTCGAAGCTTCCTAGTGGGAATATAAGATAGAAACTTTATCGCAATTGAGAACTTTAGTCTCCAAGCCAACTTATGTGCAAGGTCAGCAGTAGAAACATTTAGCATCACCTGGTAGACCAGTAGCTTAAATCCGATACGCCAAAGGAAGTTTACCGTAACTCACGAAGCCCTCCTAGTGAGAATGTAACACCGATATTTCGTTGCATTTTAGAACATTAGTCTCCAAACCTATTTATCTGCAAGGTCAGCAGTGTAAGCATGGAGTATCACCTTATGGAACTGTACGTTAAATCCTATGCGCCGAAGCAAGTGTACTGGAACTTTCGACACTTCCTAGTGAGAATGTAATCCAGAAACGTCTTCGCAATGCAGAACTTTAGTCTCCAACCCTCCTTATCTGCAAATTCAGCAGTGGAACCATGGAGCATCACCTGTTGGAAGAGTAGCTTAAATCCGATGCACCAAAGCAAGTTCACTGTAACTCTCGAAGCTTCCTAGTGAGAATACAAACCAGAGATTTCGTCGCAATTCAGAACTTTAGTCTCCAAGCCTACTCATTTGCAAGGTCAACAGTGGAACCATGCAGCATCACCTGGTGGTCCAGTAGCTTGACTCCGATGCACTAAAGGAAGTTTACTGTAGCTCTCGAAGATTCCTAGTGAGAATGTAACCCAGAAATTTCCTGGCAATTCAGAACTTTAGTATCCTAGCTTACTTATCTGCGCGGTCAGCAGTAGAATCATTGAGCATCATCTGGTGGACCAGTAGCTTAAATCAGATGCACCAAAGCAAGATTAAGGTAATTCTCGAAGCTTCCTAGTAAGTATGTAACAAAGAAATTTCGTCGCAATTCAGAACTTTAGTCTCAAAAACTACTTATCTGCGAGATCAGCAGTGGAACCATGGAGTATCACATTATGGACCAGTTGCTTGAACGTAACTCTAACTCACGAAGCTTCCTAGTAAGAATATAACCCAGAATCTTCGTCGGAATTCTAACTTTAGTCTACAAGCCAACATATCTGCAAGGTCCGCAGTTAAACTATGGAGCATCACTGGGTGGACCAGTACCTTAAATCAGATGCACCAAAGCAAATTTACTGTAACTCTCGAAGCTTCCTTGTGACAATATTACCCAGACATTTCGTCGCAATTCAGAACTTTAGTCTCCAAGGCTACTTATCTGCAAGGTTTGCAGAGGAACCATGGAGCATCACCTGGTGGACCAGTAGCTTAAATCTGATGCACCAAAGCACGTTTACTGTAACTCTCGAAGCTTCCTAGTGAGAATACAAACCAGAAATGTCGTCGCAATTCAGAACTTAGGTCTCCATGCCACTTATCTTCAATTTTAGCAGTGGAACCATGGAGCATCACCTGGTGGAACAGATGCTTATATCCGATGCGCCAAAACAAATATACTGTAATCTTGAAGCCTCCTAGAGAGATTATAAACCAGAAATTTCGTCGCAATTCTGAACCTTGGTGTCCAAACCTACTTATCTGCAAGGGCAGCCGATTAACCATGGAGTATCACCTGGTGGTTCAACAGCTTAAATCCGATGCACCAAAGCAAGTTTACTATAGCTCTCGAAGCTTCCTTGTGAGAATGTAAATCAGACATTTCGTCGCAATTTTGAACATAAGTCTCAAAGCCTACTTATATGTAAGGTCAGCAGTGGAACCATGGAGCATCACCTGGTGGACCAGTAGGTTAAATCCGCTGCACCAAAGCAAGTTTACTGCAACTCTCGAAGCTTCCTAGTGGGATTATAAGATAGAAACTTTATCGCAATTGAGAACTTTAGTCTGAAAAGCCAACTTTTCTGCAAGGTCAGCAGTAGAAACATTTGGCATCACCTGGTGGACCAGTGGCTTGAATCCTATGCAACAATGGAATTTTACTTTAGCTCTCGAAGGTTCCTGTTGCATATGTAACCCAGAAATTTCGTCGCATTTCAGATCTTTAGTCACCAAGAATACTTATCTGCAAAGTAAGCACTGCGACCATGGACCATCACCTAGTGAAACAGTAGCTTGAATCCGATGCACCAAAGCATATTTTGTGCAACACTAGAAACTTCATAGTGAGAATTTAAGACAGGAATTTCGTCGCAATTCTGAACTTTAGTCTCCAAGCCTACTTATCTGCAAGGTCAGCAGTGGAACCATGGAGCATTACCTGGTGGACCAGTAGCTTGAATCCGATGCACCAAAGCATGTTTACTGTAACTCTAGAACCTTCCTAGTGAGGATATAATCCAGAAATTTCGTCGCAATTCAGAACTTTAGTCTCCAAGCCTACTTATCTGCAATTTTAGATGTGGAACCATGGTGCATCACCTGGTGGACCAGTAGCTTAAATCCGATATACCAAAGCAAGTTTACTCTAACTCTGGAAGCTTCCTAGTGAGAATATAACCCAGAAATTTCGACGCATTACAGATTTTTAGTCTCCAACCATTCTTATCTGCCAAGTCTGCAGAGGAACCATGGAGCTTAACCTGGTGGACCAGTAGTTTAGATATGATTCACCAAAGCAAGTTTACTGTAACTCTCGAAGCTTCCTGGTGAGAATACAAGGCAGAAATGTCGTCGCAATTCAGAACTTAAATCTCCAAGCCTACTTATCTGCAAGGTCAGCAGTGGAACAAGGAGCATCACTTGGTGGACCAGTACCTTAAATTCAATGCACCAAAACAAGTTTACTGTAACTCTCGAAGCTTCCTAGTGGGAATAATAAACCATAAATATTGTCGCAATTCAGAACTTTACTTTCCAAGCCAACTAATCTGCAAGGTCAGCAGTAGAAACATGGAGCATCACCTGGTGGACCAGTAGCTTAAATCTGATGCACCAAAGGAAGTTTACTATAACTCTCGAATCTTCCGAGTGGGAATATAACCAATTAATTTCATCACACTTCAGAACTAGAGCCTCTACGCCTACTTATCTGCAAGGTCAGGCGTAGAGCCATGGTGCATCACCTGGTGGACCAGTAGCCTAAATCTGAAGCACCAAACCAAGTTTACGGTAACTCTCGAAGGTTCCTAGTAAGAATGTAACCGAGAAACTTCGTCGTAATTCAGAACTTTAGTTTCCAAGCCTACTTATCTACAAGGTCGTCAGTGGAACCATGGAACATCACGTGGTGGACCAGTAGCTTAAATCCGATGCAACAGTGCAAGTTTACTGCAACTCTCGAAGCTTCCTAGTGAGAATACAAACCCGACGTTTCGTTTCAATTCAGAACTTTAGTCTCCAAACCTACTTATCTGCAAAGTCAGCAGTGGAACCATGTAGCATCGTCTGCTATACCAGTTGCTAGAATCCAATGCACCAAAATAAGTTTCTGTAACTCTCGAA
Source organism: Schistocerca gregaria (assembly GCF_023897955.1). Taxonomy (NCBI): domain Eukaryota; kingdom Metazoa; phylum Arthropoda; class Insecta; order Orthoptera; family Acrididae; genus Schistocerca; species Schistocerca gregaria. Next base: position 448,448 of record NW_026061760.1, read on the forward strand.
GCTTCCTAGTGGGAATATAACCTACAAACTTAGTCGCAACTCAGAACTTTAGTCTCCAAGCCTACTTATCTGCAAGGTCGTCAGTGGAACCATGGAACATCACCTGGTGGACCAGTAGCTTAAATCCGATGCAGCAGTGCAAGTTTACTGTAACTCTCGAAGCTTCCTAGTGAGTATACAAACCCGACGTTTCGTCTCAATTCAGAACTTTAGTCTCCAAGCCTACTTATCTGCAAGGTCAGTAGAGGTATCATGGAGGATCACCTGCTGGACCAGTAGCATAAATCCGATGCACCAAGTCAAGTTTACTGTAACTCTAGAAGCTTCCTAGTGTGAATACAACACAGAAATTTCATCGCAATGCAGAACATTAGTCTCCAAGCCAACTTATCTGCGAGGTCAGTAGTGGAACAATGGAGCATCTACTGGTGGACCAGTTGTCGAATCCGATGCTCCAAAGAACGTTTACTGTAACTCACGAAGCTTCCTAGTGAGAATATAACCCAGAAATTTCGTCGCAATTCAGAACATTAGTGTTCAATCCTACTTATCAGCAAGGTCAGCAGTGAAAACATGGAGCATCAACTGGTGGACCAGTAGCGTAAATCCGATGGACCAAAGCAAGTTCACTGTAACTCTCTAAACTTCCTTGTGAGAATACAACCCAGAAATTTCGTCGCAATTCAGAACTTTAGTCTCCAAGAATACTTATCTGCAATGTCAGCAGTGCAACAATGGAGCATCACCTGGTGGACCAGTAGCTGGAATCCGATGCACCAAAGGAAGTTTACTGTAGCTCTCGAAGCTTCCTAGTGAGAATGTAACCCAGAAATTTCCTAGCATTTCACAACTTTAGAATGCACTCTTACTTATCTGCAAGCTCATCAGTAGAATCATTGAGCATCACCTGCCGGACCAGTTGCTTAAATCTGATGCACCAAAGCAAGTTTAAGGTAATTCTCGAAGCTTCCTAGTAAGTATGTAACAAAGAAATTTCGTCGCAATTCAGAATTTTAGTCTCCAAGACTACTTGCGAGATCAGCAATGGAACCATGGAGCATAACCTGGTGGACCAGTTGCTTGAACCAGATGCTCCAAAGCAAGTGTACTCTAACTCGCGAAGCTTCCTAGTAAGAATATAACCCAGAATATCCGTCGGAATTCTGAACATTAGTCTCCAAGCCAACTTATCTGCAAGGTCCTTAGTGAAACCATGGAGCATCACCTGGAGGACCATTAGCTTAAATCCGATGCACCAAAGCAAGTTTACTGTAACTCTCGAAGCTTACTGGTGAGAATATTACCCAGACATTTCGTCGCAATTCAGAACTTAAGTCTCCATGAATACTTAAATGCAAGGTCAGCCGTGGAACCATGGAGCATCACCTGGTGAACCAATACCTTAAATCCGATGCACCGAAGCTAGTTTTCTATAGCTCTCGAAGCTTCCTAGTGAGAATGTAACCCAGAAATTTCTTCGCAATTTAGAACATAAGTCTCCTAGCCTACTTAAATGTAAGGTCAGCAGTGGAACAATGAAGCATCATCTGTTGCACCAATAGCTTAAATCCGATGCACCAAAGTAAGTTCACTGTAACTCTCGAAGCATCCTAGTGAGAATACAAACCAGAAATATCGTCGAAATTCTGAACCTTAGTCTCCAAGCCTACGTATCTGCAAGGTCACCAGTGGAACCATGGAGCATCACCTGGTGGCCCAGTAGTTGAAATCCGATGCACCAAAGGAAGTTTACTGTATCTCTCGAAGCTTCCTAGTGAGGATGTAACCCACAAATTTCGTCGCAATTTATAACTTTAGTCTCCAAACCTACTTATCTGCGAGGTCAGCAGTGCAGCCAAGGGGCATTGCCTGGTGGACCAGTAGCTTAAATCCGATGCACCTAAGAAAATTTACTGACTCTCTCAAAGCTCCCTTGTGAGAATGCAACCCAGAAATTTCGTCACAATTCAGAACATTAGTCTCCGAGCCTACTTATCTGCGAGTTCAGCAGTGGAATCAAGGAGCATCACCAGGTGGACCAGTAGCTTGAACCCGATGCACCAAAGCAAGATTACTGTAACTCTCGATGCTACGTAATGAGAACGTAACCCAGAAATTTTCGTCGCAATTTTGAACTTTAGTCTCCAATCCAACTTATCTGCAAGTTCAGCAGTGGAACCATGCCGCATCAACTAATGGATCAATAGCTAAAATCCGATGCACCAAAACAAGTTTACTGTAACTCTTGAAGCTTCGTAGTGAGAATGAAACCCACAAATATCGTCGCAAATCAGAAGTTTAGTCTCCAAGCCTATTTATCTGCATAGTCAGAAGAGGTACCATGGAGCATCACCTGGTGGATAAGTAGCTTAAATCCGATGCACAGAAGCAAGTTTACTGGAGCTCTCGAAGCTTCCTAGTAAGAATGTAACCCAGAAATTTCGTCGCAATTCAGAACTTTCGTCTCCAAGATTACTTATCTGCAATTTTAGCAGTGGCACATGGAGCATCACCTGGTGGACCAGTACCTTAAATCTGATGCACCAAAGGAAGTTTACTGTAACACTCGAATCTTCCGAGTGGGAATATAACCAATTAATTTCATCACAATTGAGAACTACAGCCTCTACGCATACTTATCTGCAACGTCAGGAATAGATCCATGGTGCATCACCTGGTGGACCAGTCGCTTATATCCGATGCAACAATGCAAGTTTACTGCAACTCTCGAAGCTTCCTAGTGAGAATACAAACCCGACGTTTCGTCTCAATGCACAACTTTAGTCTCCAAACATACTTGTCTGCAAGGTCAGCAGAGGAACCATGGAGCATCGCCTGGTATACCAGTTGCTTGAATCCGATGCACCAAAGGAAGTTTACTGTAACTATCGAAGCTTCCTAGTGGGAGTATAACCTAGAAACTTTGTCGCAACTCAGAACTTTAGTCTCCAAGCCTACTTATCTGCAAGGTCAGCAGTAGAAACATCTAGCATCACCTGGTGGACTAGTGGCTTGAATTCGATGCACCAAAGGAAGTTTACTGTAGCTCTCGAGGGTTCCTGTTGAGAACGTAACCCAGAAATTTCGTCGCACTGCAGAACTTTAGTCTCCAAGAATACTTATCTGCAAGGTCAACAGTGGAACCATGGAACATCACCTGGTGGACTAGTAGCTTGAATCCGATGCACCAAAGCATGTTTGCTGTAACTCTAGAAACGTCCTAGTGAGAATGTAATCCAGGAATTTCGTCGCAATTCTGAACTTTAGTCTCCAAGCCTACTAATCTGCAAGGTCAGCAGTAGAAACATCTAGCATCACCTGGTGGACTAGTGGCTTGAATTCGATGCACCAAAGGAAGTTTACTGTAGCTCTCGAGGGTTCCTGTTGAGAACGTAACCCAGAAATTTCGTCGCACTTCAGAACTTTAGTCTCCAAGAATACTTATCTGCAAGGTCAATAGTGGAACCATGGAACATCACCTGGTGGACTAGTAGCTTGAATCCGATGCACCAAAGCATGTTTGCTGTAACTCTAGAAACTTCCTAGTGAGACTGTAATCCAGGAATTTCGTCGCAATTCTGAACTTTAGTCTCCAAGCCTACTTTTCTGCAATTTCAGCAGTGGTACATGGAGCATCACCTGGTGGATCAGTAGCTTAAATCTGATGCACCAATGGAAGTTTAGTGTAACTCTCGAAGCTTCCTAGTGGGAATATAAGATAGAAACTTTATCGCAATTGAGAACTTTAGTCTCCAAGCCAACTTATGTGCAAGGTCAGCAGTAGAAACATTTAGCATCACCTGGTGGACCAGTAGCTTAAATCCGATACGCCAAAGGAAGTTTACCGTAACTCACGAAGCCCTCCTAGTGAGAATGTAACACCGATATTTCGTTGCATTTTAGAACATTAGTGTCCAAACCTGTTTATCTGCAAGGTCAGCAGTGTAAGCATGGAGTATCCCCTTATGGAACTGTACGTTAAATCCTATGCGCCGAAGCAAGTGTACTGGAACTTTCGACACTTCCTAGTGAGAATGTAATCCAGAAACGTCTTCGCAATGCAGAACTTTAGTCTCCAACCCTCCATATCTGCAAATTCAGCAGTGGAACCATGGAGCATCACCTGTTGGAAGAGTAGCTTAAATCCGATGCACCAAAGCAAGTTCACTGTAACTCTCGAAGCTTCCTAGTGAGAATACAAACCAGAGATTTCGTCGCAATTCAGAACTTTAGTCTCCAAGCCTACTCATTTGCAAGGTCAACAGTGGAACCATGCAGCATCACCTGGTGGTCCAGTAGCTTGACTCCGATGCACTAAAGGAAGTTTACTGTAGCTCTCGAAGATTCCTAGTGAGAATGTAACCCAGAAATTTCCTGGCAATTCAGAACTTTAGTATCCTAGCTTACTTATCTGCGCGGTCAGCAGTAGAATCATTGAGCATCATCTGGTGGACCAGTAGCTTAAATCAGATGCACCAAAGCAAGATTAAGGTAATTCTCGAAGCTTCCTAGTAAGTATGTAACAAAGAAATTTCGTCGCAATTCAGAACTTTAGTCTCAAAAACTACTTATCTGCGAGATCAGCAGTGGAACCATGGAGTATCACATTATGGACCAGTTGCTTGAACGTAACTCTAACTCACGAAGCTTCCTAGTAAGAATATAACCCAGAATCTTCGTCGGAATTCTAACTTTAGTCTACAAGCCAACATATCTGCAAGGTCCGCAGTGAAACTATGGAGCATCACTGGGTGGACCAGTACCTTAAATCAGATGCACCAAAGCAAATTTACTGTAACTCTCGAAGCTTCCTTGTGACAATATTACCCAGACATTTCGTCGCAATTCAGAACTTTAGTCTCCAAGGCTACTTATCTGCAAGGTTTGCAGAGGAACCATGGAGCATCACCTGGTGGACCAGTAGCTTAAATCTGATGCACCAAAGCACGTTTACTGTAACTCTCGAAGCTTCCTAGTGAGAATACAAACCAGAAATGTCGTCGCAATTCAGAACTTAGGTCTCCATGCCACTTATCTTCAATTTTAGCAGTGGAACCATGGAGCATCACCTGGTGGACCAGTAGGTTAAATCCGCTGCACCAAAGCAAGTTTACTGCAACTCTCGAAGCTTCCTAGTGGGAATATAAGATAGAAACTTTATCGCAATTGAGAACTTTAGTCTGAAAAGCCAACTTTTCTGCAAGGTCAGCAGTAGAAACATTTGGCATCACCTGGTGGACCAGTGGCTTGAATCCTATGCAACAATGGAATTTTACTTTAGCTCTCGAAGGTTCCTGTTGAATATATAACCCAGAAATTTCGTCGCATTTCAGATCTTTAGTCACCAAGAATACTTATCTGCAAAGTAAGCATTGGGACCATGGACCATCACCTAGTGAAGCAGTAGCTTGAATCCGATGCACCAAAGCATATTTTGTGCAACACTAGAAACTTCATAGTGAGAATTCAAGACAGGAATTTCGTCGCAATTCTGAACTTTAGTCTCCAAGCCTACTTATCTGCAAGGTCAGCAGTGGAACCATGGAGCATTACCTGGTGGACCAGTAGCTTGAATCCGATGCACCAAAGCATGTTTACTGTAACTCTAGAACCTTCCTAGTGAGGATATAATCCAGAAATTTCGTCGCAATTCAGAACTTTAGTCTCCAAGCCTACTTATCTGCAATTTTAGATGTGGAACCATGGTGCATCACCTGGTGGACCAGTAGCTTAAATCCGATATACCAAAGCAAGTTTACTCTAACTCTGGAAGCTTCCTAGTGAGAATATAACCCAGAAATTTCGACGCATTACAGATTTTTAGTCTCCAACCATTCTTATCTGCCAAGTCTGCAGAGGAACCATGGAGCTTAACCTGGTGGACCAGTAGTTTAAATATGATTCACCAAAGCAAGTTTACTGTAACTCTCGAAGCTTCCTGGTGAGAATACAAGGCAGAAATGTCGTCGCAATTCAGAACTTAAATCTCCAAGCCTACTTATCTGCAAGGTCAGCAGTGGAACCATGGAACATCACCTGGTGGACCAGTAGCTTAAATCCGATGCAGCAGTGCAAGTTTACTGTAACTCTCGAAGCTTCCTAGTGAGTATACAAACCCGACGTTTCGTCTCAATTCAGAACTTTAGTCTCCAAGCCTACTTATCTGCAAGGTCAGCAGATGAACCATTGAGAATCACCTGGTGGACCAGTAGCTTAAATCCGATGCACCAAAGCAAGTTTACTGTAACTCGCCATGCTTCCTAGTGAGAAGATAACCCAGAAATTTCGTTGCAATTCGGAACTTTAGTCTGCAAGACTACTAATTAGCAATTTCAAAAGTGGAAACATGGAGCATCGCCTGGTGGACCAATTGCTTGAATCCGATGCACCAAGGCATGTTTACTGTAAGTCTCGAAGCTTCCTAGTGAGAATGTAACCCACAAATTTTGTCGCAATTCAGAACTTTATTCACCAAGCCTACTTATCTGCAATTTCAGCAGTGATACGGGCAGCATTACTTGGTTGACCCTGTAGCTTAAATCTGATGCACCAAATGAAGTTTACTGTAAATCTCTAAGCTTCCGAGTGGTAATACAAACCCGAAATTTGGTCGCAATTCAGAACTTTAGTATCCAAGACTACTTATCTCGAAGATCAGCAGTGGAACCATATAGCATCACCAGGTGGGCTAGTAGCTTAAATCCGATGCACCAAGGCAAGTTTACTGCATCCCGTGGTGCTTCCTAGTGAGAAGATAACCCAGAAATTTCGTCGCAATTCAGTACTTTAGTCTCCAAGCCAACTTATCAACAACGTCGGCAGTTGAACCGTATAGCATCAGCTGGTGGACCAGTAGCTTACGTCCGATGAACCAAAGAAAGTTTACTATAACTCCCGATGCTTCCTAATGAGAACGTAACCCACAAATTTTGTCGCAATTCAGAAATTCAGTCTGCAAGCCTACTTACCTGCAAGGACAGCAGTGGAAACATGGAGCATCACCTGGCGGACCAGTAGCTTAAATCCGATGCACCAAAGAAAGTTTACTGTAACTCTCAAAGCTTCCTAGTGTGAATGTAAAACAGAAATTTCGTCGCTATTCAGAACTTTAGTCTCCAAGCCAACTTATCTGCGAGGTCAGCAGTGCAGCCATAGAGCATCGCCTGGTGGACCAGTTGCTAGAATCCGATGCACCAAAGCATGTTTACTGTAACTCTAGAACCTTCCTAGTGAGGATATAACCCAGAGATTTCGTCGCAGTTCAGAACTGTAGTCTCCAAGCCTACTTATCTGCAAGGTCAGCAGTGGAACTATGGAGCATCACCTGGAGGACCAGTAGCTTAAATCCGAAGCACCAGAGAAAGTTTACTGTATCCCCCGAAGCAACCTAGTGAGAATGCAAACCAGAAATTTCGTTGCAATTCACAACTTTATTTTCCAAGCCTACTTATCTGCAAGGTCATTAGTGGAACCATGGAGCATCACCTGGTGGACCAGTAACTTGAATCTGATGCACCAAAGCATGTTTACTGTAACTCTCGAAGCTTCCTAGAGAGGATATAATCCAAAAATTTCGTCGCAATTCAGAACTTTAGTCTCCAAGCCTACTTATCTGCAATTTTAGATGTGGAACCATGGTGCATCACCTGGTGGACCAGTAGCTTAAATCCGATACACCAAAGCAAGTTTACTCTAAATCAGGAAGCATCCTAGTGAGAATATAACCCAGAAATTTCGACGCATTTCAGATTTTTAGTCTCCAACCATTATTATCTGCCAAGTCTGCACAGGAACCATGGAGCTTTACCTGGTGGACCAGTAGTTTCAATCTGATTCACCAAAGCAAGTTTACTGTAACTCTCGAAGCTTCCTGGTGAGAATACAAGGCAGAAATGTCGTCGCAATCCATAACTTAAATCTCCAAGCCTACTTATCTGCAAGGTCAGCAGTGGAGCAATGGAGCATCACTTGGTGGACCAGTACCTTATATTCAATGCACCAAAACAGGTTTCTGTAACTCTCGTAGCTTCCTAGTGGGAATAATAAACCATAAATATTGTCGCAATTCAGAACTTTACTTTCCAAGCCAATTAATCTGCAAGGTCAGCAGTAGAAACATGGAGTATCACCTGGTGGACCAGTGGCTTGAATCCGATTCACCAAAGAAGGTCTACTGTAGCTCTCCAGGTTCCTAGTGAGAATGTAACCCAGAAATTTCCTAGCAAATGCAGAACTTTAGTCTCCAAGCCTACTTATCTGGAAGGTCAGCAGTGGAACCATTGAACATCACCTGATGGACCATTACCTTAAATCCGATGCTCCAAAACAAGTCAAAGATAATTCTAGAAACTTCCTAGTATAAATCTAACCCCAAAATTTCGTCGCAATTCAGAACTTTAGTATCCAAGCCTAGTTATCTGCGAGGTCAGCAGTGGAACCACGGAGCATCACCTGGTGGACCAGTAGCTTCAATCCGATGCACCAAGGCAAGTTTACTATAACTCTCGTTCCATCCTAATGAGAATGTAACCCTGAAATTTCGTCGCAATTCAGAACTTTCTCTTCAAGCCTACTTATCTGCAAGGTCAGTAGTGGAACCATGGAGCATCACCCTGTGCACCAGTAACTTAAATCGGATGCACCAAAGCAAGTTACTGTAACTCTCTAAGCTTCCTAGTGAGAATGTAACTCAGACATTTCGTCGCAATTCAGAACATGTAGTCCCCAAGCCTACTTATCTGTAAGGTCTGCAGAATAACCATGGAGCATCACCTGGTGGACCAGTTGCTAGAATCCGATGCACCAAAGCAAGTTAACTGTAACTCTCGAAGCTTCCTAGTGAGAATAGTTCCCAAAAATTTCGACGCAATTCATAAATTTAGTCTCCAAGTCCACATATCTGCAAGGTCAGCAGTGGAACCATGGAGCACAACCTGGTGGACCAGTTGCTTAAATCCGATGCACCAAAGGCAATTTACTGTAACTCTCGAAACTTCCTTGTGAGAATGTAACCCAGAAATTTCGTCGCAATTCAGAAGTTTAGTTGCCAAGTAAACTTATCTGCAAGGTCAGCAGTGGAACCATGGAGCATCACCTGGTGGACCAGTAGCTTAAATCCGACGAACCGAAGTAAGTTTACTGTAGCTCTTTAAGCTTCCTAGTGAGAATGTAACCCTGAAATTCGTCGCAGTTCAGAACTTTAGTCTCCACGCATACTTATTATCAAGGTCAGCAGTGGAACCATGGAGATTCACCAGGTGGACAAGTAGCTTAAATCCGATGCACCAAAGCAAGTTTACTGTAACTCTCGAAACTTCCTAGTGAGAATACAATGCAGAAATTTCTTCCTAATTTAGAACATCAGTTTGCAAGTCAACTTATCTGCAAGGTCAGCAGTAGAACCATGGAGCATCACCTGGTGGACAAGTAGCTTAAATCAGATGAACCAAAGCAAGTTTACAGTAATTCTCGAAGCTTCCTAGTATGAATGTAACGCAGAAATTTCGTCGCAGGTCAGATGTTTAGTCTCCAAGCCTACTTATCTGCAAGGTCAGCAGTGAATCCATGGAGCATTACCTGGTGGACCAGTAGCTTGAAACCGATGCACCAAAGCATGTTTACTGTAACTCTCAAAGCTTCCTAGTTAGAATATTACATAGAAATTTCGTGCAATTTAGAACTTTACTCTCCAAGCCTACTTATCTGCAAGGTCAGCAGTGGAACCATGGAGCATCACCTGGTTGACCAGTAGCTTAAACCCAACGAACCAAAGCAAGTTTACTGTAGCTCTCTAAGCATCCTGGTGAGAATGTAGCCCAGAAATTACGTCGCAATTCAGAACTTCAGTCTCCAAGCATACATATTTTCAAGGTCAGCAGTGGAACCAGGGAGCATCACCAGGTGGACAATTAGCTTAAATCCGATGCACCAAAGCAAGTTTACTGTAACTCTCGAAGCTTCCTAGTGAGATTATAACCCAGAAATTTCGTCGCAATTCAGAAATTTATTCTCCAAACCTACTCATTTGCTATCTCAGCAGTAGAACCTTGGAGCATCACCTGGTGGACCAGTAGCTTAAATCCGATGCCCCAAAGCAAGTTTACTGTAACTCTCGAAGCTTCCTAGTGCCACTATAACCCAGAAATATCGTCGCAATTCAGAACTTTAGTCTCCAAGCCTACTTATATGCAAGGTCATCAGTTCAACAATGAGCGTCACCTGCTGAATCAGTACCTTAAATCCGATGCACCAAAGCAAGTAAACTGTATCTCTCGAAGCTTCCTAGTGAGAATATAACCCAGAAATTTAGTCGCAATTCAGAACTTTAGTGTCCAAGGCTAATTATTTGGAATGTCAGCAGCTGAGCCATGGAGCATCGCCTGGTGGACAAGTAGCTTAAATCCGATGCACCAATGCAAGTTTACTGTAGCTCTCGAAGCTTCCTAGTGAGGATGTAACCCAGAAATTTCATAGCAATTAAGAACTTTAGTCTCGAAGCCTACTTACCTGAAAGGTCAGCAGAGGTACCGTGGAGCATCACTTGGTGGACAAGTAGCTTAAATCCGATGGATCAGAGCAAGTTTGCTGTAATTCTCGAAGTTTCCTAGTGAGAATATAACCCAGAAATATCTTCGCAGTTCAGAACTTTAGTGTCCTAGTCTACTTATCTGCAATATCAGCGTAGGAACAATGGAGCATTACCTGGTGGACCAGTAGCTTAAATCCGATGCACCAAAGCATGTTTACTGTTGCTCTAGAAGCTTCCAAGTCAGAATATAATGCAGAAATTTCGTCGCAATTCATAACTTTAGTCTCCAATGCCACTTATCTGCAAGGTCAGCAGTGGAACCTTGGAGCATCACCTGGCGGACCAGTAGCTTAAATCCGATGCACCAAAGCAAGTTTACTGTAGGTCTCGAAGCTTCCTAGTGAGAATGTAACCCAGAAATTTCGTCGCAAATCAGAACTTTAGTCCCCAACACTTCTTATCTGCGAGGTCATCAGTGGAACCATGGAGCGTCACCTGCTGAATCAGTAGCTTAAATCCGTTGCACCAAAGCAAGTTTACTGTAACTCTCGAAGCTTCCTAGTGAGTATGTATCCCAGAAATTTTGTCGCAATGCAGAACTTTAGTCTGCAAGGGTAATTATCTGCAAGATCAGCGTAGGAACCATGGAGCATTACCTGGTGGACCAGTAGCGTAAATCCGATGCACCAAATCACGTTTACTGTAACTCTCGAAGCTTCCTATTGAGAATAGAACAGAGAAATTTTGCCGCAACACATAATTTTAGACTCCAAGCCTACATATCTGCAAGGTCGGGAGTGGAACCATGTAGCATCACCTGGTGGACCAGTAGCTTGAATCCGATGCACCAAAGCACGTTTACTGTAACTCTAGAAGCTTCCAAGTCAGCATATAATCCAGAAATTTCGTCGCAATACAGAACTTTAGTCTCCAAGTAAATTATGAATAATCCGCCTCGATTGCGAAAATTCCCGGTGTTTACCCAGGTTTCAACGTGGATAACCACGCCTTCTTCAGAACAAAATAAAAAAACAGCTTGCCTAAATGGGAATAGTCAATTTCTAAAATGAACACCCAGAACGACAGGTCCTCATAAAATTTATTAACATTACACGGTACATCCGTAGCAAATCAATAACACTACTTAACTGTGTGCTGCCTCACCCCAGCCAACGTGCGATGGGTCGCAGGCTCTCCACTGCACTAAGGCCTCGCCAGTTGTTCCCCTGAGCGACTGTCGACAATCTCTACGCATGCGCGCGGCTGTAAAATTATGAGTAAGGTTTCAAATAACAGTGAAAAAGGTAACACTGGTAAGGTTTTAAAAAACATAAACCAAAAACTAATACAGAAGGATGCTCTTATTGCTAAATCTGATAAGGGGAACTCCATAGTTGTATCTACAAAGAAAGAATATATAGAAAGAACGGAAGCCTTTTTCAATGAGAACGGGATAATTATACTCGACAAAGACCGTACCGCTACGCTTCAAAAAGAATTTAGAATCGGACTTCATAATACTAAAACTTTAATAGGAGAATTTCGAAAAAAGGGACTCATCAACATGAACCCTAAACCCCCTTGTTTGAGAAGCCAGTTCAAGGTCCATAAATTAAATCACCCAATTCGCCCTATTGTTGACAGCACAGGGAGCGCCTATCATAAACTGGCTAAATGCTTACATAATAAAATTAAACACAATTTTGTTTTTAGAAAAAACTATACAGTCAAAAATTCTATTGAATTAGCCACGCTTTTGGGTAATGTAACCTGTTCTGAGAAATCTAAACTAGTCTCGTTTGATATAACAAGTCTGTACTCGAACGTACCAGTGTACCAGACTCTCCAGATATTAGAGGGTAATTTACGTTACTATAAAAGACTATCGCATGATGAAATTGATGAGCTAATGATGTTGCTACGGATTGTCCCGAAAAGTAATTATTTTACCTTTAATGATAGAATGTATTCGCAACCGTTTGGATTGGCCATGGGAAGCCCCCTTGCTGGGATTTTATCTGAAATTTTCTTGAACTCCTTAGAGTTAGATTTCTTTGCCAGTGGTAGAGAGATTTTGAGTAACATAAAATTTTATACAGGGTACGTTGACGACATTTTATTTGTCATTAACGGTACTCAGAATAATGTAGACCGTATTTTTTCTATCTTTAGTGAGTTTCATGATAACATCAGGTTTACACTTGAGAGGGAATCCTTGACGAGGTCCTTGAACTATTTGGATCTCACGTTGACGGTGGTGGATAGCCATATTGAGTTTAATATACACCGGAAAGACACGTACTCTGATAACATCATTTCTGCAGATTCGGCGCATCCGCATGCCCATAAAATGGCCTTCTTCCAATCGAATATACATCGAGCTACAGCTATCCCTCTGTCACCGGAGGCGTTAGAGACCGGTTGGTCACACTGGAAGCTAGCGCTAGAAATAATGGTTATAGTTCACAATTGGTAAGACGTTTGTACAACAAGAAAAAAATAAAAATAATGGTACGGCTTCCACATAAGGGGATTTAGTAAATGACAAACCGATGGCAATAGTACCTATCACTTTTGTAGGTAATGTAAGTTACAAATTAGGGCGTTTGCTTAGAGCCTATAACTTTAGGGTAGCATTTTCTACCAACAACAATCTGCACAAGAATTTAATCCACTCGTTGCAGATCAGAAGTGACAAACTTTCTCAGTCTGGTGTGTATAAAGTTACTTGCGGTCACTGTCCGAAATTTTATATCGGTCAAACAGGCCGAGCTCTCATGACTAGTTATAAAGAGCACATCCCCACTAGAAGCGGTGATTGCACGAGGGGTTCCACTTACGCAGAACACCTTATGCAAATGGCTCATGCGCCAAGTCCTCCGTCTAATATAGAGTTGCTTCATGCTGAAGTTAAGGGCTTAAAATTAGACATCTTAGAGGAAATGCAGATTTTTAAACAGCTGCAGTATGCCAAAGACGATGTCCTCAACGATCAGCTACAATTAAGAAACAGAAATTTCTTTGAAGGTTTCGGTCCCTTACTTAATTCTTTTCATTAAACAACATGACGTGGAGGTTGGCTAATGCATGCACAGGTTGTTGATTATTAACGGATGACAACGTTGCCCCTCCCCCTCTCTTTCTTGGCACCCTTCCCTTTCTGTGAGTTGAAGGTTTGGTTAGCCAAGATGAACGCCTTTCGGTCATCGTAAATTCATATCGCTGCGCGCTTTCAAGACGTATTGTATCTTCGTTGGCTTCTATATTTATAAGATCGTGGAGCCAAGATATGTCCTAAATCTTTTATGTTTTTTGATTACGGCCTGCTCAGCCACTTAGCATTTTGGCGATGTAGCGACAGTGATGGTTTCTGTTAGCAGAATTTGTGTGGTTTTATCCGTTAACAACATTTGAGATTTTCTTACCACCGCCCCCCCCCCCCCACCCCCCCCCCCCCCCCCCCCGCCCCCGCCACCACACCATTATCCGTTAAGGTGTCAAGTTTTGCAGACCGTTTGCCTAGTGAGTTACAACTTAATGGTTCCCGCATGTAGTATGGTTTGGAACCGATTGCACTTTACTATGTCCTCATGCATAGCCATTTCTGTGTGTTAGTTGTAATTTTTACCTAATTTTAGTGCGTCCATATTAGTTAGTGGCTGATGCACGACCTGTGCGCAATGTTGGTCGAGAATTAATATGTCGTAATTTCCGAATCAACGCTTGTATCACTTACTATTTAGGCGACAACTTATTCTAGTTACTTAGGCCCCGATTCATGTTAACTGTTATATCCAGTTTCTATGCATAAGAAGAGCGTTTCTTAGAAGCGCGCATGCGCATAGATTGTCGACAGTCGCTCTGAGAACAGCCGGCGAGGCCTTAGTGCAGTGGAGAGCTTGTGACCCATCGCACGTTGGCTGGGAAGAGGCAGCACACACAGTTAAGTAGTGTTATTGACTTGGTACGGATGTACCGTGTAATGTTAATAAATTTTATGGGGACCTGCCGTTCTGGGTGTTCATTTTAGAAATTGACTGTGCCCATTTAGGCAAGCTGTTTTTTATTTTGTTCAGAAGAAGGCGTGGTTATCCACGTTGAAACCTGGGTAAACACCGGGAATTTTCGCAATCGAGGCGGAATATTCATAATTTATTTAGATAATTACGATTGCTGACGCGCTGCAATGCTGGAAGTTCTTAGTCTCCAAGCCTACTTATCTGCAATTTCCGCAGTTGAATCATGGAGCATCACCTAGTGGACCAGTAGGTTAAATCCGATGCACCAAAGCAAGTTTACTGTAACTCTCGAAGCTTCCTAGTGAGAATATAAACCAAACATTTCGTCGCAATTCAGAACTTTGGTCTCCAGGCCAACTTATATGCAATTTCAGCAGTTGAATCATGGAGCATCACCTGGTAGACCAGTAGGTTACATCCAATGCACCAAAGCAAGTTTACTGTAACTCTCGAAGCATGCTAGTGAAAATGTACCCCAGAAAATTCGTCGCAATTCAGAACTTTAGTCTCCAAGACTGATTATCTGCAAGGTCAGCATCGGAATAATGGAGCATTACTTATAGACCAGTAGCTTGAATCCGATGCACCAAAGCACGTTACTGTAAGTCTAGAAGCTTCCTAGTGAGAATATAACCCCGAAATTTCGTCGCAATTCACAACTTCAGTCTCCAGCCCTACTTATCTGCAAGGTCAGCAGAGGATCCATGAAGCATCTAATGGTGGACCAGTAGCTTAAATCCGATGCACCAAAGCAAGTTTACTGTAACTCTCGAAGCTTTCTAGTGAGAATATATCCCAGAAATTTCGTCGCAGTTCATAACTTTAGTCTCCAAGCCTTCTTATCTGCAAATTCCGCAGTGGAACCATGGAGCAACACCTGGTGGACCAGTAGCTTGAGTCCGATGCACCAAAGCACGTTAACTCTTACTCCCGAAGCTTCCTAGTGAGAATACAACGCAGAAAATTCGTCGAAATTCATAACTTTAGTCTACAAGCCTAGTTATCTGCAAGGTCAGCATCGGAACCATGGAGCATCACCTTGTGTGCAGTTTCTTAAATCCGATTCACCATAGTAAGTTTACTGTATCTCTCGAAGGTTCATAGTGAGAATGTAGGAAGAAATGGCGTCACAATTTAGAACTTTAGTCTCCAAGCCTACTTATCTGCAAGGTCAACAGTGGTACAATGGAGCATCACCTGGTGGACCAGTAGCTTTTATCCGATGCACCAAAGCCAGTTTACTGTAACTCTCGAAGCGTCCCAGTGAGATTATAACCCAGAAATTTCGTCTCAATTCAGAAATTAGGTCTCCAAGCCTACTTATCTGCAAGGTCAGCAGTGGAACCATGGATCATCACTGGTGGGGCAGTTGCTTAAATCCGATGCACCAAAGTAAGTTTACTGTATCTCTCGAAGCTTCACAGTGGGAATGTAAGAAAGATATGGCGTCGCAATTTAGAACTTTAGTCTCCAAGCATACTTACGTGCAAGTTCAGCAGTGGAACCATGGAGCATCACCTGGTGGACCAGTAGCTTAAATCCGATGCACCAAAGCAATTTTACTGTAACTCTCGAAGTTTTCTAGTGATAATATAACCCAGAAATGCCATCGGAATTCAGAACTTTAGTTTCCAGTCCTACATATCTGCAAGGTCATCAGTGAAACCATAAAGCATCAACTGGTGGACCAGTAGCTAGAATGCGATGCACCAAATCACGTTTATTTTAACTGTCGAAGCTTCCTAGTGAGAATATAACCCAGACATTTCGTCGCAATTCAGATCTTTATTCTCCAAACCTACTCATTTGCAAAGTCAGCAGTGGAACTTTGGAGCTTCAACTGGTGGACCAGTAGCTTGAATCTGATGCACCAAAGCAAGTTTACTGTAACTGTCGAAGCATCCTAGTGAGAATAAAAAACAGAAATTTCGTCGCAATTCAGAACTTTAGTCTTCAAGCCTACTTATCTGCAATGTCAGCAGTTGAACCATGGAGCATCACCTGGTAGACCAGTAGGTCAAATCCAATGCACCAAAGGAAGTTTACTGTAACTCTCGAAGCATGCTAGTGAAAATGTATCCCAGAAAATTCGTCGCAATTCTGAACTTTAGTCTCCAAGCATACTTATCTGCAAGGCCAACAGTGCTACAATGTAGCATCACCTGGTCGA
Source organism: Schistocerca gregaria (assembly GCF_023897955.1). NCBI lineage: Eukaryota > Metazoa > Arthropoda > Insecta > Orthoptera > Acrididae > Schistocerca > Schistocerca gregaria. Next base: position 465,165 of record NW_026061760.1, read on the forward strand.
CCAGTAGATTAAATCCTATGCACCAAAGGAACTTTACGGTAACTCTCTAAGCTTCCTAGTGGGAATATAACACAGAAATTTTATCGCAATTCAGAACTTTAGTCTCCAAGCCTACTTATGTGCAAGGAAGGCAGTAGAAAAATGGAGCTTCACCTGCTTGAACAGTAGACTGAATCCGATGCATCAAAGCAAATCTACTGTAACTCTCGAAGCTTCCTAGTGGGTATACAACCCAGAAATTTAGTCGTGATTCAGAATTTTAGTCTCCAAGCCTACTTATGTGCAAATTCAGCTGTGGAACCATGGAGCATCACCTGGTGGACCAGTAGCTTAAATTCGATGCACCAAAGCAAATTAACTGTAACTCGTGAAGCTTCATAGTAAAAATGTAAAGAAGAAATTGCGTCGTAATTTAGAACATTAGTCTTTAAGCCTACTTATCTGCTATTTCAGCAGTAGAACCATGGATCATCACCTGGTTGACCTGTAGCTTAATTCCAATGAACCAATGCAAGTTTACTGTACCTCTCGAAGCTTCCTAGAAGAATACAAACCAGAAACTTCGTCGCAATTCCTAAATTTAGTCTCCAAGCCTACTTATCGGCAAGGTTTGAAGTGGAACCATTTAGCATCACCTGGCCCGCAGTTGCATAAATCCGATGCACCAAAGCAAGTTTACTGTAGCTCTCGAAGCTTCCTAGTGAGAATACAACCCAGAAATTTCGTCGCAGTTCAGAACTTTAGTCTCCAATACTACTTATCTGCAATTTCAGCAGTGGAACCATGGAGCATCACCTGGAGGAACAGTAGCTTAAATACGATACACCATAGCCAGTTTACTGTACCTCTCGAAACTTACTAGTGGGAATACAACTCAGATAATTCGTCGCAATTCAGAACTTTAGTCTCCAAGCCTACTTATGTGCAAGTTCAGCAGTGGAACCATGGAGCATCACCTGGTGGACCAGTAGCTTAAATCCGATGCACCAAAGCAATTTTACTGTAACTCTCGAAGTTTCCTAGTGATAATATAACCCAGAAATACCATCGCAATTCAGAACTTTAGTTTCCAGTCCTACATATCTGCAAGGTCAGCAGTGAAACCATAAAGCATCAACTGGTGGACCAGTAGCTAGAATCCGATGCACCAAATCACGTTTATTCTAACTCTGGAAGCTTCCTAGTGAGAATATAACCCTGAAATTTCGTCGCAATTCAGATCTTTACTCTCCAAACCTACTCATTTGCAAAGTCAGCAGTGGAACCTTGGAACTTCAACGTGTGGACCAGTAGCTTGAATCTGATGCACCAAAGCAAGTTTACTGTAACTCTCGAAGCATCCTAGTGAGAATATAAAACAGAAATTTCGTCCCAATTCAGAACTTTAGTCTCAAAGCCTACTTATCTGCAATTTCAGCAGTGGAACCATGGAGCATTACCTGGAGGAACAGTAGCTTAAATCCGATACACCATAGCCAGTGTACTGTACCTCTCGAAACTTACTAGTGGGAATACAACTCAGATAATTCGTCGCAATTCAGAACTTTAGTCTCCAAGCCTACTTATGTGCAAGTTCAGCAGTGGAACCATGGTGCATCACCTGGTGGACCAGTAGATTAAATCCTATGCACCAAAGGAACTTTACGGTAACTCTCGAAGTTTCCTAGTGGGAATATAACACAGAAATTTTATCGCAATTCATATCTTTAGTCTCTAGGCCTACTAATGTGCAAGGAAGGCAGTAGAAAAATGGAGTTTCACCTGCTTGACAAGTAGACTGAATACGATGCATGAGAGCAAATCTACTGTAACTCTCGAAGCTTCCTAGTTGGTATACAACCCAGAATTTTCGTCGCAATTCAGAACTTTAGTCTCCAAGCCTACTTATGTGCAAGTTTAGCTGTGGAACCATGGAGAATCACCTGGTTCACCAGTAGCTTAAATCCGATGAACCAAAGCAAGTTTACTGTTGCTCTCTAAGCGTCCTAGTGAAAGTGTAGCCCAGAAACTACGTCGCAATTCAGAAGTTTAGCCTCCAAGCATACATATTTTCAAGGTCAGCAGTGGAACCAGGGAGCATCACCAGGTTGACAAGTAACTTAAATCCGATGCACCAAAGCAAGTTTACTGTAACTCACGAAACTACCTAGTGAGAATGTAACCCAAAAATTACGTCGCAATTCAGAACTTTAGTCTCTAAGCCTACTTATCTGCAAGGGCAGCAGTGGTAGCATGGAGCATCACCTGGTGGACCAGTAGCTTAAATACGTAGCACCAAAGCAAGTTTACGGTAATTCTCGAAGCTTCCTAGTAAGAATATAACCCAGAAATTTCGTAGCAATTCAGAACTTTAGTCTCCAAGCATACTTACTTTCAAGGTCAGCAGTGGAACCATGTAGATTCACCATGTGGACAAGTAGCTTAAATCCGATGCACCAAAGCATGTGTACTGAAACTCTCGAAGCTTCCTATTGAGAATAGAACAGAGAAATTTCCCCGCAATACAGAATTTTAGACTCCAAGCCTACTTATCTGCAAGGTCGGGAGTGGAACCATGTAGCATCACCTGGGGGACCAGTAGCTTGAATCCGATGCACCAAAGCACTTTTACTGTAACTCTAGAAGCTTCCAAGTCAGAATATATTCCAGAAATTTCGTCGCAATTCAGAACTTTAATCTCCAAGCCCACTGATCTGCAAGGTCAGCAGTGGAACCATGGAGCATCACCTGGAGGACCAGTAGCTTAAATCCGATGCAACAAAGCAAGTTTACTGTAGCTCTCGAAGCTTCCTAGTGATAATGTAACCCAGAAATGTCGTAGCAATTCAGAACTTTAGTCTCGAAGTCTACTTATCTGCAAGGTCGGCAAAGGAAGCATGGAGCATCTCCTAGTGGACCAGTATCTTAAATTCGATACACCAATTCAAGTTTACTGTAACTCTCGAAGCTTCCTAGTGGGAATATAAACCAAAAATTTCGTCGCAATACTGAACATTAGTATCCAAGCCTACTTATCGGCAATTTCAGCAGTTGAACCATGGAGCATCACCTGGTTGACCAGTAGGTTAAATCCAATGCACCAAAGCAAGTTTACTGTAACTCTCGAAGCATGCTAGTGAAAATGTATCCCAGAAAATTCGTCGCAATTCAAAATTTTAGTCTCCAAGACTAATTATCTGCAAGGTCAGCATCGGAACTATGGAGCATTACCTATAGACCAGTAGCTTGATTCCGATGCACCAAAGCACGTTACTGTAAGTCTAGAAGCTTCCTAGTGAGAATATAACCCAGACATTTCGTCGCAATTCAGAACTCTAGTCTCCAACCCTACTTATCTGCATGGTCAGCATAGGAACCATGGAGCATCACCTGGTGGACCAGTCGCTTGAATGCGATGCACCAAAGCACGTTTACTGTAAGTCTAGAAGCTTCCTAGACAGAATATAATCCAGAAATTTTGTCACAATTCAGAATTTTATACTCCAAGCCTACTTATCCGCAAGGTCGGGAGTGGAACCATGTAGCCTCACCTGGTGGACCAGTAGCTTAAATCCGATGCACCAAAGCACGTTTACTGTAACTCTCGAAGCTTTCTGGTTAGAATATAAACCAAAAATTTCGTCGCAATACAGAACTTTAGTCTCCAAGTAAATTATGAATAATCCGCCTCGATTGCGAAAATTCCCGGTGTTTACCAAGGTTTCAACGTGGATAACCACGCCTTCTTCAGAACAAAATAAAAAACAGCTTGCCTAATTGGGCATAGTCAATTTCTAAAATGAACACCCAGAACGGCAGGTCCTCATAAAGTTTATTAACACTACACGGTACATCCGTACCAAATCAATAACACTACTTAACTGTGTGCTGCCTCACCCCAGCCAACGTGCGATGGGTCACAGGCTCTCCACTGCACTAAGGCCTCGCCGGCTGTTCCCCTGAGCGACTGTCGACAATCTCTACGCATGCGCGCGGCTAAGAAACGCACTTCTTATTCATAGAAACTGGATATAAGAGTTAACATGAATCGGGGCCTAAGTAACTACAAAAAGTTTTCGCCCAACAGACATGATAAGAAGCTAGCGAGCTTAATTAGGAAGCATAATAACGATAAATCGACTGATACTACTGCTATAACCGAAACTAAATTTTTCGAACGGATCGTTAATAAAACAGTCATCACATTCTCTCCTCATGAGAAGGCTCTTCTCGCGAAAGGATTGAAATTCAATATTGAATCAGAAGCATTAAAACAGAAGGCTATCGAAAATGTTATAGTGGAATTGAAGCTCGGTTTAAAATATGCTAAAACGCCTAAAAATAAACAAACTCGTTTGGCTTACGAGGCTTGTAAAATTATGAGTAAGGTTTCAAATAACAGTGAAAAAGGTAACACTGGTAAGGTTTTGAAAAACATAAACCAAAAACTAATACAGGAGGATGCTCTTAATGCTAAATCTGATAAGGGGAACTCCATAGTTGTATCTACAAAGAAAGAATATATAGAAAGAACGGAAGCCTTTTTCAATGAGAACGGGATAATTATACTCGACAAAGACCCTACCGCTACGCTTCAAAAAGAATTTAGAATCGGACTTCATAATACTAAAACTTTAATAGGAGAATTTCGAAAAAAGGGACTCATCAACATGAACCCTAAACCCCCTTGTTTGAGAAGCCAGTTCAAGGTCCATAAATTAAATCACCCAATTCGCCCTATTGTTGACAGCACAGGGAGCGCCTATCATAAACTGGCTAAATGCTTACATAATAAAATTAAACATAATTTTGTTTTTAGAAAAAACTATACAGTCAAAAATTCTATTGAATTAGCCACGCCTTTGGGTAATGTAACCTGTTCTGAGGAATCTAAACTAGTCTCGTTTGATATAACAAGTCTGTACTCGAACGTACCAGTGTACCAGACTCTCCAGATATTAGAGGGTAATTTACGTTACTATAAAAGACTATCGCATGATGAAATTGATGAGCTAATGATGTTGCTACGGACTGTAACGAAAAATAATTATTTTACCTTTAATGATAGAATGTATTCGCATCCGTTTGGATTGGCCATGGGAAGCCCCCTTGCTGGGATTTTATCTGAAATTTTCTTGAACTCCTTAGAGTTAGATTTCTTTGCCAGTGGTAGAGAGATTTTGAGTAAAATAAAATTTTATACAAGGTACGTTGACGACATTTTATTTGTCATTAACGGTACTCAGAATAATGTAGACCGTATTTTTTCTATCTTTAGTGAGTTTCATGATAACATCAGGTTTACACGTGAGAGGGAATCCTTGACGAGGTCCTTGAACTATTTGGATCTCACGTTGACGGTGGTGGATAGCCATATTGAGTTTAATATACACCGGAAAGACACGTACTCTGATAACATCATTTCTGCAGATTCGGCGCATCCGCATGCCCATAAAATGGCCTTCTTCCAATCGAATATACATCGAGCTACAGCTATCCCTCTGTCACCGGAGGCGTTAGAGATTGAATTGGTCACACTGGAAGCTAGCGCTAGAAATAATGGTTATAGTTCACAATTGGTAAGACGTTTGTACAACAAGAAAAAAATAAAAATAATGGTACGGCTTCCACATTAGGGGATTTAGTAAATGACAAACCGATGGCAATAGTACCTATCACTTTTGTAGGTAATGTAAGTTACAAATTAGGGCGTTTGCTTGAGCCTATAACTTTAGGGTAGCATTTTCTACCAACAACAATCTGCACAAGAATTTAATCCACTCGTTGCAGATCAGAAGTGACAAACTTTCTCAGTCTGGTGTGTATAATTACTTGTGGTCACTGTCCGAAATTTTATATCGGTCAAACAGGCCGAGCTCTCATGACTAGTTATAAAGAGCACATCCCCACTAGAAGCGGTGATTGCACGAGGGGTTCCACTTACGCAGAACACCTTATACAAATGGCTCATGCGCCAAGTCCTCCGTCTAATATAGAGTTGCTTCATGCTGAAGTTAAGGGCTTAAAATTGGACATCTTAGAGGAAATGCAGATTTTTAAACACCTGCAGTATGCCAAAGACGATGTCCTCAACGATCAGCTACAATTAAGAAACAGAAATTTCTTTGAAGGTTTCGGTCCCTTACTTAATTCTTTTCATTAAACTACATGACGTGGACGTTGGCTAATGCATACACAGGTTGTTGATTATTAACGGATGATAACGTTGCCCCTCCCCCTCTCTTTCTTGGCACCCTTCCCTTTCTGTGAGCTGAAGGTTTGGTTAGCCAAGATGAACGCCTTTCGGTCATCGTAAATTCATATCGCTGCGCGCTTTTAAGACGTATTGTATCTTCGTTGGCTTCTATATTTATAAGATCGTGGAGCCAAGATATGTCCTAATTCTGTTATGCTTTTTGATTACGGCCTGCTCAGCCACTTAGCATTTTGGCGATGTAGCGACAGTGATGGTTTCTGTTAGCAGAATTTGTGTGGCTTTATCCGTTAACAACATTTGAGATTTTCTTTCCACCGCCCACCCCCCCCCCTCCCCGCCCCCACACCATTATCCGTTAAGGTGTCAAGTTTTGCAGACCGTTTGCCTAGTGAGTTACAACTTAATGGTTCCCGCATGTAGTATGGTTTGGAACCGATTGCACTTTACTATGTCCTCATGCATAGCCATTTCTGTATGTTAGTTGTAATTTTTACCTAATTTTAGTGCCTCCATATTAGTCAGTGGCTGATGCACGACATGTGCGCAATGTTGGTCTAGAATTAATATGTCGTAATTTCCGATGGAACGCTTGTATCACTTACTATTTGGGCGACAACTTTTTCTAGTTACTTAGGCCCCGATTCATGTTAACTGTTATATCCAGTTTCTATGCATAAGAAGAGCATTTCTTAGCCGCGCGCATGCGCAGAGATTGTCGACAGTCGCTCAGGGGAACAGCCGGCGATGCCTTAGTGCAGTGGACAGCCTGTGACCCATCGCACGTTGTCTGGGGAGAGGCAGCACACACAGTTAAGTAGTGTTATTGACTTGGTACGGATGTACCGTATAATGTTAATAAATTTTATGGGGAACTGCCGTTCTGGGTGTTCATTTTAGAAATTCACTATGCCCATTTAGGCAAGCTGTTTTTTATTTTGTTCTGAAGAAGGCGTGGTTATCCACGTTGAAACCAGGGTAAACACCGGGAATTTTCGCAATCGAGCCGGATTATTCATAATTTATTTAGATAATTACGTTTGCTGACGCGCTGCAATGCTGAAAGTTCTTAGTCTCCAAGCCTACTTATCTGCAATTTCCGCAGTTGAAACATGGAGAATCACCTAGTGGACCAGTAGGTTAAATACGATGCACCAAAGCAAGTTTACTGTAACTCTCGAAGCTTCCTAGTGAGAATATAACGTAAAAATTTCGTCGCAATTCAGAACTTTAGTCTCCAAGCTTACTTATCTGCAAATTCAGCAGTTGAATCATGGAGCATCACCTGGTAGACCAGTAGGTTAAACCCAATGCACCAAAGCAAGTTTACTGTAACTCTCGAAACATGCTAGTGAAAATGTATCAAAGAAAATTCGTCGCAATTCAGAACTTTAGTCTCCAAGACTAATTATCTGCAAGGTCAGCATCGGAATTATGGAGCATTACTTATAGCCCAGTAGCTTGAATCCGATGCACCAAAGCACGTTACTGTGAATCTCTAAGCTTCCTTGTGAGAATGTAACTCAGAAATTTCGTCGCAGTTCAGAACTTTCGTCTCCAAGCCTACTTATCTGCAATCTCAGCAATGGAACACTGGAGCAACACCTGGTGGACCAGTAGCTTGAGTCCGATGCACCAAAGCACGTTAACTCTTACTCTCAAAGCTTCCTAGTGCGAATACAACGCAGAAAATTCGTCGCAATTCATAACTTTAGTCTACAAGCCTAGTTATCTGCAAGGTCAACATCGGAACCATGGAGCATCACCTGGTGGGGCAGTTGCTTAAATCCGATGCACCAAAGTAAGTTTACTGTATCTCTCGAAGCTTCATAGTGAGAATGTAGGAAGAAATGGCGTCACAATTTAGAACTTTAGTCTCCAAGCCTACTTATCTGCAAGGTCAACAGTGGTACAATGGAGCATCATGTGGTGGACCAGTAGCTTTAATCCGATGCACCAAAGCCAGTTTACTGTAAATCTCGAAGCTTCCTAGTGAGAATGTATCCCAGAAATATCGTCACAGTTCAGAACTATAGTCTCCAACCCTAGTTATTGGCAAGGTCAGCAGAGGAACCATTTAGACTCACCTGGCGGAACAGTAGCTTAAATCCAATGCACAAAACCAAGTATACTGTAAGTCTCGAACCTTTCTAGTGAGATTATAACACAGAAATATCGTCATAATTCAGAACTTTAGTCTCCAAGCCTACTTATCTGCAAGGTCGGCAGTGGAACGATGGAGCATCACCTGGTGGAACAGTAGCTTGAACCCGATGCACCAACGCACGTTTACTGTAAGTCTCAAAGCTTCCTAGTGAGAATATAACCCAGAAATTTCGTCGAAATTCAGAAATTTAGCCTCAAAGCCTACTTATCGGCAAGGTCCGCAGTGAAACCATGGAGCATCACCTGGCTGACCAGTTGCTTAAATTCGGTGCACCAAAGCAAGTTTTCTGTAACTCCTCAAGCTTCATAGTAAAAATGTAAAGAAGAAATTGCGTCGTAATTTAGAACATTAGTCTCCAAGCCTACTTATCTGCTATTTCAGCAGTAGAACCATGGATCATCACCTGGTTCACCAGTAGCTTAATTCCAATGAACCAATGCAAGTTTACTGTACCTCTCGAAGCTTCCTAGTGAGAATACAAACCAGAAACTTCGTCGCAATTCCTAAATTTAGTCTCCAAGCCTACTTATCGGCAAGGTCTGAAGTGGAACCATTTAGCATCACCTGTTCGGGCAGTTGCTTAAATCCGATGCACCAAAGCAAGTTTACTGTAACTCTCGACGCTTCACAGTGATAATGTAAGGACGAAATTGCGTCGCAATTCAGAACTTTACTCTCCAAGCCTACTTATCTGCAAGGTCAACAGTGGTACAATGGAAATCACCTGGTGGACCAGTAGCTTTAATCCAATGCACCAAAGCACGTTTACTGTAACTCTCGAAGCTTCCTAGTGAGAATACAACCCAGAAATTTCGTCGCAGTTCAGAACATTAGTCTCCAAGCCTACTTATCTGCAATTTCAGTAGTGGAACCATGGAGCATCACCTGGTGGAACAGTAGCTTGAATCCGATGCACCATAGCCAGTTTACAGTACCTCTCGAAACTCACTAGTGAGAATACAACGCAGAAAATTCGTCGCAATTTAGAACATTAGTCTCCAAGCCTACTTATTTGCAAGGTCAGCAGTAGAACAATGGAGCATCACCTGGTTGACCAGTAGACCGAATCCGATGCATGAAAGCAAATCTACTGTAACTCTCGAAGCTTCCTAGTGGGTATACAACCCATAAATTTCGTCGCAATTCCGACCTTTAGTCTCCAAGCCTACTTATGTCCAAGTTCAGCTGTGGAACCATAGAGCATCACCTGGTGGACCAGTAGCTTAAATTCGATGCACCAAAACAAGTTAACTGTAACTCTACAAGTTTAATAGTGAGAATATAACCCAGAAATATCATCGCAATACAGTACTTTAGTCTCCAAGCCTACATATCTGCAAGGTCAGCAGTGGAACCATGGAGCCTCACCTGGTGGAACAGTAGCTTGATCCCGATGCACCAACGAATGTTTACTGTAACTCTGGAAGCTTCCTAGTGAGAATATAACCCAGAATTTTCGTCGCAATTCTGAACTTTAATCTCCAAACCTACTCATTTGCAAGTTAGCAGAGGAACCTTAGAGCATCACCTGGTGGACCAGTAGCTTAAATCCGATACACCAAAGCAAGTTTACTGTAACTCTTGAAGCTTCCCAGTGAGAATTTAACCCATAAATTTCGTCGCAATTCAGAACTTTATTATCCAAGCCTTCGTATCTGGAAGGTCAACAGTGGAAACTAGAGCATCACCTGGTGGACCTGTAGCTTAAATTCGATGCACCAAAACAAGTTAACTGTAACTCTCCAAGTTTAATAGTGAGAATATAACCCAGAAATATCATCGCAATACAGTATTTTAGTCTCCAAGCCTACATATCTGCAATGTCAGCAGTGGAACCATGGAGCCTCACCTGGTGGAACAGTAGCTTGATCCCGATGCACCAACGAATGTTTACTGTAACTCTGGAAGCTTCCTAGTGAGAATATAACCCAGAAATTTCGTCGCAATTCTGAACTTTGATCTCCAAACCTACTCATTTGCAAGTTAGCAGTGGAACCTTGGAGTATCACCTGGTGGACCAGTAGCTTAAATCCGATACACCAAAGCAAGTTTACTGTAACTCTTGAAGCATCCCAGTGAGAATTTAACCCATAAATTTCGTCGCAATTCAGAACTTTATTATCCAAGCCTTTTTATCTGGAAGGTCAACAGTGGAACCATGGATCATCACCTGGTGGAACAGTAGCTTGAATCCGATGCAGCAAAGCCAGTTTACTGAACTCTCTAAGCTTCCTAGTGAGAATACAACACAGGAATTGCGTCGCAATTCAGAAATTTAATCTCCAAGCCTACTTATCGGCAAGGTCAGCAGTGGAACCATAGAGCATCACCTGGTTGAGCAGTTGCTTAAATCCGATGCACCAAAGCAAGTTTACTGTAAATCTCGAAGCTTCCTACTGAGAATGTATCCCAGAAATATCGTCACAGTTCAGAACTATAGTCTCCAACCCTAGTTATTGGCAAGGTCAGGAGAGGAACCTTTTAGACTCACTGGGCGGACCAGTAGCTTAAATCCGATGCACAAAGCCAAGTATACTGTAAGTCTCGAACATTCCTAGTGAGATTATAACCCAGAAATATCTTCATAATTAAGAGCTTTAGTCTCCAAGCCTACTTGTCTGCAAGGTCGGAAGTGGAACGATGGAGCATCACCTGGTGGAACAGTAGCTTGAACCCGATGCACCAACGCACGTTTACTGTAACTCTCGAAGCATCCTAGTGAGAATATAACCCAGAAATTTCGTCGAAATTCAGAAATTTAGTCTCAAAGCCTACTTACCGGCAAGGTCAGCAGTGAAACCATGGAGCATCACCTGGTGGACCAGTTGCATAAATTCGATGCACCAAAGCAAGTTTACTGTAATTCTTGAAGCTTCATAGTGAGAATGTAAAGAAGAAATTCCGTCGCAATTCAGAACATTAGTGTCTAAGCCTACTTATCTGCTATTTCAGCAGTGGAACCATGGATCATCACCTGGTGGACCAGTAGCTTAATTCCAATGAACCAAAGCAAGTTTACTGTACCTCTCAAAGCTTCCTAGTGAGAATAAAAATCAGAAACTTGGTCGCAATTCATAAATTTATCCAAGCCTACTTATCGGCAAGGTCTGAAGTGGAACCATTTAGCATCACCTGGTCGGGCAGTTGCTTAAATCCGATGCACCAAAGCAAGTTTACTGTAACCCTCGAAGCTTCCTAGTGTGAATGTAACACAGAAATTTCGTCGCTATTCAGAACTTTAGTCTCCAAGCCTACTTATCTGCGAGGTCAGCAGTGGAGCCATGGAGCATCGCCTGGTGGACCAGTAGCTTAAATCCGATGCACCAAAGAAAATTTGCTGTAAGTCTCAAAGCTCATAGTGATAATGTAAAGAAGAAATTGCGTCGCAATTCAGAACTTTACTCTCCAAGCCTACTTATCTGCAATTATAGCAGTGGGACCATGGAGCATCACCTGGTGGACCAGTAGCTGAATCCGATCCACCAAACGAAGTATACAGTAACTCTCGAAGCTTCCTAGTGAGAATACAAGTCAGAAATTTCGTCGCAATTTGGAACTTTAGTCTCCCAACCCTTATTATCTGCAGGGTGAGCAGTGGAACCATGGAGCATCACCTGGTGTAACAGTAGTTTAAATACGATGCTCCAAAACAAGTTAACTGTAAATCGCGAAGCTATGTAGTGGGCATATAACCCAGAAAATCCATGGCAATTCCGAACTTTAGTCTCCTAGTCTACTTATTTGCAACGTCAGCAGTGGAACCATGGAGCAATACCGGGTGGGCCAGTACCTTGAATCCGATGCACGTACCCAAGTTTACTGTAGTTCCCGAGCTTCCTAGTGAGAATGTAACCCAGAAATTTCGTCGCAATTCTGAACTTTGGTGTCCGAGCTACTTATCTGCAAGGTCAGCAGTAAAATGATGGAGCATCTCCTGGTGAACCAGTAGGTTTAACCCGATGCACCAGAGCAAGTTTACTGTAGCTCTCGAAGCTTGCTAGTGAGAATGTAAACCAGAAATTTCGTCGAAATTCAGAACTTTTGTCTCCAATCGTTCTTATTTGAAGGTCAGAAGTGGAACCATGGTGCATCAGCTGCTGGACCTGTAGCTTAAATTCGATGCACCAAAGCTAGTTTCCTGTTACTCTCGAAACTTCCTAGTGTTAATATAAACCAGAAATTTCATCGCAATCGGAACATTAGTCTCCAAGCCTTCTTATCGGCAAGGTCAGCAGTGGAACCATGGAGAAATAACTGGTGGACCAGTAGCTTGAATCCGATGCACCAAAGCAAGTTTACTGTAGCTCTAGAAGCTTACAAGTGAGAATGTAACCCAGAAATTTTGTCGCAATTCAGAACTTTAGTCTCTAAGCCTACATATTGCAAGGTCAGCAGTAGAACCTTGGATCATCACCTGCTGGAAAGTAGGTTACATCCGATGCAACGAAACAAGTTTACTAAAGATCTCAAGGCATCCTAGTGAGAATGTATTCCAGAAATTCCGTCGCAATTCAGAACTTTAGCCTCCAAGCCTGTTTATACGCATTTTCAGCAGTGGAACCATGTAGCATCACCTGGTGGACCAGTAGCATGAATCCGAAGCACCAAAGCAAGTTTACTGTACCTCTCGAAGCTTTCTAGTCAGTATAAGAACCTGAAATTTGGTGGCAATTTAGAACTTTAGTCTCTAGGCCTAATTATGTGCAAGGTCAGCATCGGAAACATGGAGCATCACCTGGTGGACCAGTAGCATGAATCCGATACACCAAAGCAAGTTTACTGTACCTCCGAAGCTTCCTAGTGAGAATGTAACCCAGAAATTGCGCAGCAATTCCGAACTTTAGTCTCCAAGGCTACGTATTTGCTAGGTCAGCAGTGGAAGCATGGAGCATCACCTGGTGGAACAGTTGCTTAAATCCGATGCACCAATGCAAGTTTACTGTAGCTCTCGAAGCTACCTAGTGAGAATGAAACCCAGAAATTTCGTCGCAATTCAGAACTTTTATCTCCAAGCCTACTTATCTGCAAGTTCAGTAGTGAAACCATGGAGCATCACCTGGTGGACCAGTTGCTTAAATCAGATGCACCAAAGCAAGCTTACTATAACACTCGAAGCTTCCTGGTGAGAATATAACCGATAAATTTCGTCCCCATTCAGAGCTTTATTCTCCAAACCTACCTATCTGGAAGGTTAACAGTGGACAAGTTGCTTTAGTCCGATGCCCCAAAGTAAGTTTACTGTAACTGTCGAAGCTTCCTAGTGAGAATATAACCCCGAAATTTCATTGCAATTCAGGACTTTATTCTCCAAGCCTACTTATCGGCAAGGGCAGCAGTGGAACCATGGAGCATTACCTTGTGGAGCACTTGCCTAAATGCGATAACTAAATCAAGTTTACTGTAACTCTCAAAGCTTCATAGTGAGAATGTAAGGAAGAAATTACATCGCAATTCAGAACTTTAGTCTCCAAGCCTACATATCTGCATGGTAAAAAGTGGTACAATGGAGCTCCACCTGGATGACCAGTAGCTTGAAGCCGATGCACCAGTGCTCGTTTACTCTGACTCTCGAAGCTTCCTAGTGGGAATATAATCCAGAAATATCGTCGCAATTCAGAAATTTAGTCTCCAAGCCTACTTATCAGCAAGGTCAGCAGTGAAACCATGGACTATCACCTGGTGGACCAGTAGCTTGAATCCGAAGCACCAAAGCAAGTTTACTGTACGTCTCGAAGCTTCCTAGTAAGTATAAAAACCCGAAATTTGGTCGCAATTCAGAACATCAGTCTCCAAGCCTTCTTATTTGCAAGGTCAGCAATGGAATCGTAGAGCATTACCTAAAGGACCAGTAGCGTAAATCCGATGCGCCAAAACAAGTTTACTGTTACTCTCGAAGTTTCCTAGTGAGAATATAACCCATAAATATTTCCGCAATTCAGAACTGTCGTCTCCAAGCCTACTTACCTGCAAGGTCAGCAGCGGAACGTTGGAGCATCACCTGGTGGGCCAGTAGCATAAATCCCATGCACCAAAGACGTTTACTGTAACTCTCGACGCTTCCTAGTGACAATGTAACCCATAAATTTCGTCGAAATTCAGTTCTTTTGTCTCCGAGCCTACTCACCTGCAAGGTCAGCATCGGAACCATGGAGCATCACCTGGTGTACAAGTAGCTCAAACCCGATGCACCAAAGAGAGTTTACTATAACTCTCGAAGCTTCCTGGTGAGAATATAAACCAGAAATTTCGTCGCAATTCAGGGCTTTTTCCTCCAAACCTACCTATCTGGAAGGTTTGCAGTGGAACCATGGAACAATACCTGGTCGACAAGTGGCTTAAATCCGATGCACCAAAGGAAGTTTACTGAACTCTGGAAGCTTCCTAGTTAGAACATAACCCTGAAGTTTCTATGCAATTCAGTAATTTTGTCTGCAAGCCTACTTATCGCCAAGATCAACAGTGAAACCATGGGGCACCGCCTGGTGGACCAGTAGCTACAGTACGATGTACCAAACAACGTTTACTGTAACTCTAGAGGCTTCCTAGTGATAATATTACCCAGAAATTTCGCCGCAATTCAGAACTTTAGTCTCCAAGCCTACTTATCTTCAAATTCATCAGTGGAACCATGGAGCATAACCTGGTGGAAAAGTAGGTTAAATACTATGCAACAAAGCAAGTTTACTGTTAATCTCGAAGCTTCCTAATGAGAATATAACCCAGAGATTCCATGGCAAATCAGAACATTAGTCTCCTAGCCTACTTATTTGCAAGGTAAGCAGAATCCGATGCACCGAACCAAGTTTGCTGTAGCTCCCGAAGCTTCCTAGTGAGAATGTCCCCCAGAAAATTCGTCGCAATACGAAACTTTAGTCTGCAAGCCTACTTATCTGCAAGGTCAGCAGTGGAATGATGGAGCATCTCCTGGTGGACCAGTACGTTTAATCCGATGCACCAGAGCAAGTAAACTGTAGCTCTCGAAGCTTGCTAGTGAGAATGTAAAACAGAAATTTCGTCAAAATTCTGAATTTTAGTTTCCGAGCCTACTTTTCTGCAAGGACAGCAGTGGAACCATGGAGCATCACCTGGTGGACCAGTAGCTTAAATTCGATGCACCAAAGCAAGTTTACTATAGCTCTCGAGGCATCCCAGTGAGAATGTATTCCAGAAAATTCGTCGCAATTCTGAACATTAGTCTCCAAGCCTACTTATCTGCAATTTCATCAGTGGAACCATGCAGCATCACCTGGTAGACACGTAGCTTCAATCCGATGCAACAAACCAAGTTTACTGTAACTCTCGAAGCTTCCTAGTGAGAATGTAACCCAGAAATTTCGTCGCTATTCACAACTTTAATCTGCTTGTCTACATATCAGCAAGGTCAGCAGTGGAACCATGGAGCACCACCTGGTGCTTGAGTAGGTTAAATACTGTGCACCAAAGCAAGTTTACTGTAGCTCTCGAAGATTTCCAATGAGAATATAAAACAGAAATTTGGTCGCAATTCAGAAATTAAGTTTCTTAGCCTACATTACTGCAAGGTCAGCAGTGTAACCATATAGCATCACCCAGTGGACCAGTAGCTTGATTCCGATGCAACAAACCAAGTTTACTTAACTCTCGAAGCTTCCTAGTGAGAATGTAACCCAGAAATTTCGTCGCTATTCACAACTTTAGTCTCCTTGCCTACTTATCTGCAATTTCAGCAGTGGAACCATGGGGCATCACCTGGTGGACCAGTAGCTTCAATCCGATGCAACAAACCAAGTTTACTGAAACTCTCGAAGCTTCCCAGTGTATATAACCCAGAAATTTCGTCGCAATTCAGATCTTTAGTCTCGAAGTCTACTTTACTGCAAGTCCAGCAGTGGAACCATGGAGCATCTCCTAATGGACCAGTAGGTCAAATCCGATGCACCAAAGCAAGTTTACTGTAACTCTCAAAGCTTCCTAGTGAGAATGTAACCCAGAAATACTTTCGCAATTCAGAACTTTAGTCTCCAATCCTACTTATCTGCAAGATCAACAGTGGAACCATATAGCATCACACAGTGGACCAGTAGCTTAAATCCGATGCTACAAACCAAGTTTACTGTAACTCTCGAAGCTTCCAAGTGACATTGTAACCCAGAAATTTCGTCGCTATTCACAAGTTTAATCTCCTTGCCTACTTATCTCCATGGTCAGCAGTGGAACCATGGAGCATCACGTGATGTACCAGTAGATTAAATACGGTGCACCAAAGAAAGTTCACTGTAGCTCTCGAAGCTTCCCTGTGAGAATATAACGCAGAACTTTGGTCGTAATTCAGAACTTTAGTTTCGATCCTACTTTAGTGCAAGGTCAGCAGTGTAACCATGTAGCATCACCCAGTGGACCAGTACCTTAAATCCGATGCAAGAAACAAAGTTTACATTAATTCTCTTAGCTTCCTAGTGAGAATGTAACCCAGAAACTTCGTCTCTATTCACAACTTTAATCTCCTTGCCTACTTATCTACAAGGTCAGCAGTGCAACAACAGAGCATCACCTGGTGGACCAGTAGGTTAAATATGCTGCACCAAAGCAAGTTTACTGTAACTCTCGAAGCTACCCAGTTAATATAACCCAGAAATTTCGTCGCAATTCAGAACTTTAGTCTCGAAGTCTACTTTACTGCAAGTCCAGCTGTGGAACAATGGACCATCACCTGGTGGACAAGTAGGTCAAATCCGATGCACCAAAGCAAGTTTACTGTAACTCTCGAAGCTTCCTAGTGAGAATGTAACCCAGAAATACTTTCGCAATTCAGAAATGTAGTCTCCAAGCCTACTTATCGTCAATTTCAGCTGTGTAACCATGGAGCATCACCTTGTGGATCAGTAGCTTAAATCCGAAGCACCAAAGCAAGTTTTCTGAAACTCTCGAAACTTCCTAGTGAGAATGTAACCCAGAAATATCGTCGCAATTCAGAACTTTAATCTCCAAGCCTACTTATCTGCAAGATCAGCAGTGGAGCCATGGAGCATCACGTTGTGGACCAATAGATTAAATCCGATGCACCAAAGCAATTTAACTGTAACTGTCGAGGCTTCCTAGTGAGAATGTAACCCAGAAATTCCGTCGCTATTCAGAACTTTAATCTCGAAGACGACTTAACTCCAAGGCCAGACTTGGAACCTTGGTGCATCACCTGGTGGACCAGTAGGTTAAATCCGATGCACCAAAGCAAGTTAACTGTATTTCTCGAAGCTTCCTAGTGAGAATGTAACACAGAAATTTCGTCGCTAATCAGAACTTTAATTACCAAGACTACTTATTAGCAAGGTCAGTTGTGTAACCACAGAGCATCGCCTGGTGGACCAGTACCTTAAATCAGAAGCACCAAAGCCAGTTTTCTGTAACTCTCGAAGCTTCCTAGTGAGTATGTATCCCAAAAATTCAGTCGCTATTCTGGACTTTAATCTCTATGCCTTCTTATCTGCAAGGTCAGCAGTGGAACCATGGAGCATCACCTGGTGGACCAGTAGCTTAAATCTGATGCCCCAGAGCAAGTTTACTGTAACTCTCGAAGCTTCCCTGTGAGAATATAACCCAGAAATATCGTCGCAATTCAGAACTTTAGTCTCCAAGGCTACTTTACTGCAAGGCCAGCAGTGGAACCATGGAGCATCACCTGGTGGACCGGTAGTTTAAATCCGATACACCAAAGCAAATTTACTGTAATTCTCGAAGCTGCCTAGTGAGAATGTAACACAGAAATTTCGTCGCTATTCAGAACTTTAATCTCCAAGCCTACCTATCTGCAAGGTCAGCAGTGGAAACATGGAGCATCACTGGAGGACCAGTAGTTTAAGTCCGATGCACCAAAGTAAGTTTACTGTAACTCTCGAAGCTTCCTGGTGAGAATGTAACCCAGAAATACTTTCGCTATTCAGAACTTTAGTCTCCAAGCCTACTTACTTGTAATTTCAGCTGTGTAACCATGGAGCAACAACTTGTGGACCAGTAGCTTAAATCCGATGCACTAAAGCAATTTTACTGTAACTCTCGAAGCTTCCAACTGAGAATATCACTCAGAAATTTCCCTCGCAATTCAGAACTTAAGTCTCCAAACCTACTTATCTGCAAGGTCAGCAGTGGAAACATGTAGCATCACGTTTTGGACAAGTAGCTCAAATCCGATTCATCAACGCCAGTTTATTGTATCTCTAGAAGCTTCCTAGTGAGAATGTAACCCACAAACTTCGTCGCTATTCAGAACTTAAATCTCCAAGACTACTTATTAGCTAGGTCAGCTGTGTAACCATGGAGCATCGTCTGGTGGACTAGTAGCTTAAATCCGAAGCACCGAAGCAAGTTTACTGTAATTTTTGGCAGCTTCCTAATGAGAATGTAACCCAGAAATATCGTCGCTATTCAGAAATTTAATCTCCAAGCCTACTTATCTGTAAGGTCAGCAGTGGAACCATGGAGCATCACCAGGTGGACCAATAGGTTAAATCCGATGCACCAAAACAAGTTTACTGTAACTCGCGAAGCTTCCTAGTGAGAATGTAACCCAGAAATTTCGTCGCTAATCAGAAGTTTAATCTCCAAGACTACTTATTTGCAAGCTCAGCAGTGTAACCATGGAGAATTACCTTGTGGACCAGTAGCTTAAATCCGATGCTCCAAAGCAAGTTTACTGTAGCTCTCGAAGCTGCCCAGTGAATATAACCCAGAAATTTCGTCGCAATTCAAACCTTTATCTACTTCACCGCAAGTCCAGCAGTGGAACCATGGAGCATCACCTGGTGGACCAGTAGGCTAAATCCGATGCACCAAAGCATGTTTACTGTAACTCTCGAGGCTGCCTAGTGAGAATATAATCCAGAAATTTCGTCGCTATTCAGAACATTAATATCCAAGCCTACTTATCTGCAAGGTCAGCAGTAGAACCATGGAACATCACCTGGTGCACCAGTAGGTTAAATACTGTGCCCCAAATCAAGTTTACTGTAGCTCTCGAAGCTTCCCTGTGAGAATATAACACAGAACTTTGGTCGTAATTCAGAACTTTAGTTTCGATCCTACAATACAACAAGGTCAGCAGTGAACCATGTAGCATCACCCGGTGGACCAGTAGGTCAAATCCGAGGCACCAAAGCAAGTTTACTGTAACTCTCGAAGCTTCCTAGTGAGAATGTAACCCAGAAATACTTTCGCAACTCAGAACTGTAGTCTCCAAGCCTACTTATCGTCAGTTTCAGCTGTGTAACCATGTAGCATCACCTTGTGGATCAGTAGCTTAAATCCGATGCACCAAAGCAATTTAACTGTAACTATCGAGGCTTCCTAGTGAGATTGTGACCCAGAAATTCCGTCGCTATTCAGAACTTTAATCTCGAAGACGACTTAACTCCAAGGCCAGACTTGGAACCTTGGTGCATCACCTGGTGGACCAGTAGGTTAAATCCGATGCACCAAAGCAAGTTAACTGTATTTCTCGAAGCTTCCTAGTAAAAATGTAACACAGAAATTTCGTCGCTAATCAGAACTTTAATCACCAAGACTACTTATTTGCTAGGTCAGTTGTGTAACCACAGAGCATCGCCTGGTGGACCAGTACCTTAAATCTGAAGCACCAAAGCCAGTTTTCTGTAACTCTCGAAGCTTCCTAGTGAGTATGTATCCCAAAAATTCCGTCGCTATTCAGGACTTTAATCTCTATGCCTTCTTATCTGCAAGGTCAGCAGTGGAACCATGGAGCATCACCTGGTGGACCAGTAGCTTAAATCTGATGCCCCAAAGCAAGTTTACTGTAACTCTCGAAGCTTCCCTGTGAGAATATAACCCAGAAATATCGTCGCAATTCAGAACTTTAGTCTCCAAGGCTACTTTACAACAAGGCCAGCAGTGGAACCATGGAGCATCACCTGGTGGACCGGTAGTTTAAATCCGATGCACCAAAGCAAATTTACTGTAATTCTCGAAGCTGCCTAGTGAGAATGTAACACAGAAATTTCGTCGCTATTCAGAACTTTAATCTCCAAGCCTACTTATCTGCAAGGTCAGCAGTGGAAACATGGAGCATCACTGGAGGACCAGTAGTTTAAATCCGATGCACCAAAGCAAGTATACTGTAACTCTCGAAGCTTCCTAGTGAGAATGTAACCCAGAAATACTTTCGCTATTCAGAACTTTAGTCTCCAAGCCTACTTACTTGTAATTTCAGCTGTGTAACCATGGAGCAACACCTTGTGGACCAGTAGCTTAAATCCGATGCACTAAAGCAATTTTACTGTAACCCTCGAAGCTTCCAACTGAGAATATAACTCAGAAATTTCCTCGCAATTCAGAACTTAAGTCTCCAAACCTACTTATCTGCAAGGTCAGCAGTGGAAGCATGTAGCATCATGTTTTGGACAAGTAGCTCAAATCCGATTCATCAACGCAAGTTTATTGTATCTCTAGAAGCTTCCTAGTGAGAATGTAACCCTTAAATTTCGTCGCTATTCAGAACTTTAATCTCCAAGACAACTTATTAGCTAGGTCAGCTGTGTAACCATGGAGCATCGTCTGGTGGACCATTACCTTAAATCCGAAGCACCAAAGCAAGTTTACTGTAATTTTTGGCAGCTTCCTAGTGAGAAAGTAGCCCAGAAATATCGTCGCTATTCAGAAATTTAATCTCCAAGCCTACTTATCTGTAAGGTCAGCAGTGCAACCATGGAGCATCACCAGGTGGACCAATAGGTTAAATCCGATGCACCAAAACAAGTTTACTGTAACTCGGACAGCTTCCTAGTGAGAATGTAACCCAGAAATTTCGTCGCTAATCAGAAGTTTAATCTCCAAGACTACTTATTTGCAAGGTCAGCAGTGTAACCATGGAGAATTACCTTGTGGACCAGAGGCTTAAATCCGATGCTCCAAATCAAGTTTACTGTAGCTCTCGAAGCTGCCCAGTGAATATAACCCAGAAATTTCGTCGCAATTCAGAACTTTAATCTCGAAGCCTACTTCACCGCAAGTCCAGCAGTGGAACCATGGAGCATCACCTGGTGGACCAGTAGGTCAAATCCGATGCACCAAAGCAAGTTTACTGTAACTCTCGAGGCTTCCTAGTGAGAATATAACCCAGAAATTTCGTCGCTATTCAGAACATTAATATCCAAGCCTACTTATCTGCAAGGTCAGCAGTGGAACCATGGAGCATCACCTGGTGCACCAGTAGGTTAAATACTGTGCCCCAAATCAAGTTTACTGTAGCTCTCGAAGCTTCCCTGTGAGAATATACCACAGAACTTTGGTCGTAATTCAGAACTTTAGTTTCGATCCTACAATACAACAAGGTCAGCAGTGAACCATGTAGCATCACCCGGTGGACCAGTAGCTTAAATCCGATGCAAGAAACCAAGTTTACATTAATTCTCGAAACTTCCTAGTGAGAATGTAAAACAGAAATTTCGTCATTATTCAGAACATAAATCTCGAAGACTACTTATTTGCAAGGTCAGCAGTGGAACCATGGAGCATCACGTGGTGGACCAATAGATTAAATCCGAAGTACCAAAGCAAGTTAACTGTAACTCTCGAGGCTTCCTAGTGAGAATGTAACCCAGAAATTCCGTCGCTATTCAGAACTTTAATCTCGAAGTATACTTTACTACAAGGCCAGACTTGGAACCATGGAGCATCACCTGGTGGACCAGTAGGTTAATTCCGATGCACCAAAGCAAGTTAACTGTATCTCTCGAAGCTTCCTAGTGAGAATGTAACACAGAAATATCGTCGCTAATCAGAACTTTAATCTCGAAGACTACTTATTAGCAAGGTCAGTTTTGTAACCATGGAGCATGGTCTGGTGGACCAGTAGCTTAAATTCGAAGCACCAAAGCAAGTTTTCTGTAACTCTCGAAGCTTCCTAGTGAGTATGTATCCCAGAAACTCCGTAACTATTCAGAACTTAAATCCCTTTGCCTTCTTATCTGCAAGGTCAGCAGTGGAACCATGGGGCATCACCTGGTGGACCAGTAGGTTAAATCCGATGAACCAAAGCAAGTTTACTGTAACTCTCGAAGCATCTTAATGAGAATGTAACCCAGACATATCGACGCTATTCAGAACTTTAATCTCCAAGACTACTTATTTGCAAGGTCAGCAGTGTAAACATGGAGCATCACCTGATGGACCAGTAGCTTAAATGCGATGCACCAAAGCAAGTTTACTGTAACTGTCGAAGCTTTCTAGTGAGAATGTAACCCAGATATATCGTCGCTATTCAGAACTTTAATCTCCAAGCCTACATATTTGCAAGGTCAGCAGTGGAACCATGGAGCATCACCTGGTGGACCAGTAGCTTAAATCCTATGCACCAAAGCAAGTTTACTGTAACTCTCGAAACTTCCTAGTGAGAATGTAAAGCAGAAATTTCGTCACTATTCAGAACATAAATCTCCAAGACTACTTATTTGCAAGGTCAAAAGTGCAACCATGGAGCTTCACCTGGTGGACCAGTAGCTTAAATCCGATGCACCAAAGCAAGTTTACTGTAGCTCTAGAAGCTTCCTAGTGAGAATGTAAAGCAAAAATTTCGTCACTATTAAGAACATTAATCTGCAAAACTACTTATTTGCAAGGTCAGCAGAGAAACCATGAAGCATCACCTGGTGGACCAGTATTTTAAATCCGATGCACCAAAGCAAGTTTACTGTAACTCTCGAAACTTCCTAGTGAGAATGTAACCCAGAAATACCTTCGCAATTCAGAACTGTAGTCTCCAAGCCTACTTATCGTCAATTTCAGCTGTGTAACCATGGAGCATCACCTTGTGGATCAGTAGCTTAAATCCGAAGCACCAAAGAAAGTATTCTGAAACTCGCGAAACTTCCTAGTGAGAATGTAACCCAGAAATATCGTCGCAATTCAGAACTTTAATCTCCAAGCCTACTTAAATGCAAGGTCAGCAGTGGAACCATGGAGCATCACGTGGTGGACCAATAGATTAAATCCGATGCACCAAAGCAATTTAACTGTAACTCTCGAGGCTTCCTAGTGAGAATGTAACCCAGAAATTCAGTCGCTATTCAGAACTTTAATCTCGAAGACTACTTTACTTCAAGGCCAGCCTTGGAACCATGCAGCATCACCTGGTGGACCAGTAGGTTAAATCCGATGCACCAAAGCAAGTTAACTGTATCTCTCGAAACTTCCTAGTGAGAATGTAACACAGAAATTTCGTCGCTAATCAGAACTTTAATCTCCAAGAGTACTTATTAACAAGGTCAGTTGTGTAACCACAGAGCATCGCCTGGTGGACCAGTAGCTTATATCCGAAGCACCAAAGCAAGTTTTCTGTAACTCTCGAAGCTTCCTAGTGAGGGTGTATCCCTGAAATTCCGACGCTATTCAGATCTTTAATCTGTATGCCTTCTTATCTGCAAGGTCAGCAGAGGAACCATGGAGCATCACCTGGTGGACCAGTAGCTTAAATCTGATCCACCAAAGCGAGTTTACTGTAAATCTCGAAGCTTCCCAGTGAGAAGATAACCCAGAAATATCGTCGCCATTCATTACTTTAGTCTCCAAGGCTACTTTACTGCAAGGCCAGCAGTGGAACCATGGAGCATCACTTGGTGCACCAGTGGGTTAAGTCCGTTTCACCAAAGGAAGATTACAGTAACTCTCGAAGCTTTTCAGTGAGAGTGTATATCCCAGAAATTTCGTCGCAATTCAGAACTTTAATCTCGAAGCCTACTTCACCGCAAGTCCAGCAGTGGAACCATGGAGCATCACCTGGTGGACCAATAGGTTAAACCCTATGCACCAAAGCAAGTTAACTGTAACTCTCGAGGCTCCCTAGTGAGAATGTAACACCGAACTTCCGTTGCTATTCAGAAATATAATCTCAATGCCTTCTTATCTGCAAGGTCAGCAGTGGAACCATGGAGCATCACCTGGTGGACCAGTAGCTTAAATCTGATGCCCCAATGCAAGTTTACTGTAACTCTCGAAGCTTCCCTGTGAGAATATAACCCAGAAATATCGTCGCAATTCAGAACTTTAGTCTCCAAGGCTACTTTACTGCAAGGCCAGCAGTGGAACCATGGAGCATCACGTGGTGGACCGGTAGTTTAAATCCGATGCACCAAAGCAAATTTACTGTAACTCTCGACGCTTCCTAGTGAGCATCTAAAGCAGAAATTTCGTCACTATTAAGAACATTAATCTGCAAGACTACTTATTTGCAAGGTCAGCAGTAAAACCATGATGCATCACCTGGTGGACCAGTATTTTAAATCCGATGCACCAAAGGAAGTTTACTGTAACTCTCGAAGCTTCCTATTGGGAATATAACCCAGAAATTTCATCGCAATTCGCAACTTTAGTCTCCAATCCTACTCATCTGCATGGACAGCAGTGGAACCATGGGTCATCACCTGGTGGACTAGTAGCTTGAATTTTATGCACCAAAGCAAGTTTACTGTGAATCTCGAAGCTTCCTAGTGAAAATGTAACCCAGAAAATTAGTCGCTATTTAGAACTTTTATCTCCAAGCCTACTTATCTGCAAGGTCAGCAGTGGAACCAAGTAGCATCACGTTTTGGACAAGTAGCTCAAATCCGATTCATCAACGCAAGTTTATTGTAACTCTAGAAGCTTCCTAGTGAGAATGTAACCCACAAATTTCGTCGCTATTCAGAACTTTAATCTCCAAGACTAGTTATTAGCTAGGTCAGCTGTGTAACCATGGAGCGTCGTCTGGTGGACCAGTAGCTTAAATCCTAAACACCAAAGCAAGTTTACTGTAACTCTCGAAGCTTTCTAGTGAGAATGTAACCCAGAAATATTGTCGCTATTCAGAACTTTAATCTCCAAGCCTACTTATCTGTATGGTTAGCAGTGGAACCATGGAGCATCACCTGGTGGACCAATAGGTTACATCCGATACAGCAAAGCAAGTTTACTGTAACTCGCGAAGATTCCTAGTGAGAATGTAACCCAGAAATTTCGTCGCTATTTAGAAGTTTAATCTCCAAGACTACTTATTTGCAAGGTCAGCAGTGTAACCATGGAGAATTACCTGGTGGACCAGTAGCTTAAATCCAATGCTCCAAAGCAAGTTTAATGTAGCTCTCGAAGCTTCCCAGAGAATATAACACAGAAATTTCGTCGCAATTCAAAACTTTAATCTCGAAGCCTACTTCACCGCAAGTCCAGCAGTGGATCCATGGAGCATCACCCGGTGGACCAGTAGCTTAAATCCGATGCAAGAAACCAAGTTTGCATTAATTCTCGAAGCTTCCTAGTGAGAATGTAACCCAGATATTTCGTCACTATTCACAGCTTTAATCTCCTTGCCTACTTATCTGCAAGGTCAACAGTGGAACCATGGAGCATCAACTGGTGGACCAATAGGTCAAATCCGATGCACCAAAGCAAGTTTACTGTAACTCTCGAAGCTTCCTAGTGAGAATGTAACCCAGAAATACTTTCGCAATTCAGAACTGTAGTCTCCAAGCCTACTTATCGTCAATTTCAGCTGTGTAACCATGTAGCATCACCTTGTGGATCAGTAGCTTATATCCGAAGCACCAAAGCAAGTTTTCTGAAACTCTCGATACTTCCTAGTGAGAATGTAACCCGGAAATATCGTCGCAATTCAGAGCTTTAATCTCCAAGCTTACTTATCTTTAAGGTCAGCACTGGAACCATGGAGCATCACGTGGTGGAATAATAGATTAAATCCGATGCACCAAAGCAAGTTAACTGTAACTCTCGAGGCTTCCTAGTGAGAATGTAACCCAGAAATTCCGTTGCTATTCAGAACTTTAATCTCGACGACTACTTTACTACAAGGCCAGCTTTGGAACCATGGAGCATCACTTGATAGATCAGTAGGTTAAATCCGATGCACCAAATTAAGTTAACTGTATCTCTCGAAGCTTATTAGTGAGAATGTAACACAGAAATTTCGTCGCTAATTAGAACTTTAATCTCCAAGACTACTTATTAACAAGATCAGTTTTGTAACCACGGAGCATGGCCTGGTGGACCAGTAGCTTAAATCCGAAGCACCAAAGCAAGTTTTCTGTAACTCTCGAAGCTTCCTAGGGAGTATGTATCCCAGAAACTCCGACGCTATTCAGAACTTAAATCTCTACGCCTTCTTATCTGCAAGGTGTGCAGTGGAACCATGGAGCATCACCTGCTGGACCAGTAGTTTAAATCCGATGCACCAAAGCACGTTTACTGTAACTCTCGAAGCATCTTAATGAGAAAGTAACCCAGACAGATCGTCGCTATTCCGAACTTTAATCTCCAAGACTATTTATTTGCAAGGTCAGCTGTGTAAACATGGAGCATCACTTGATGCACCAGTAGCTTAAATGCGATGCACCAAAGCAAGTTTACTGTAACTGTCGAAGCTTTCTAGTGAAAATGTAACCCAGATATATCGTCGCTATTCAGAACTTTACTCTCCAAGCGTACTTATTTGCAAGGTAAGCAGTGGAACCATGGAGCAGCACCTGGTGCACCAGTAGGTTAAATCCGATGCACCAAAGCAAGTTTATTATAACTCTCGAAGCTTTCTTAGGGAGAATGTACCCCAGAAATTTCACCACAATTCAGAACTTTAGTCTCCAAAACAACTTATCTGCCAGGTTAGCAGTGGAACCATGGAGCATCACCTGGTGCACTAGTAGTACAAATCGGATTCACAAAAGCAAGATTACTGTAACACTCGAAGCTTCCTAATGAGAATATAACCCAGAAATGTCGTCGCAAATCATAACTTTAATCTGCAAACCTACTTATCTGCTAGGTCAGCAGTGTAATCATGGAACATCACCTGGACGACCAGTAGCTTAAATCCGATGCACCAAAGGAAGTTTACTGCAACTCTACAATCTTAACAGTGAGAATATAACCCAGAAATATCGTTGCAATTCAGAACTTTAATCTCCAAGCCTACTTATCTGCAAGGTCAGCATTGTAACCATGGAGCTTCACCTGGTGGACCAGTTGCTTAAATCCAATGCACCAAATGAAGTTTACTGCAACTCTAGAATCTTAAGAGTGAGAATATAACCCAGAAATCTCGTCGCAATACAGAACTTAAGTCTCCAAGCCAACTTACCTGCAATTTCAGCAGTGGAACCATGGAGCAACAACTGGTGAACCAGTAACTTGAATCCGATGCACCAAAGCAAGTATATTGTAACTCTCGAAGATTCCTAGTGAGAATGTATCCCAGAGACTTTGTAACTATTCAGAACTTTAATCTCCAAGACTTCTTATTTGCAAGGTAAGCAGTGTAACCATGGAGCATCGCCTGGAGGACAAATAGCTTAAATCCGATGCACCAAAGCAAGTTAACTGTAACTCTCGAAGCCTCCTAGTGAGAATGTAACCCAGAAATTTAGTCGCTATTCAGAACTTCAATCTCCAAGCCTACTTACCTGCAAGGGCACCAGTGGAACCATGGAGTATCACCTGGTGGACCAGTAGCTTAAATCCGATGCACCAAAGCAAGTTTACTGCTACTCTAGAAGTCTAATAGTGATAATATAACCCAGAAATGTCGTCGGAATTCATAAATTAACTCTAAAAACCTACTTATTTGCAATTACAGCATTGGAGCCACGGAGCATCACCTGGTGGACCAGTAGCCTGAATCCGATGCACCAAAGCAAGTTTAATGTAATTCTCGAACTTCCTAGTGAGAAAGTAACTCAGAAATTTCGTCGCATTTCAGAACTTTAGTCCCCAAGCTTACTTATCTGAAAGGTCAGCAGTGTAATCTTGGAGCATCACCTGGTGTACCAGTAGCTTAAATCCGATGCACCAAAGCAAGTTTACTGCAACTCTAGAAGCTTAATAGTGAGAATATAACCCAGAAATATCGTCGCAATTCATAACTTTAGTCTCCAAGCTTACTTATCTGCAATTTCAGCAGTGGAACCATGGAGCATCACCTGGTGGAAAAGTACCTTGAATCCGATGCACCAAAGCAAATTTACTGTAGCTCTTCAAGCTTCCTAGTGAGAATACAAACCAGAAATTTCGTTGCAATTCAGAACTTTATTCTCCAAGGCTACTTTTATGCATGGTCCGTAGTCGAACGACAGAGCATCACCAGGTGGACCAGTAGGTTAAATCCGATGCACCAAAGGAAGTTTACTGTAACTCTCGAAGCTTCCTAGTGAGAATATAAACCAGAAATATCGTCGCAATTGAGAACTTTAGTCTCCAAGCCTGCTTATCTTCTAGTCCATCAGTGGAACCATGGAGTATCACCTGGTGGAACAGTAGGTTAAATTCGTTGCACCAAAGCAAGTTTACTGTAACTCTCGAAGCTTCCTAGTCAGAATGTAACCCAGCAATTCAGAACTTTAGTATCCGAGCCTACTTATTTGCAAGGTCAGCAGTCGAGCTATGGAGCATCACCTGGAAAACCAGTAGCTTAAATCCGATGCACCAAAGCAAGTTTACTGTAACTCTCGAACCTTCCTAGTGTGAATATAACCCAGAAATATAATTGCAATTCAGAACTTTAGCCTCCAAGCCTACTTATATGCAAAGTCAGCATTGGAAGCATGAAGCATCACCTACAGCAAGTTTACTGTAACTCTCGAAGCTTCCTAGTGAGAATGTAACCCAGTAATTTAGTCCCTATTCAGAACTTTAATCTCCAAGCCAACTTATCTGCAAGGGCAGCAGTGGAATCATGGAGTATATCCTGGTGGACCAGTAGCTTCAATCCGATGCACCAAAGCGAGTTTACTGCTACTCTAGAAGCTTAATAGTGAGAATATAACCTAGAAATATAGTCGCAATTCAGAAATTTAGACTCCAAGCCTACTTATCTGCAATTTCGGCACTGGAACCATGGAGCATGACCTGGTGGAACAGTAGCTTAAATCCGATGCACCAAATTAAGTTTACTGCGACTCTCAAAGTTTCCTTATTGAGTATATAACCCAGAAATATCGTCGCAATTCTGAACTTTAATCTCCAAGCCTACTTATCTGCAATATCACCAGTGGAACCACGGAGGATCACCTGTTGGACCAGTAATACAAATCTGTTTCAAAAAAGCAAGTTTATTTTTATTCTCGAAACTTTCTTAGTGAGAATGTAACTCAGAAATTTCGTCGCAATTCAGAATGTTAGTCTCAAAGCCTACTTTACTGCCAGGCATGCAGTGGAACCATGGAGCATCACCTGGTGGACCAGTAGGTTAAACCCGATGCACCAATGGAAGTTTACTGTACCTCTCGAAGCTTCCTAGTGAGAATGTATCCCAGAAATTTCGTTGCTATTCAGAACTTCAATTTCCAAGACTACTTAATTGCCAAGTCAGCATTGTAACCATGGAGCATCACATGGTGGACCAGTAGGTTAAAACCGATGCACCAAAACAAGTTTCGTGAAACTCTCGGAGCTTCCTAGAAAGAATGTACCAGAGAAATTTAGTCGCTATTCAGAACTTTAATCTCCAAGCTTACTTATCTGCAAGGTCGGCAGTGGAATCATGGAGCATCACCTGGTGGACCAGTAGATTAAATCCGTGCACCAAAGCAAGTTTACTGTACATCTCGAAACATCCCATTGACAATATAAACCAGATATTTCGTCGCAATTCACAACTTAAGTTTACAAACCAACTTATCTGCCATGGCAGCAGTGGAACAATGGATCATCACCTGGTGGACCAGTAGCAGAAATCCGATTCACCAAAGCAAGTTTATTTTAACTCTCGAAGCTTTCTTAGTGAGAATGTAACCCAGAAATTTCATCGCAATTCAGAACTTTAGTCTCCAAGCGTACTAACTTGCAACGTCACCAGTGGAGCCACAGATCACCCCCCCCCCCCCCCCCTGTGCACCAGTAGCACAAATCGGATTCACCAAAGCAAGTTTACTGTAACTCTCGAAGCATCCTAGTGAGAATATAACATAGAAATGTCTTTGCAATTCAGAACATTAGTCTCCAAGACTACTTATCTGCAAGGGGAGTAGTGGAACCTTTAAGCATCACCTGGAGGACCCGTAGCTTGAATCCAGTGCACCAAACCAAGTTTACTGTATCTCTCGAAGCTTCCTACTGAGAATATACCCTAGAAAATTCCTCGCAATTCAGAACTTCAGTCTCCAAATCTACTTATCTGCAAAGTCAGCAGTGGAACAATGGAGCATCACCTGGTGCGCCAGTAGCACAAATCCCACTCATTAAAGCAAGTATATTGTTACTCTCGAAGCTTCCTAGTGAGAATGTAACACAGAAATTTCGTCGCAAAAATTAACTTTAGTATCCAAGCATACTTATCTGCAAGATCACCAGTGGAATCACGGAGCATCACGTGTTGGACCAGTAATACAAATCCGTTTCACCAAAGCAAGTTTATTTTCACTCTCGAAGCTTTCTTAGTGAGAATGTAACTCTAGAATGCTACTCTAGAAGTCTAATAGTGATAATATAACCCAGAAATGTCGTCGGAATTCATAAATTAACTCTAAAAACCTACTTATTTGCAATTACAGCATTGGAGCCACGGAGCATCACCTGGTGGACCAGTAGCCTGAATCCGATGCACCAAAGCAAGTTTAATGTAATTCTCGAACTTCCTAGTGAGAAAGTAACTCAGAAATTTCGTCGCAATTCAGAACTTTAGTCTCCAAGCCAACTTATCTGAAAGGTCAGCAGCGTAATCTTGGAGCATCATCTGGTGGACCAGTAGCTTAAATCCGATGCACCAAAGCAAGTTTAATGCAACTCTAGAAGCTTAATAGTGAGAATATAACCCAGAAATATCGTCGCAATTCAGAATTTAGTCTCCAAGCTTACTTATCTGCAATTTCAGCAGTGGAACCATGGATCATCACCTTTTTGATGAGTACTTGGAATCCGATGCACCAAAGCAAGTTTACTGTAGCTCTTCAAGCTACCTAGTGAGAATACAAACAAGAAATTTCGTCGCAATTCAGAACTTTAGTCTCCAAGGCTACTTTTCTGCAAGGTCAGCAGTGGAACGATAGAGCATCACCAGGTGGACCAGTAGGTTAAATCCGATGCACCAAAGGAAGTTTACTGTAACTCTCGAAGCTTCCTAGTGAGAATATAAACCAGAAATATCGTTGCAATTGAGAACTTTAGTCTCCAAACCTACTTATCTACAAGTCCATCAGTGGAACCATGGAGTATCACCTGGTGGACCAGTAGGTTAAATTCGTAGCACCAAAGCAAGTTTAATGTAGCTCTCAAAGCTTCCCAGTCAGAATATAACACAAAAATGTCGCCGAAATTCAGAACTTTTTTCTCGAAACCTACTTTACTGCAAGGAGAGCAGTGGAAACATGGAGTATCACCTGGTGGACCAGTAGCTTAAATCCGATGCACCAAAGCAGGTTTACTGTAACTCTCGAAGCTTCCCAGTGAACATATAACCCAGAACTTTCGTCGCAATTCAGAACTTTAGTCTCCAAGAAAACGTATCTGTAAGGTCAGCAGTGGAACCATGGAGCTTCACCTGGAGGACCAGTAGCTTGAATCCGATTCACCAAAGCAAGGTTACTGTAACTCTCGAAGATTCCTCGTGAGAATGTAACCCAGAAATATTTTCGCAATTCAGAACTTTAGTCTCCAAGCCTACTTATCGGCACTTTCAGTTGTATAACCATGGAGCATATCCTGGTGGAGCAGTAGCTTAAATCCGATGCACCAAAGCAATTTTACTGTAACTCTAGAAGCTTCCTACTGAGAATATAACCCAGAAATTTCCACGCAATTCAGAACTTAAGTCTACCAATCTACTTATCTGCAAAGTAAGCAGTGGAACCATGTAGCATCACCTTTTGGACCAGTAGCACAAATCCGATTCAACAAAGCAAGTTTATTGTAACTCTCGATGCTTCCTAGTGAGAATGTAACCAAGAAATTTCGTCACAATTCAAAACTGTAGTCTCCAAGCCTACTTATCTGCAAGGTCAGCAGTGGAACCATGGAGAATCAACTGGTGGACCAGTAGCTTAAATCCTATGCACCAAAGCAAGTTTACTGTAAGTCTCGAAGCTTCCTATTGGGGATATAAAGCAGAAATTTAATCACAATTCAGAACTTTATTCTCCAAGCCTACTTACCTGCAATTTCAGCAGTGGAACCATGGAGCAACACCTGGTGGACCAGTAGCATGAATACGATGTACCAAAGCAAGTTTACTGTAACTCTCGAAGCTTCCCAGTGAGAATATAACCCAAAGATTTCTCCGAAATTCAGAACTATATTCCCGAAACCTACTTTACTGCAGGCCAGCAGTGGAACCACGGAGAATCACCTAGTGGACCAGTAGCTTGAATCCGATGCACTAAAGCAAGTTTACTGTAACTCTCGAACTTCCTAGTGAGAATGTAACCCATAAATTTCGTCGCAATTCAGAACTTTCGTCTCCAAGCCCACTTAGCTGCAAGGTCAGCAGTTTAACATTGGACCATCACTTGGTGGACCAGTAGCTTAAATTCGATGCACCAAAGCACGTTTACTGCAACTCTAGAAGCTTAATAGTGTGAATATAACCCAGAAATATCGTTGCAATTCATAACTTTAGTCTCCTAGCTTACTTATCTGCAATTTCAGCAGTGGATCCGTGGAGCATCACCTGGTGGACCAGTACCTTCAATCCGATGCACCAAAGCAAGTTTACTGTAGCTCTTGAAGCTTCCTAGTGAGAATACAAACCAGAAATTTCGTTGCAATTTAGATCTTTAGTCTCCAAGGCTACTTTTTTGCAAGGCAAGCAGTGGAACCATTGTGCATCATCTCGTGGACCAGTAGCTTACCTCCGATGCACAAAATCAAGTTTATTGTAACTCTCGAAACTTCCTATTCGGGATATAACGCAGAAATTTAATCGCAATTCAGAACTTTATTCTCCAAGCCTACTTACCTGCAATTTCAGGGGTGGAACCATGGGGCAACACCTGGTGGACCGGTAGCATGAATCCGATGCACCAAAGCCAGTTTACTGTAACTCTCGAAACTTCCCAGTGAGAATATAACTCAGAAATTTCGTCGCAATTCAGAATTTTACTTTCAAAACCTACTTTACTACAAGGCCAGCAGTGGAACGATGGAGCATCACCTGGTGGGCCAGTAGCTTAAATCAGATGCACCAAAGCAAGTTTACTGAAACTTTCGAAGCTTCCTAGTGAGAATGTAGCCCAGACATTTAGTCGCCATTCAGAACATTAATCTCCAAGACTTCTTATCTGCAAGGTCAGCAGTGGAACCATTAAGCATCACATGGAGTACCAGGAATTTGAATCCGATGCACCAAAGGAAGTTTACTGTAACTCTCCAAGCTTCCTAGTGAGTATGTAACAAAGAAATTTCGTCGCAAATAAGAACTTTAGTATCCAAGCCTGCTTTTTTGCAAGGTCAGCAGTGGTACCGTTGAGCATCACCTGGTGAACCAGTAGATTAAATCCCATGCACCACAGCAAGTTTACTGTAACTCTTGAAGCTTCCTAGTGAGAATGTAACCCAGTAGTTTCGTCTCAGTTCAGAAATTTAGTCTCCAAACTTACTTATCTGCAAGGTCAGCATTGGAACCATGGAGCATCTCCTGGTGGACCAGTAGCTTAAATCCGATGTACCAAAGCAAGTTTACTGTAACTCTTGAAGCTTCCTAGTAAAAATCTAACCCAGAAATTTCGTCGCAATTCAGCACATTACTCTCCAAACATACTTATCTGCAAGGTCAGCAGTGGAGCCATCAATCATCACCTTGGGGACCAGTACGTGAAGCCTAAGCATCAAAGCAAGTTTACTTTACCTCTCGAAGCTTCCCAGGGAGAATACAACCCAGAAATTTCGTCGCAATTCAGAACTTTACTCTCCAAGCCTACTTACCTGCAATTTCAGCAGTGGAACCATGGAGCAACACCTGGTGGACCAGTAGCTTGAATCCGATGCACCGAAGCAAGTGTACTGTAACTCTCGAAACTTCCCATTGACAATATAACCCAGATATTTTGTCGCAATTCACAACTTAAGTCTCCAACCCTACTCATCTGCAAGGTCAGCAGTGGAAGAATGGAGCATCCCCTGGTGGACCAGTATCACAAATCCGATACACCAAAGAAAGTTTACTGTAGCTCTCGAAGCTTCCTAGTGAGAATTTGACCCAGAAATTTCGTCGCAATTCAGAACTTTATTCTCCAAGCCTACTTATCTGGAAGGTCAGCATTGCAACCATGGAGCCTCACCTGGTAGACCAGTAGGTTACATTCTCGCTAGGTAGCTTCGAGGGCAACAATGAACTTGCTTCGGTGCATCGGATTCAAGCTACTGGTCCACCAGGTGATTCTCAATGGTTCCACTGCTACCTTGCAGAAAACTATGCTGGGAGACTTAAGTTCTGAATTGCGACGAAACGTCTACGGTGTATTCTCACTAAGAAGATTCGACAGGTCTAGTAAATTTGCTTTGGTTCAACGGATCCAAGCTACAGGTCCTCCCGGTGATGCTCCATGGTTCCACTGCTGAAATTGCAGATAAGTAGGCTTGGAGACTAAAGTTCTGAATTGGGACGAAAATCTCAGTTATATTCTCACTAGGAAGCTTCGAGAGCTACAGTAAACTTTCTTTGGTGCATCGGATTAAAGCTGCTGGACTACCAGGTGATGCTCCATGGTTCCACTGCTGACCCTTCAGATAAGTAGGCTTGGAGACTAAAGATCTGAACTGCGACGAAATGTCTGGGTTACATTCTCACTAGGAAGCTTCGAGAGTTACGGTTAACTTGCTTTGGTGCATCTTATTTAAGCTACTGGACCACCAGGTGTTGCTCCATGGTTCCACTGCTGACCTTGCAGATAAGTAGACTTGGAGAATAAAGTTCCGAATGGCGTCAAAATTTCTGAATTATATTCTCACTAGTAAGCTTCGAGAGTTACAGTAAAGTTGCTTTGGTGCATCGAAATTAAGCTACTGGTCCACCAGGTGATGCTGCAAGGCACAACTGCTGACCATGAAAATAAGTAGCTTTGGGGACTGAAATTCAGTACTGCGACGAAATATCTGTGTTACATTCTCACTAGGAAGCTTCATGAGCTACAGTAAACTCTATTTGGTGCATCGGACTTAACCTACTGGTCCACCAGGTAATGCAGCATGGTTCCACTGCTGAACTTTCAGATAAGTAGGCTTGGAGACTGAAGTTCAATATTTCGACGATATTTCTGGGTTATATTCTCACTAAGAAGTTTCGCGAGTTACAGTAAACTTGCTTTGGTGCATCGGATTTAAGCTATTGGTCCATTAGGTGGTGCTCTATGGTTACACTGCTGACCTTGCAGACAAGTAGGCTAGGAGACTAAAGTTCTGAATTGCGACGAAACTTCTGGGATATATTCTCCCTGGGAAGCTTCGAGAGCTACAGTGAACTTGCTTTGGTGCATCGGATTTTAGCTACTGGCCAACCAGGTGATGCTCCATGGTTCCACTGTTGACCTAGCAGACAAGTAGGGTTTGAGACTAAAATTCTGAATTGCGACGATATTTCTGGGTGATATTCCCACAAGGAAGCTTCGATACTTACAGTAAACTTGGTTTTGTGAATTGGATTTGTACTACTGGTCCACCAGGTGATGCTCCGTGGCTCCACTGCTAACCTTGAAAATAAGTACTGAATTGCAACGAAATGACTGGGTTACATACTCACTAAGAAAGCTTCGAGAGTTGCAATAAACTACCTTTGGTTAATCGGATTTGTGCTACTGGTCCAACAGATGAAGCTC
The DNA here is from genome assembly GCF_023897955.1 of Schistocerca gregaria. NCBI lineage: Eukaryota > Metazoa > Arthropoda > Insecta > Orthoptera > Acrididae > Schistocerca > Schistocerca gregaria. The sequence continues at coordinate 501,289 of NW_026061760.1, forward strand.
CGTGGTTCCACTGATGGCCTTGCAGTAAAGTAGGCTACGAGACAAATTTTCTGAATTGCGACGAAACATGGAGCAACACCTTGTGCACCAGTAGCACAAATCGGATTCACCAAAGCAATTTACTGTAACACTCGAAGCTTCCTGGTGACATTGTAACCCAGAAATATCGTCGCAATTCAGCACTTTAGTCTCCAAGCCTAATTATCTGCAAGGCCAGCAGTGGAACCATGGAACATCACCTGGTGGACCAGTAGGATAAATCCGATGCACCAAAGCAAGTTTACTGCAGTTTTCGAAGCTTCCTAGTGAGAAAATAACATAGAAGTTTCGTACCAATTAAGAACTTTTGTCTCCAAGATTACTTATCTGCAAGGTCAGCAGAGGAACAATGGAGCGTCACCTTGTGGATCAGTAGCTTGAATCCTAAGCACAAAAGCAAGTTTACTGTAACTCTCGAAGCATCCTAGTTGGAATATAACCCAGAAATATCGTAGCAATTCAGCACATTAGTCTCCAAGCCTACTTATCTGAAAGGCCAGCAGTGGAACCATGGAGCATGACCTGGAAGACCACAAGGTCAAATCCGATGCAACAAAGCAAGTTTACCGTAACTCTCGAAGCTTGCTAGTGAGAATGTAAACCAGAAATGTCATCGCAATTCAGAAGTTTAGACTCCAGGACTACTTATCTGCAAGGGCAGCAGTGGAGCCGTGGAGCATCCCCTGGTCGACTAGTAGCTTAAATCCGATGCACGAAAGGCAGATTACTGTAACTTTCGAATTTTCCTAGTGAGAATGTAACCCAGAAATTTCGTCACAATTCAGAACTTTAGTCTCCAAGTCTACTTATCTGCAAGGTCAGCTGTGGAACCATGGAGCATCACCTGGTGGACCAGTTGCTTAAATCCGATGTACAAAAGCACGTTCAGTGTAACTCTAGAAACTTCCAAATGAGAATGGTACCCAGACATATCGTCGCAATTCACAACTTTAGTCTCCTAGCCTACTTATCTGCAAGGTCAGCAGTTTAACCATGGAGCATCGCCTGGTCGACCAGTAGCTTAAATCCGATGCACGAAAGCAAGAATACTGTAACTCTCGAAGTCTCCTTGTGGGAATATAACCCAGAGATTTCATCGCATTCAGAACTTTTGTCTCCAAGACTACTTATCTGCAAGGTCAGCAGTGGAAGTATGGTGCATCACCTGGTGGACCAGTAGGATAAATCCGATGCACTAAAGCAAGTTTACTCTAACTCTCGAAGCTTCCTAGCGAGAACATAACCCAGAAATTTCTTCGCAATTCAGAACTAAGGTCTCCAAGTCTACTTTTCTGCAAGATCAGCAGTATAACCATGGAGCATCACCTGGTGGACCAGTAGATTGAATCCGATGCACCAAGGCAAGTTTACTGTAGCTCTCGAATCTTCCTAGTGAGAATGTTACCCAGAAGTTTCGTCGCAATTCAGAACTTTAGTCTCCAAGCCGAATTCTCTGCAAGGACAGCAGTGGAACCATGGAGCATCACCTGAAGACCAGTAGGTTAAACCCGATGCACCAAAGTAAGTTTACTGTAACTCTAGAAGCTTCCTAGAGAGAATATAACCAAGAATTTTCATTGGAATTCAAAACTGTAGTCTCCAAACCTACATATATGCAAGGTCAGCGGTGGAACCACGGAGCATCACCCAGTGGAGAATTAGCTTGAGTATGATGCACGAAAGCACGTCTACTGTAACTCTCAAAGCTTCCTAATGAGAATGGCACCCAGACATTTCGTCGCAATTCAGAACTTTAGTCTCCAAGCCTACTTTACTGCAAGGTCAGCAGTATAACCATGGCGCATCACCTGAGGACCAGTAGGTTAAACCCGATGCACCAAAGCAAGTTTACTGTAACTCTCGAAGCATCTTAGTGAGTATATAAACCAGAAGTGTCGTCGCAATTCAGAACTTTAGTCTCCAAGCCGACGGTTCTGCAATTTCAACAGCCGAACCATGGAATATCACCTGGTGGAAAAGTAGCTTGAATCCGATGCACCAAAGCAAGTTTAGTGTAGCTCTCGAAGCTTCCTAGTGAGAATGTAACCCAGAAATTTCATCGCAATTCAGAACATTAGTCTCCAAGCCTACTTATCGACTAGGTCTGCAGTGGGACTATGGAGTATTACCTGGTAGACCAGTAGCTTAAATCCGATGCACCAAATCCAGTTTACTGTAACTGTCGAAGCCTCCTAGTCTGAATATAATCAAGAAATTTCATCGCTTCCAGAACTTTAGTCTCCAAGCCTAACTTCTCTGCAAGGTCAGCAGTATAACCATGGAGCATCACCTGAGGACCTGTAGGTTAAACCCGATGCACCAAAGCATGTTTACTGTAACTCTCGAAGCATCTTAGTGAGAATATAACCCAGAAGTGTCGTCGCAGTTCAGAACTTTAGTCTCCAAGCCGACGGTTCTGCAATTTCAACAGCCGAACCATGGAATATCACCTGGTGGAAAAGTAGCTTGAATCCGATGCACCAAAGCAAGTTTAGTGTAGCTCTCGAAGCTTCCTAGTGAGAATGTAACCAAGAAATTTCATCGCAATTCAGAACATTGGTCTCCAAGCCTACTTATCGACTAGGTCTGCAGTGGAACTATGGAGTATTACCTGGTAGACCAGTAGCTTAACTCCGATGCACCAAATCCAGTTTACTGTAACTCTCGAAACCCCCTAGTCTGAATATAATCAAGGAATTTCATCGCATTCAGAACTTTAGTCTCCAAGCCTACTTTTCTGCAAGGTCAGCAGTATAACCATGGAGCAAAACCTGGTGGACCAGTAGATTGAATTCCGCTGGAGCAAAGCAAGTTTACTGTAGCTCTCGAAGCATCCTAGCGAGGATGTTACCCAGAGGTTTCGTCACAATTCAGAACTTTAGTCTCCAAGCCGACTTCTCTGCAAGGCCAGCAGTTTAACAATGGATCATACCCTGAAGACCAGTAGGTTAAACCCTATGCACCAAAGTAAGTTTACTGTAACTCTAGAAGCTTTCTAGTGAGAATATAACCCAGAAGTGTCGCCACAATCCAGAACTTTAGTATCCAAGCCGACGTATCTGCAATTTCAGCAGTGGAACCATGGAGCATCAAGTAATAGACCAGTAGCTTGAATCCGATGCACCAAAGCAAGTTTACTGTACCTCTCGAAGCTTTCTAGTGTGAATGCAACCCAGAAATTACGTCGCAATTCACAACTTTAGTCTCTAAGCCTACTTAACTGCTAAGTCAGCAGTGGAATCATGGAGCATTACCTGGTGGACCAGTAGCTTAAATCCGATGCACCAAAGCAAGTTTACTGTAACTCTCGAAGCTTCCTAGTGTGAATATAACCAAGAATTTTCATTGGAATTCAAAACTTTAGTCTCCAAACCTACATATCTGCAAGGTCAGCGGTGGAACCATGGAGCATCACCTGGTGGACCAGAAGCTTGAATCCGATGCACCAATGCACGTTTACTGTAGCTCTCGAAGCTTCCTAGTAAAAATGTAACAAAGAAATTTCGTCGCAAATCAGATCTTTAGTGTAGAAGCCTACTTATCTGCTAGGTCTGCAGTGGAACCATGGAGCATCACTTGGTGGATCAGTAGCTTAATTGCGATGCACCAAAGCAAATTTACTGTAACTCTCGAAGCTTGGTAGTGAGAATATAACCCAGAAATTTCTTCGCAATTCATGACTTTAGTCTCCAAGCCTACTTATCTGCAAGGTCAGCAGTGGAACCATGGAGCATCACCTGGTGGATCAAAGGAAGTTATCTGTAGCTCTCGAAGAGAATGTTCCTCAGAAATTTCGTCGCAATTCATAACTTTAGTCTCCAAGCCAACTTATCTGCTTGGTCTGCAGTGGAACCATTGAGCATCACTTGGTGGATCTGTAGCATAAATGAGATGCACCAAAGCAGGTTTACTGTAACTCTCGAAGCTTGCTAGTGAGAATATAAGCCAGAAGGTTCGTCGCAATTCAGGGCGATAGTCTCCAAGGCTACTTATCTACAATTTCAGCAGTGGAACCATTGAGCATCACCTGGTGGACCAGTAGCTTGAATCCGACGTTCAAAGCACATTTACTCTACCTCTAGAAGCCTACTAGTGAGAATACAACCCAGGTATTTCAACGCAATTCTGAACTTTAATGTCCAAGCCTACTTATCTGCAAGGTCTGCAGTGGAACCATAGAGCATCACCTGGTGGACCAGTAGCTCAAATCTGATGCAGCAAAGCAATTTTACCTTAACTCTCGCAGCATCATAGTGGGAATATAACCCAGAAATGTCATCGCAATTCTGAACATTAGTCTCAAAGCCTACTTATCTGCAAGGTCAGCAGTGTAACAATGGACCAGTAGCATAAATGCGATGCACCAAAGCAAATTTACTGTAACTATCGAAGCTTCCTAGTGAGAATATAACCCAGAAATTGCGTCGCAATTCAGAACTTTAGTTTCCAAGAGTACTTATCTGCAAGGTCTTCAATGGAACCATGCAGCATCACCTGGTTAGCCAGTAGCTTAAAACCGATGCACCAATGCAAGTTTACTGCAACTCTCGAAGCTTCCTAGTGAGAATATAACCCAGAAATGTCGCCGCAATTAAGAACTTTAGTCTCAAAGCCTACTTATCTGCAAGGTCAGCATAGGAACCATGTAGCATCACCTAGTGGACCAGAAGCATGAATGTGATTCACCAAAGCATGTTTACGGTAGCTCTCGAAGCTTCCTAGTGATAATGTAATAAAGAAATTTCGTCGTAATTCATAACTTTAGTCTCCAAACCTACTTAATTGCAAGGTCAGCAATGGAATTATCGAGCATCACCCGGTGAGCCAGTAGATTAAATCCGATGCAACAAAGCAAGTTCACTGTTGCACTCGAAGATTCCTAGTGAGAATGTAGCTCAGAAATTTCATCGCAATTCAGAACTTTACTCTCCAAGGCTACTTACTTGCTAGGTCAGCATTGGAAACATGGAGCATCCCCTAGTAGACCAGTAGCTTAATTCCGATGCACTGAAGCGAGTTTACTGTAACTCTCGAAGCTTCCTAGTAAGAATACAACCCAGAAATTTCATCGCAATTCAGAACTTTAGTGTCCAAGCCTACTTATGTGCTAGGTCTTCAGTGTAACCATGGAACATCACATGGTGGATCTTTAGCTTAAATGAGATGCACCATAGCAAGTTTACTGTACCTCTCGAAGCTTCCTTGTGAGAATACAACCCAGAAATTTCGTCGCAATTCTGAACTTTAGTCTCCAAGCCTACTTTTCTGCTAGGTCTGCAGTGGAAACATGGAGCAGTACCTGGTAGACCAGTAGCTTAAGTCCGATGCACCGAAGCAAGTTTACTGCAACTCTCGAAGCTTCCTAGTGAGAATATAACCCAGAAATGTCGTCGCAATTAAGTACTTTAGTCTCCAAGATTACTTATCTCAAGGTCAGCAGTGGAACCATGGAGCATCCCCTGGTGGACCAGTAGCTTAAATCCGATGAACAAAAGCAAGATAACTGTAACTCTCGAAGCTTCCTAGGGAGAATATAACCCAGATATATCGTCGAAATTCAGAACTTTTGTCCGCAAGCCTACTTATCTGCAAGGACAGCAGTAATAATATTACCCAGAAATTTCGTCGCAAATCAGAAATTTAGTTTCCAAACCCACTTATCTGGATGATTAGCAGTGGAAGCATGGAACATCACCTGGGGGACCAGTAGCTTAAATCCGATTTACCAAAGCACGTATACTGTAACTCTCGATGCTTCCTAGCGAGAATGTAACCCATAAATTTCGTCGCAATTCTGAACTTAAGTCTCCAATTCTACTTATCTGCAAGGTCAGCAGCGGAACCATGGAGCATTACCTGCTGGACAAGTTGCATAAATCCAAGGCATCAAAGGAAGTTTGCTGTAACTCTCGAAGGTTCCTAGTGAGAATATAACCCAGAAAATCGTCGCAATTCAGAACTTTAATCTCCAAGCCTACTTATCTGCAATTTCAGCAGTGGAACCATGGACCATCACCTGGTGGACCAGTAGCTTAAATCCGATGCACCAAAGCATGTTAATCGTAAAACTCGAAGCTTCCTAGTGAGCATGTAAGCCAAAAATTTCGTCGCAATTCAGAACTTTAGCCCCCAAGTCTACTTATCTGCTAGGTCTGCAGTGGAACCATGGAGCATTACGTGGTAGACCAGTAGCCTAAATCCGATGCACCGAAGCAAGTTTACTGTAACTCTCGAAGATTCCTAGAGAGAATGTAACCAACCAATTTCGTCGCAATTCAGAACTTTAGTTTCCAAGCCTACTTATCTCAAGCTCAGCTGTGGAACCTTATAGCATCCCCTGGTGGACCAGTAGCTTAAATCCGATGCACCAAAGCAGGTATACTGTAACTCTCGAAGCTTCCTAGAGGGAATATAACCCATAAATTTCATCGCAATTCAGAACATTTGTCAGCAGTGGAACCATGGAACGTCAACCGGTTGGTCAGTAGCCTAAATCCGATGCACCAGAGCAAGTACACTGTTGCTCTCGAAGCTCCCTAGAGAGAATGTAACTCAGAAATTTCATCACATTTCAGGAATTTTGGCTGTACGAATACTTACTTGCAAAGTCAGCAGTGGAACCTTGGAGTATCACCTCCTGTACCAGTAGCTTAAATCCGATGCACCAAAGCTAGATTACTGTAACTCCCGAAGCTTCCTAGTCAGAATATAACTCAGAAATATCGTAGCAATTCAGAACTTTAGTCTCCAATTATATTTATCTGCAAGTCCCGCAGTTTAAAATGGAGCTTCACCTGTGGACCAGTTGCTTTAAATCCGATGCACCAAAGCAAGTATACTGTAACTCTCGAAGCTTGCTAGTGAGAATATAACCCAGAAGATTCGTCACAATTCAGGACATTAGTCTCCAAGGCTACTTATCTACATTTTCAGCAGTGGAACCATTGAGAATCACCTGGTGGACCAGTAGCTTGAATCAGATGCACAAAGCAAGTTTACTGTACCTCTCGAAGCTTCCTAGTGACAATACAACCCAGGTATTTCGTCGCAATTCTGAACTTTAGTCTCCAAGCCTACTTATCTGCTAGGTCTGCAGTGGAACCATAGAGCATCACCTGGTGGACCAGTAGCTTAAATGCGATGCACCAAAGCAAGTTTACTGCAACTCTCGAAGCTTCCTAGTGAGAATGTAACGAAGAAATTTCGTCGCAATTCAGAACTTTAGTCTCCAAGCCTACTTATCTGCTAGGTCTGCAGTGGAAAAATGGAGCATTACCTGGTAGACCAGTAGCTTAAATCGGATGCACCGAACCAAGTTAACTGTAACTCTCGAATCTTCCTAGTGAGAATGTAACCAAGAAATTTCGTCGCAATTAAGAACTTTAGTCTCCAAGCTTACTTATCATAAGGTCAGCAGTGGAACCATGGAGCATCTGCTGGTGGACCTGTAGCTTAAATCCGATGCACGAAAGCAAGATTACTGTAACTCTCGAAGCATCCTAGTGAGAATATAACTCCAAAATTTCGTCGGAATTCAGAACATTAGTGTCCAAGCCTACTTATCTGCAATTTCAGCAGTTTACCATGGAACATCACCTGGTGGCCCAGTAGCTTGAATCCGATGCACCAAAGCAGGTTTACTGTACCTCTCGAAGCTTCCTAGTGAGAATACAACCCAGAAATTACGTCGCAATTCAGATCTCTAGCCTCCAAGCCTATTTATTTGCAAGGTCAGCAGTGGAACCTTGTAACATCACCTGGTGGATCGGTAGCTTAAATCCGATGAACAAAATCTAGTTACCTGTAACTATCGGATCTTCCTAGTGGGAATATAACCCAGAAATACCGTCGCAGTTCAGAACGTTAGTCTCCAACCCTACTTATCTACAATGTCAGCAGTGTAACCATGAAGCATCACCTGGTGGGTCAGTAGGTTAAATCCGATGCAATAAAACAAATGCACTGTAACTCTCGAAGTTTTCTAGTGAGATTGTGACCCAGATATTTCGTCGCAATTTGGTACTTTACTCTCCAACCCTACTTACCTGCAAGGTCAGCAGAGGAACCATGGAGCATCACCTGGTGGTCGAGTAGCTCTAATCCGATGGACCATAGCAAATTTACTGTTAGTCTCGAAGCTTCCTCCAAATAATATTACCCAGAAATATCGTCGCAATTAAGAACTTTAGTCTCTAAGCCCACTTATCTACAATTTCAGAAGTGTAACCATGGAGCATCATCCTTGTGGACCAGTAGCTTAAATCTGATGCACCAAAGCAAATTTATTGTAACTCTCGAAGCTTCCTAATGAGAATGTAACCCAGAAATTTCGTCGCAAATCAGAACTATAGTTTCCAAACCCACTTATCTGGAAGATTAGCAGTGGCAGCATGGAACATCACCTGGGGAACAGTAGCTTAAATCCGATTTACCAAAGCACGTATACTGTAACTCTCGAAGCTTCCTAGTTAGAATGTAACCCATAAATTTCGTCGCAATTCTGAACTTTAGTCTCCAATTCTACTTATCTGCAAGGTCGGCAGAGGAACCATGGACCATCACCTGGTGGACCAGTAGCTTAAGTCCGATGCACCAAAGCATGTTAACTGTAAATCTCAAAGCTTCCTGGTGAGCATGTAAGTCAAAAAATTCGTCGCAATTCAGAACTTTAGACCCCAAGTCTACTTATCTGCGAGGTCAGCAGTGGAACCATGCAGCATCATCTGGTGGACCAGTAGCTTAAATCCGATGCACGAAAGCAAGATTACTGTAACTCTCGAAGCTTCCTAGTGAGAATATAACCCAGACATATCGTCGAAAATCAGAAATTTAGTCCGCAAGCCTACTTATCTGCAAAGGGCAGCAGTGGAACCATGGAGCTTCACCTGTTGCCCAGTAGGTTAAATCCGATGCACCACTGCAAGTTTACTGTAACTCTCCAAGCTTCCTAGTGAGAATACAACCCAGAAACGTAGTCGCAATTCAGTACATTAGTCTCCAAGCCTTTTATTTGCAATTTCAGCAGTGGAACCATGGAACGTCAACCGGTTGGTCAGTAGCCTAAATCCGATGCACCAGAGCAAGTACACTGTTGCTCTCGAAGCTCCCTAGAGAGAATGTAACTCAGAAATTTCATCACATTTCAGGAATTTTGGCTGTACGAATACTTACTTGCAAAGTCAGCAGTGGAACCTTGGAGTATCACCTCCTGTACCAGTAGCTTAAATCCGATGCACCAAAGCTAGATTACTGTAACTCCCGAAGCTTCCTAGTCAGAATATAACTCAGAAATATCGTAGCAATTCAGAACTTTAGTCTCCAATTATATTTATCTGCAAGTCCCGCAGTTTAAAATGGAGCTTCACCTGTGGACCAGTTGCTTTAAATCCGATGCACCAAAGCAAGTATACTGTTACTCTCGAAGCTTGCTAGTGAGAATATAACCCAGAAGATTCGTCACAATTCAGGACATTAGTCTCCAAGGCTACTTATCTACATTTTCAGCAGTGGAACCATTGAGAATCACCTGGTGGACCAGTAGCTTGAATCAGATGCACAAAGCAAGTTTACTGTACCTCTCGAAGCTTCCTAGTGACAATACAACCCAGGTATTTCGTCGCAATTCTGAACTTTAGTCTCCAAGCCTACTTATCTGCTAGGTCTGCAGTGGAACCATAGAGCATCACCTGGTGGACCAGTAGCTTAAATGCGATGCACCAAAGCAAGTTTACTGCAACTCTCGAAGCTTCCTAGTGAGAATGTAACGAAGAAATTTCGTCGCAATTCAGAACTTTAGTCTCCAAGCCTACTTATCTGCTAGGTCTGCAGTGGAAAAATGGAGCATTACCTGGTAGACCAGTAGCTTAAATCGGATGCACCGAACCAAGTTAACTGTAACTCTCGAATCTTCCTAGTGAGAATGTAACCAAGAAATTTCGTCGCAATTAAGAACTTTAGTCTCCAAGCTTACTTATCATAAGGTCAGCAGTGGAACCATGGAGCATCTGCTGGTGGACCTGTAGCTTAAATCCGATGCACGAAAGCAAGATTACTGTAACTCTCGAAGCATCCTAGTGAGAATATAACTCCAAAATTTCGTCGGAATTCAGAACATTAGTGTCCAAGCCTACTTATCTGCAATTTCAGCAGTTTACCATGGAACATCACCTGGTGGCCCAGTAGCTTGAATCCGATGCACCAAAGCAGGTTTACTGTACCTCTCGAAGCTTCCTAGTGAGAATACAACCCAGAAATTACGTCGCCATTCAGATCTCTAGCCTCCAAGCCTATTTATTTGCAAGGTCAGCAGTGGAACCTTGTAACATCACCTGGTGGATCGGTAGCTTAAATCCGATGAACAAAATCTAGTTACCTGTAACTATCGGATCTTCCTAGTGGGAATATAACCCAGAAATACCGTCGCAGTTCAGAACGTTAGTCTCCAACCCTACTTATCTACAATGTCAGCAGTGTAACCATGAAGCATCACCTGGTGGGTCAGTAGGTTAAATCCGATGCAATAAAACAAATGCACTGTAACTCTCGAAGTTTTCTAGTGAGATTGTGACCCAGATATTTCGTCGCAATTTGGTACTTTACTCTCCAACCCTACTTACCTGCAAGGTCAGCAGAGGAACCATGGAGCATCACCTGGTGGTCGAGTAGCTCTAATCCGATGGACCATAGCAAATTTACTGTTAGTCTCGAAGCTTCCTCCAAATAATATTACCCAGAAATATCGTCGCAATTAAGAACTTTAGTCTCTAAGCCCACTTATCTACAATTTCAGAAGTGTAACCATGGAGCATCATCCTTGTGGACCAGTAGCTTAAATCTGATGCACCAAAGCAAATTTATTGTAACTCTCGAAGCTTCCTAATGAGAATGTAACCCAGAAATTTCGTCGCAAATCAGAACTATAGTTTCCAAACCCACTTATCTGGAAGATTAGCAGTGGCAGCATGGAACATCACCTGGGGAACAGTAGCTTAAATCCGATTTACCAAAGCACGTATACTGTAACTCTCGAAGCTTCCTAGTGAGAATGTAACCCATAAATTTCGTCGCAATTCTGAACTTTAGTCTCCAATTCTACTTATCTGCAAGGTCAGCAGAGGAACCATGGACCATCACCTGGTGGACCAGTAGCTTAAGTCCGATGCACCAAAGCATGTTAACTGTAAATCTCAAAGCTTCCTGGTGAGCATGTAAGTCAAAAAATTCGTCGCAATTCAGAACTTTAGACCCCAAGTCTACTTATCTGCGAGGTCAGCAGTGGAACCATGCAGCATCATCTGGTGGACCAGTAGCTTAAATCCGATGCACGAAAGCAAGATTACTGTAACTCTCGAAGCTTCCTAGTGAGAATATAACCCAGACATATCGTCGAAAATCAGAAATTTAGTCCGCAAGCCTACTTATCTGAAAAGGGCAGCAGTGGAACCATGGAGCTTCACCTGTTGCCCAGTAGGTTAAATCCGATGCACCACTGCAAGTTTACTGTAACTCTCCAAGCTTCCTAGTGAGAATACAACCCAGAAACGTAGTCGCAATTCAGTACATTAGTCTCCAAGCCTTTTATTTGCAATTTCAGCAGTGGAACCATGGACCATCACCTGGTGGCCCAGTAGCTTGAATCCGATGCACCAAAGCAGGTTTACTGTACCTCTCGAAGCTTCCTAGTGAGAATACAACCCAGAAATTTGGTCGCAATTCAGAACATTAGTCTCCAAGCCTACTTATCTGCAAGGTCAGCAGAGGAACCATGGAGCATCACCTGGTGGTTCAGTAGCTTAAAGCCCAAAGCATCATAGCAAGTTTACTGTAACTGTCGAAAGTTCCTAGTGACAATTTAATCCAGAAATTTCATCGCAATTCAGAACTTTCGTCTCAAAGCCTACTTATCTGCAAGGTCAGCAGTGGAACCATGGAGCATCACCTGTTTTAAAATTAGCTTAAATCCCATGCACCAAAGCAAGTTTACTGTAAGTCTCGAAGCTTCGTAGTGAGAATATAGCACAGAAATTTCGTCGGAATTAAGAACTTTATTCTCCAAACCTACTTATCTGCAAGGTTTGCAGACGAACAGTGGAGCATCACCTGGTGGACCAGTAGGTTAAATCCGATGCACCAAAGCAAGTGTACTGTAACTCTCGAAGCTTTCTAGCGATATTGTAACCAAGAAATTTGGTCGCAATTTAGAACTTTAGTCTCCAATCTTACCTATCTCCATGGCCAGCAGTGTATCAATGGAGCATCACTCTTGTGGACCAGTAGTTTCAATCCGATGCACCAAAGCAAATTTATGGTAACTTACGAAGCTTCCTAATGAGAATGTAACCCCGAAATTTCATCGCAAATCAGAACATTAGTCTCCATACCTACTTATCTGCAAGGTTAGCAGTGGAAGCATGGAACCTCACCTGGGGGACCAGTACCTTAAATCCGATGCACCAAAGGACATCCGCTGAAGCTCTCGAAGCTTTCTTGTCAGAATGTAACCTAGAAATATCGTCGTAATTCAGAAAATTAGTCTCCAATCCTACTTATCGGCAAGGTCAGCAGAGGAACCACGGTGCATCTCCTCCTGGACCACTTGCATAAATCCAATCCATCAAAGGAAGGTTGCTGTAAATCTCGAAGCTTCCTAGTGTCCATGTAACCCAAAAATTTCGTCGCAATTCAGAGCTTTAGTCCCCAAGTCTACTTCTCTGCGAGATCAGCAGTGGAATCATGCAGCATCACCTGGTGGACCAGTTAAATACTCCGATGCATCAAAGCAAGTTTACTGTAACTCTCACAGCTTCCTTGTGAGAATGTAACACAGAATTTTCGTCAAAATTCAGAACTTTAGTCTCCAAGCCTACTTATCTGCAAGGTCAGCAGAGGAACCATGGAGCATCACCTCCTGGACCAGTTGTATTAATCTGATGTATCATATCAAGTTTACTGTAAGTCTCGAAACATCCTAGTGAGAATATAACCCAGAAATATCGTCGCTATTCAGAACTTTAGTCTCCAAGCCTACTTATCTACAAGGTCAGAAGAGGAACCATGGAGCACTACCTCGTGGACCAGTAGCTAAACTGCGATGCAACAAAGCAAGTTTTCTAGTGCTCTCCAAGCTCCCTATTGAGAATGTAACACAGAAATTTTATCGCAATAAAGAACTTTAATCTCCAAGCCTAATTATTGGCAAGGTAATCAGTGCAACCACGGAGCATCACCTGGTTGATCAGTAGGTTAAATCTGATGCACCAAAGCAAGTTTACTGTAACTCTCAAAGCTTCCTGGTGAGAATATAAAACAGAAATTTCGTCCCGATTCAGCACTTTAATCTCCATGCGTACTTATCTGCAATTTTAGCAGTGTAACCATGGAGCATCACCTGGTGGACCGGTAGCTTGAATCCGATGCACCAAAGCAAGTTTACTGTAACACTCGAAGCCTCCTTGTGAGAATACAAAACGGAAATTTCGTCCCGATTCAGAACTTTAGTCAACGAGCCTACTTACCGGCAATTTCAGCAGTGGAAACATGGAGCACCACCTGGTGGACCAGTAGCTTATATCTGATGCACCAATGCAAGTTTACGGTAATTTTCGAACCTTCCTAGTGAGAATGTAAACCAGAAATTTCGTCGCAATTCAGAACTTTAGTCTCCAACCCTACTTATCTGCGAGGTCAGCAGTGTAACCATGGAGATTCACTTAGTAGACCAGTAGCATGAATTTGATGCACAAAAGCAACTTGACTGTAACTCTTCATGCTTCCTAATGAGAATGTAAGCCAGAAATTTCGTTGCAATTCAGAACTAGTCTCCAAGCGTACTTATCTACAAGGTCAGCAGTGGAACCATGGAGCATCACCTGGTGGTCCAGTAGTTTGAACACGATGCACCAAAGCAAGTTTACTGTAACTCTCGAAGCGCCCTAGTGAGAATGTAACCGAGAGAATTCATCGGAATTCAGAACTTTAGTCTCCATGCCTACTTATCTGCAGTTTTAGCAGTGGAACCATGGAGCATCACCTGGTAGACCAGTAGCTTGAATCCGATTCACCAAAGCAAGTTTACTGTAAGTCTCAAAGCTACCTAGTGAGAATGTAACACAGAAATTTCGTTGCAATTCAGAACTTTAGTCTCCAAGCATACTTATCTGCAATTTTAGCAGTCGAACCATGGAGCATCACCTGGTGGACCAGTAGCTTGAATCCGATGCACGAAAGCAAGTTCACTGTAACTCTCGAAGCTTCCTAGTGAGAATACAACCCAGTAATTTCGTCCCAAATCAGAACTTTGGTCTCTAAACCTACTTATCTACAATTTTAGCAGTGGAATCATGGAGCACCACCAGGTGGACCAGTAGCTTAAATCCGATGCATTAATGCAATTTTACTGTTATTCTCGAAGCCTCCTAGTGAGAATAAAACCCAGAAATATCATCGCAATACAGAACTTTAGTCTCCAAGCCTAGTTATCTGCAAGGTCAGCAGTGGAACCATGGAGCATCACCTGTTTTAAAATTAGCTTAAATCCCATGCACCAAAGCAAGTTTACTGTAAGTCTCGAAGCTTCGTAGTGAGAATATAGCACAGAAATTTCGTCGGAATTAAGAACTTTATTCTCCAAACCTACTTATCTGCAAGGTTTGCAGACGAACAGTGGAGCATCACCTGGTGGACCAGTAGGTTAAATCCGATGAACCAAAGCAAGTGTACTGTAACTCTCGAAGCTTTCTAGCGATATTGTAACCAAGAAATTTGGTCGCAATTTAGAACTTTAGTCTCCAAGCTTACCTATCTCCATGGCCAGCAGTGTATCAATGGAGCATCACTCTTGTGGACCAGTAGTTTCAATCCGATGCACCAAAGCAAATTTATGGTAACTTACGAAGCTTCCTAATGAGAATGTAACCCCGAAATTTCATCGCAAATCAGAACATTAGTCTCCATACCTACTTATCTGCAAGGTTAGCAGTGGAAGCATGGAACCTCACCTGGGGGACCAGTACCTTAAATCCGATGCACCAAAGGACATCCGCTGAAGCTCTCGAAGCTTTCTTGTCAGAATGTAACCTAGAAATATCGTCGTAATTCAGAAAATTAGTCTCCAATCCTACTTATCGGCAAGGTCAGCAGAGGAACCACGGTGCATCTCCTCCTGGACCACTTGCATAAATCCAATCCATCAAAGGAAGGTTGCTGTAAATCTCGAAGCTTCCTAGTGTCCATGTAACCCAAAAATTTCGTCGCAATTCAGAGCTTTAGTCCCCAAGTCTACTTCTCTGCGAGATCAGCAGTGGAATCATGCAGCATCACCTGGTGGACCAGTTAAATACTCCGATGCATCAAAGCAAGTTTACTGTAACTCTCACAGCTTCCTTGTGAGAATGTAACACAGAATTTTCGTCAAAATTCAGAACTTTAGTCTCCAAGCCTACTTATCTGCAAGGTCAGCAGAGGAACCATGGAGCATCACCTCCTGGACCAGTTGTATTAATCTGATGTATCATATCAAGTTTACTGTAAGTCTCGAAACATCCTAGTGAGAATATAACCCAGAAATATCGTCGCTATTCAGAACTTTAGTCTCCAAGCCTACTTATCTACAAGGTCAGAAGAGGAACCATGGAGCACTACCTCGTGGACCAGTAGCTAAACTGCGATGCAACAAAGCAAGTTTTCTAGTGCTCTCCAAGCTCCCTATTGAGAATGTAACACAGAAATTTTATCGCAATAAAGAACTTTAATCTCCAAGCCTAATTATTGGCAAGGTAATCAGTGCAACCACGGAGAATCACCTGGTTGATCAGTAGGTTAAATCTGATGCACCAAAGCAAGTTTACTGTAACTCTCAAAGCTTCCTGGTGAGAATATAAAACAGAAATTTCGTCCCGATTCAGCACTTTAATCTCCATGCGTACTTATCTGCAATTTTAGCAGTGTAACCATGGAGCATCACCTGGTGGACCGGTAGCTTGAATCCGATGCACCAAAGCAAGTTTACTGTAACACTCGAAGCCTCCTTGTGAGAATACAAAACGGAAATTTCGTCCCGATTCAGAACTTTAGTCAACGAGCCTACTTACCGGCAATTTCAGCAGTGGAAACATGGAGCACCACCTGGTGGACCAGTAGCTTATATCTGATGCACCAATGCAAGTTTACGGTAATTTTCGAACCTTCCTAGTGAGAATGTAAACCAGAAATTTCGTCGCAATTCAGAACTTTAGTCTCCAACCCTACTTATCTGCGAGGTCAGCAGTGTAACCATGGAGATTCACTTAGTAGACCAGTAGCATGAATTTGATGCACAAAAGCAACTTGACTGTAACTCTTCATGCTTCCTAATGAGAATGTAAGCCAGAAATTTCGTTGCAATTCAGAACTAGTCTCCAAGCCTACTTATCTACAAGGTCAGCAGTGGAACCATGGAGCATCACCTGGTGGTCCAGTAGTTTGAACACGATGCACCAAAGCAAGTTTACTGTAACTCTCGAAGCGCCCTAGTGAGAATGTAACCGAGAGAATTCATCGGAATTCAGAACTTTAGTCTCCATGCCTACTTATCTGCAGTTTTAGCAGTGGAACCATGGAGCATCACCTGGTAGACCAGTAGCTTGAATCCGATTCACCAAAGCAAGTTTACTGTAAGTCTCAAAGCTACCTAGTGAGAATGTAACACAGAAATTTCGTTGCAATTCAGAACTTTAGTCTCCAAGCATACTTATCTGCAATTTTAGCAGTCGAACCATGGAGCATCACCTGGTGGACCAGTAGCTTGAATCCGATGCACGAAAGCAAGTTCACTGTAACTCTCGAAGCTTCCTAGTGAGAATACAACCCAGTAATTTCGTCCCAAATCAGAACTTTGGTCTCTAAACCTACTTACCTACTATTTTAGCAGTGGAATCATGGAGCACCACCAGGTGGACCAGTAGCTTAAATCCGATGCATTAATGCAATTTTACTGTTATTCTCGAAGCCTCCTAGTGAGAATAAAACCCAGAAATATCATCGCAATACAGAACTTTAGTCTCCAAGCCTAGTTATCTGCAAGGTCAGCAGTGGAACCATGGAGCATCACCTGTTAGACCAGTAGTTTAAATCCGATGCACAAAAGGAAGTTTACTGTAAGTCTCGAAGCTTCCTAGTGAGAATGTAGCCCAGAAATTTCGTCGCAATTCAGAACTTTAGTCTCCAAGCCTACTTATCTGCAAGGTCAGCAGAGGAACCAATTAGCATCACCTGGTGGACCAGTAGCTTAAATCCGATCCACCAAAGCAAGCTTACTGTAACTCTCGAAGCTCCCTAGTGAGAAAGTACACGAGAAAATTCGTTGCAATTCAGAACTTTAGTCTCCAAACATACTTATCTACAAAGTCAGCAGTGCTACCATGAAGCATCACCAGGTGGACGAGTAGGTTAAATCCGATGCACCAGAGTAAGTTAACTGTAACTCTCGAAGCTTCCTATTGAGAATGTAACCCAGAATTTTTGTCCCAAGTCAGAACTTTAGTCTCCAAGCCTACTTATCAGCCAGGTTTAGCAGAGTAACCATGGAGTATCACCTAGTGGAACAGTAGCTTAAATCCGTTGCACCAAAGCAAGTTTACGGTATCTCTCGAAGCTTCTTTATGAGAATGTAACCCACAAATTTCGTCGCAATTCAGATCTTAAGTCTCCAAGTCTACGTATCAGCAAGGTCAGCAGAGGAACAATGAGATATCACCTGGTGGACCAGTAAGTTAAATCCGATGCACCAAAGCAAGTGTACTGCAACTCTCGAAGCTTCCTAGTGAGAATGTAACACAGAAATTTGGTCGCAATTCAGAACTTTAGTCTCCAAGCATACTTATCAGCAAGGTCAGCTGAGGAACCATGAAGCATCACATGGTGGACCAGTAGCTTGAATTCGATGCACTAAAGCAAAATTACTGTAACTCTCGTCGCTTCCTAGTGAGAATATAACTCAGAAATTTCGTCGCACTTCAGAACTTTAGTTTCCGAGCCTACTTATCGTTAAGTTCATCAGTGGAACCATGGGGCACCTGGTGGGCCAGTAGCCTAAATCCAATGCAACAATACAAGCTTATGGTAATTTTCGAACCTTCCTAGTGAGAATGTAAACCAGAAATTTCGTCGCGATTCAGAACTTTAGTCCCCAACCCTACTTATCTGCGAGTTCAGCAGTGTAACCATGGAGCTTAACCTGGTGGACCAGTAGCTTTAATCCGATGCACCAAAGCAAGTTTACTGTAACTCTCGAAGCTCCCTAGTGAGAATGCAACCCAGTAAATTCGTCGCAATTCAGAACATTAGTCTTCATGCATACTTATCTGCAATTTTTGCAGTGGAACCATGGAGCATCACCAGTTGGACCAGTAGCTTCAATCCGATGCACCAAAGCCAGTTTACAGTAACACGCGAAGCGTCCTAGTGAGAATACAACCCACAACTTTCGACGCAATTCAGAACCTTAGTCTCCAAGCCTACTTATCTGCAATTTCGGCAGTGGAACCATGGAGCATCACCCGGTGGACCAGTAGCTTAAATCCGATGCACCAAAGCAAGTTTAATGTAAGTCTCGAAGCTTCCTAATGAGAATGAAGCACAGAAATTTCGTCGCAATTCAGAACTTTAGTCTCCAAGCCTACTTATCTGCAAGGTCAGCAGAGGAACCATTAAGCATCACCTGGTGGACCAGTAGCTTAAATCCGATGCACCAAAGCAAGTTTACTGTAACTCTCGAAGCTTCCTAGTGAGAATGTAACCAAGAAATTGGGCTGCAATTCAGAACTTTAGTCTCCAAGCCTACTTTACTGCAAGGTTTAGCAGAGTAACCATGGTGTATTACCTAGTGGAACAGTAGCTTTAATCCGTTGCACCAAAGCAAGTTTACGGTATCTCTCGAAGCTTCCTTATGAGAACGTAAACCAGAAACGTCGTCGCAATTCAGATCTTAAGTCTCCAAGTCTAGGAATCAGCAAGGTCAGCAGAGGAACAATGACGCATAACCTGGTGGACCAGTAGGTTAAATCCGATGCACCAAAGCAAAAGTACTGTAACTCTTAAAGCTTCCTAGTTAGAATGTAACCCAGAAATTTAGTCGCTATTCAGAACTTTAGTCTCCAAGCCAATTTATCTGCAAGGTCAGCAGAGGAACCATGGAGCATCACCTGGTGGAACAGTAGGTTCAATCCGCTGCACCAAAGGAGGTTTAATGTAACTTTCGAAGCTTCCTAGTGAGAATATAACCCAGAAATTTCACTGCAATTCAGAGCATTAGTCTCCAAACCTACTTATCTGCAAGGTCAGCAGAGGAACCATGGGCAACACCTGGTGGAACAGAAACTTAAATCCGTTACGCGACAGCAAGTTTACTGTAACACTCGGTGCTTTCTAGTGGGAATATAACCCAGATATTTCATCACAATTCAGAACATTATTCTCCAAGAACACTTATCTGTAAAGTCAGCAGAGCAACCATGGAGCATCACCTGGTGGACCAGTAGGTTAAATCAGATGCACCAAAGAAAGTGTACTGTAACTCCCGAAGCTTCCTAGTGAGAATATGACCTAGAAATTTAGTCGCAATTCACAACTTTAGTCTCCATGCCTACTTATCTGCAATTTCTGCAGTGGAACCATTAAGCATCACCTGGTGGACCAGTAGCTTAAATCCGATGCACCAAAGCAAGTTTACTGTAACTCTCGAAGCTTCCTAGTGAGAATGTAACCAAGAAATTGGGCCGCAATTCATAACTTGAGTCTCCAACCCTACTTATCTGTAAGGTCAGCTCAGGAACCATTATGCATCACCTGGTGGACCAGTAGCTTAAATCCGATGCACCAAAGCAAGTTAACTGTTACTCTCGAAGCTTCCTGGTGAGAATATGAAGCAGAAATTTCGTCGCATTCAGAACTTAAGTCTCCATGCCTACTTATCTGCAATTTTAGCAGTGGAACCATGGAGCGTCACCTGGTGGACCAGTAGCTTGAATCCGATGCACCAAAGCAAGTTTACAGTAATTCTCGAAGCTTCCTTGTGAGAATGTAATCCAGAAATTTCGTCGCAATTCAGAACTTTAGTCTCCAAGCCTACTTATCTGCAAGGTCAGCAGTAGAACGATAAGCATCACCTGGTGGACCAGTAGCTTAATTCCGATGCACCAAAGCAAGTTAACTGTAACTCTCGGAGCTTCCTAGTGAGAATATAACATCGAAATTTCATTGCAATTCATAACTTTAGTCTCCAAGCCTATTATCTGCAAGGTCAGTGGAGGAACCAAGGAGCATCACCTACTGGACCAGTTGCATTAATCCGTTGCAGCAAAGCTAGTTTACGGTAACTCTCGCGGCTTCCTTGAGAGAATGTAAACCAGTAATTTCGTCGCAATTCAGAAATTTAGTATCCATGCATACTTATCTGCGAAGACACAAGTGGAACCATGGAGCATCACCTGGTGGACCAGTAGCTTGAATCCGATGCACCTAAGCAAGTTTTCTGTAACTCCCGATTCTTTCAAATGACAATGTGACCCAGAAATTTTGTCGTAATTCAGCACTTTAGTATCCAAGCCTACTATCTGCAAGATCAGCAGTGAACGATAGAGCATCACCCGGTGGACAGGTAGCGTAAATCTGATGCACCAATGCATGTTTACTGTAACTCTCGATGCTTCCTAGTGAGAAGATAACACAGAAATTTCATCGTAATTCTAGAACTGTAGTCTCCAAACCTACTTATCTGCAAGGTCAGCAGTGGAACCATTCAGCATCACCTGGTGGACCAGTAGCGTAAATCCGTTGCACCAAAGCAAGTTTACGGTATCTCTCGAAGCTTCCTTATGATAATGTAACCCAGATATTTCGTCGCAATTCAGATCTTAAGTCGCCAAGTCTACGTATCAGCAAGGTCAGCAGAGGAACAATGAGGCATCACCTGGTGGACCAGTAGGTTAAATCCGATGCACCAAAGCAAAAGTACTGTAACTCTTAATGCTTCCTACTGACAATGTAACCCAGAAATTTAGTCGCTATTCAGAACTTTAGTCTCCAAGCCAACTTATCTGAAAAGGCAGCAGAGGAACCATGCAGCATCACCTGGTGGAACAGTAGGTTAAATCCGATGCACTAAAGGAAGTTTAATGTAACTCTTGATGCTTCCTACTGAGAATGTAACCCAGACATGTCGTCGCAGTTCAGAACTTTATTCTCCAAGCCTACTTTTCCGCAAGGTCAGCAGTGCAACCATGGAGCATCACCTCGTTGACCAGTAGCTTAATCCAAGGCACCAAAGCAAGTTTACTGTAACACTCGAAGCTTCCTAGTGAGAATATAACGACGAAATATCGTCGCAATTCAGAATTTTAGTCTCCAAGCCTACTTATCTACAATGTCAGCACTGCAATCATGGAGCATCACCGGGTGGACCAGTAGCTTAAATCCGATGCAGCAAAACAAGTTTACTGTAACTCTCCAAGCCTCCTAGTGAGAATACAACCCAGAAATTTCATCGCAATTCAGAACTTAGGTCTCCAAGCCAACTAATCTGCAATTTCAGCAATGGAATAATGGTGAGTCATCTTGTGGAATAGTATCTTAAACCAGATGCATCAAAGCCAGTTTACGGATACTCTCGAAGTTTCCTTGTGAGAATGTGTATCAGAAATTTCTTCGCAATTCTGAACTTTAGTCTCCAAGGTCAGCAATGGAAGCTTGGAGCATCACCTGGTGGAAGAGTAGCTTGAACACGATGCACCAAACCAAGTTAACTGTAGCTTTCGAAGTTTCCTAATGAGAATATAACCCAGAAATTTCGTCGCAATTCAAACTTTATTCTCCAAGTCTTCTTATCTGCAAGGTCAGCAGTGGGACCATGGAGCATCCCCTGGTGGACCAGTAACTCAAATCCGATGCACCAAAGGAAGTTTACTGTAACTATCGAAGCTTCCTAGTTAGAATGTAACCCATAAATGTCGTCGCAATTCAGAACTTTAGTCTCCAAGCCTACTTATCTGCAAGCACACCAGTGCAACCATGGAGCATCAGCTGGTGGACCAGTAGCTTAAAACCGATGCAACAAAGCACGTTTACTGAAACACTCGAAGCGTCCTAGTGAGAATATAATCCAGACATTTCATCGCAAATCAGAAGTTTAGTCCCCAAGCCTACTTATCTGCAATTTCAGCATTAGAACCATTAAGCATCACCTGGTGGACCTGTAGCTTAAAACCGAAGCACCAATTCAAGTTTACGGTAATTCTCGAACCTTCCTAGTGAAAATGTAACCCAGAAATTTCGTCGCAATTCAGAACATTAGTCTCCAAGACTACTTATCTGCAAGGTCAGCTGATGAATAAAGGTGCATCAACTGCTGGACCAGTTGCATTAATCCGATGCACCAAAGCAAGTTTATGGTAACTCTCGAAGCTTCATAATGAGAATGTAACCCAGAAATTTCGTTGCAATTCAGAACTTTTGTCTCCAAGCCTACTTATCTGCAAGGTCAGCAGTGGAACAATGCAGCACCACCTGTTGGACCAGTAGGTTGAATCCAAAGCACCAAAGCAAGTGTACTGTAACTCTCGAGGATTCTTAGTGAGAATGTAACCCAGAAATTTGGTCACCTTACAGAACTTTAGTCTCCAAGTCTACCTATCTGCAAGATCAGCAGTGCAACCATGGAGCATCACCTGGTGGACTAAGAGGTTAAATCCGATGCACCAAAGCAAGTGTACTGTAACTCCCGAAGCTTCCTAGTGAGAATATAACCCAGAAATATCGTCGCAATTCAGAACTTTAGTCTCCAAACCTACCTATATGCAAGGTCATCACAGGAACCATTAAGCGCCACCTGCTGGACCAGTAGCTTGAATGCGATACACCAATACAAGTTTACGGTAATTCTCGTACCTTCCTAGTGAGAATGTAACCCAGACGTTTTGTCGCTATACAGAACTTTAGTCTCCAAGCCTACTTATCTGCAAGGTCAGCAGAGGAACCAGGGAGCATCACCTGGTGGACCAGTAGCTTAAATCCGATGCACCAAAGGAAGTTTAATGTAACTCTCAAAGCTTCCCAGTGAGAATATATCCCAGAAATTTCATCGCAATTCAGAACATTAGTCTCCAAGCCTACTTATCTGCTATTTCTGCAGTGGAACCATGGAGCAACTCCTGGTGGACCAGTTGGTTAAATCCGATGCACCGATGAAAGTGTACTGTAACTCTCGAACCTTCCTTGTGAGAATGTAACCCATTAATTTCGTCGCAATTCAGAACTTTAGTCTCCAAGCCTACTTATCTGGAAGGTCAGCAGAGGAACCATGGAGCATCACCTGCTGGAAAACTTGTGTTAATCCGATGCACCAAAACAAGTTTACGGAAACTCTCGATGCTTCCTAATGAGAATTTATCGAGAAATTTCGTCGCAGTTCAGAACTTTATTGTCCAAGCCCACTTATCTGTAAGGTCAGCAGTAAAACAATGGAGCGTCACCTGGTGGACCAGGAGGTTAAATCCAATGCACCAAAGCATGTGTACTGTATCTCTCGAAGCTTTCTGGTGAGAATATAAAGCAGAAATTTCGTCGCCATTCAGAACTTTAGTCTCCAACCCTACTTATCTGCAAGGTCAGCACAGGACCCATTAAGCATCACTTGGTGGACCAGTAGCTTAAATCCGATGCACCAATGCAAGTTTACTGTAACTCTCGAAGCTTTCTGGTGAGAATATAAAGCAGAAATTTCGTCGCAATTCAGAACATTAATCTTCATGCCCAATTATCTGCAGTTTTAGCACAGGAACCATTGAGCAGCACCTGCTAGACCAGTAGCTTGAATCCGATGCACCAAAGGAAGTTTACTGTAACTCTTGATGCTTCCTAATGAGAATGTAAATCAGAAATATCGTCGTTATTTGAACTTTACTCTCCAAGCCTACTTATCTAAAAGGTCAGCAGTGGTACCATGGAGCATCTCCTGGTCGCCCAATTAGTTAAATCCCATGCACCAAAGTAAGTGTACTGTAACTCTCGAAGCTTCCTAGTGAGAATGTAACCCGTGAAATTTCGTCGCAATTCAGAACTTTAGTCTCCAACCCTACTTCTCTTCTAGGTCAGGAGATTAACCGTGGAGCATCACCTGCTGTATCCGTTGCATTAATCCGAAGAACCAAAGCAAGTTTACGGTAACCCTAGAAGCTTCCTTGTGAGAATGTAAGCCAAAAAGTTTCGTCGCAATTCAGAACATTAGTCTCCAAGCCTACTTATCTACAATGTCAGCACTGCAATCATGGAGCATCACCGGGTGGACCAGTAGCTTAAATCCGATGCAGCAAAGCAAGTTTACTGTAACTCTCCAAGCCTCCTAGTGAGAATACAACCCAGAAATTTCATCGCAATTCAGAACTTAGGTCTCCAAGCCAACTAATCTGAAATTTCAGCAATGGAATAATGGAGAGTCATCTTGTGGACCAGTATCTTAAACCAGCTGCACCAAAGCCAGTTTACGGAAACTCTCGAAGTTTCCTAGTGAGAATGTGTATCAGAAATTTCTTCGCAATTCAGAACTTTACTCTCCAAGGTCAGCAATGGAAGCTTGGAGCATCACCTGGTGGACCAGTAGCTTGAACACGATGCACCAAACCAAGTATACTGTAGCTTTCGAAGTTTCCTAATGAGAAAATAACCCAGAAATTTCGTCGCAATTCAGAACATTAGTCTCCAAGCCTACTTATCTGCTATTTCTGCAGTGGAACCATGGAGCAACTCCTGGTGGACCAGCTGGTTAAATCCGATGCACCGATGAAAGTGTACTGTAACTCTCGAAGCTTCCTTGTGAGAATGTAACCCATAAATTTCGTCGCAATTCAGAACTTTAGTCTCCAAGCCTACTTATCTGGAAGGTCAGCAGAGGAACCATGGAGCATCACCTGCTGGAAAACTTGTGTTAATCCGATGCACCAAAACAAGTTTACGGAAACTCTCGATGCTTCCTAATGAGAATTTATCGAGAAATTTCGTCGCAGTTCTGAACTTTATTGTCCAAGCCCACTTATCTGTAAGGTCAGCAGTAAAACAATGGAGCTTCACCTGGTGGACCAGGAGGTTAAATCCAATGCACCAAAGCATGTGTACTGTATCTCTCGAAGCTTTCTGGTTAGAATATAAAGCAGAAATTTCGTCGCCATTCAGAACTTTAGTCTCCAACCCTACTTATCTGCAAGGTCAGCACAGGACCCATTAAGCATCACCTGGTGGACCAGTTACTTAAATCCGATGCACCAATGCAAGTTTACTGTAACTCTCGAAGCTTCCTAGTGAGAATTTAACCCAGAAATATCGTCGCAACTCATATCATTAGTCTCCACGCCTACGTATCTGCAATTTCATCAGTGGAACCATGGAGCATCACCCATGTGGACCAGTAGCTTAAATCCGATGCACCAAGGTAAGTATACTGTAACTCTAGAAGCTTCCTTGTGAGAATCTAACCGAGAAATATCGTCGAAATTCAGAGCTTTAATCTCCAAGCCTATTTATCTGCAAGGTCAGCACTGCAACCATGGAGCAACACCTGGCGGACCAGTAGGTTAAATATGATGCACCAAAACAAGTGTACTGTACTTCTCGATGCTTCCTATTGAGAATGTAACTCCGAAATTTCGTCGCAATTCAGCACTTTAGTCTCGAAGCCTACTTATCTGCAAGGTGAGCCGAGTAACCATGGAGCATCACCTGGCAGACCAGTAGCTCAAATCTGATGCACCAAAGCAAGTTTACTGTAACTGTCGAAGTTTCCTAGTGAGAATATAATCCAGAAATTTCTTCGCAATTCAAAACCTTAGTCTCCAAGATTACTTATCTAAGGGGTTACCAGTGGAACCATGTAGCATCACCTGTTGGACCAGTATCTTGAAAACGATGCACCAAAGCAAGTTTACTGTAACTCTCGAAGCTTCCTAGTGAGAATATAACTGAGAAATATCGTCACAATTCAGAAGTTTAGTCTACAAGCCTACTTATGTGCAAGGTCAGCAGTGGAGCTATGGGGCATCACCTGGAAAACCAGTAGCTTAAATCCGATGCACCAAAGCAAGTTTACTGTAACTCTCGAACCTTCCTAGTGTGAGTATAACCCAGAAATATAATTGCAATTCAGAACTTTAGCCTCCAAGCCTACTTATATGCAAAGTCAGCATTGGAAGCATGAAGCATCACCTACAGCAAGTTTACTGTAACTCTCGAAGCTTCCTAGTGAGAATGTAACCAAGTAATTTAGTCCCTATTCAGAACTTTAATCTCCAAGCCAACTTATCTGCAAGGGCAGCAGTGGAATCATGGAGTATATCCTGGTGGACCAGTACGTTAAATCCGATGCACCAAAGCAACTGTACTGTAACTCTGGAAGCTTCCTAGTGAGAATATAACCCAGAAATTTCGTCGCAATTTAGAACTTTATTCTCCAAGACTACTTATCTGTAAGGTCGGCATTGGAACTACGGAGCATTACCTGGTGGTATAGTAGCTTAAATCCGTAGCACCAAAGCAAGTTTACTGTAACTCTCGAAGCTTCCTAGTGAGAATATAACGCAGAAATATCGTCGCAATTCAAACCTTTAGTCTCCAAGCCTACTTATGTGCAAGGTCATCATTGCAACCACGGAGCGTCACCTGGTGGAACAGTAGGTTAAATCCGATGCATTAAAGCAAGTATCCTGTAACTCTCGAAGCTTCCTAGTGTAAATATAATACAGAAATTTCATCGTATTTCTGAACTTTTGTCTCAAATCCTACTTATCTGTAAGGTCAGCAGAGGAACCATGGAGCATCACCTGCTGGAAAACTTGCAAAAAATCCGATGCAGCAAAGCAAGTATACTGTAGCTCTTGAAGCTTCCTAGTGAGAATATAACCCAGAAATATCGTCGCAATTCAGAACTTAACTCTCCAAGCCCACTATCTACAAGGTAAGCAGTGAAACCGTGGAGCTTAAAATAGTGGACTAGTAGGTTAAATCCGATGCACCAAAGAAAGAGTACTGTAACTCTCGAAGCTTCCTGGTGAGAATGTAACCCAGAAATTTCGTCGCAATTCAGAACTTTAGTCTCGAAGCCTACGTAACTGAAAGGTCAGCAGAGGAACCATGGAGCATCACCAGGTGGACAAGTAGCTTAAATCCGATGCACCAAAGCAAGTTTTCTGTAACTCTCGATGCTTCCTAGTGAGAATATAGTCCAGAAATTGAATCGCAATTCTGAATTTTAGTGTCCAAGCCTACTTATCAGCAATGTCAGCAGTGGAACCATGGAGCATCACCTAGTGGACCAGTAGCTGAAATCCGATACACCAAAGCAAGTTTACTGTAACTCTGGAAACTTCCCAGAAAGAATACAAACCAAAAATTTAGTCGCAATTCAGAAATTTACTATCCAAGCCTACTTATGCAAGGTCAACATTGAAACCATAGAGAAGTACCTGGTGCACCAGGTCAACATTGAAACCATAGAGAAGTACCTGGTGCACCAGTAGCTTAAAACCGCTGCATTAAAGCAACTATATTGTAACTCTCAAAGCTTCCTAGAGGGAATATAACCCACAAACTTCATCGCTTATCAGAACTTTAGTCTCCAAGCCTACTTACCTGAGAGGACAGCAGTGGAACCATGGAGCATCACCTGGTGGACCAGTAACTTGATCCGATGCAGCAAAGCAAGTTTACTGTAGCTCTCGAAGCTTCCTAGTGAGAATGTACTCAGAAATTTCGTCGCAATTCAGAACTTCAGTCTCCAAGTTTACTTTTCCGCAAAGTCACCAGTGGAACCATGGAGCATCACCTGGTGGAGCTATAGCTTAAATCCGATGCACCAAAGCAAGTTTACTCTAACTCTCGAAGCTTCCTAGTGAGAATGTAACCCAGAAATTTTGTCGCAATTCAGAATTTTAGTCTCCAAACCTACTTATTTGCAAGGTCAGCAGTCGAACCATGGAGCTTCACCTGGTAGACAAGTATCTTAAATCCGATGCAATAAATCAAATTTACTGTAACTCTCGAAGCTTCCTAGTGAGAATATAACCCAGAAATATCGTCGCAATTCAGAGCTCTAATGTCTAAGCCTACTTATCTGCAAGGTCAGCTGTGGAACCATGGAGCATCACCTGGTGGACCAGTATTTTAAATCCTAATCACCAAAGCAAGTTTACTGTAACACTCGATGCTTAATAGTGAGACTACAAACCAGAAATTTCGTCGTAATTCAAAAATCTAATCTATAAGCCTACTTATCTCCAAGATCAGCAGAGGTACCATGGAGCATCACCTGCTGGAAAACGTGCATAAATCCGATGCATCACAACAAGTATACTGTAACTCTTGAAGCTTCCTAGTGAGAATATATTAAAGAAATTTCATTGCAATTCTGAACTTTACTTTCCAAGTGTACTTATCTGCAAGGTCAGCAGTGGAACCATGGAGTATCACCTAGTGGCATAGTAGCTGAAATCCGATGCACCAAAGCATGTTGACGGTATCTCTCGAAGTTTCATAGTGAGAATGTAACCTAGAAATTTCGTATCAATTCAGAACTCTAGTCTCCAAGCCTTCTTATCTGCGCGGTCAGCAGTGGAACGATGGAACATCAACTGGTGGACGGGTATCTTGAATATGATGCTCCAAAGCAAGTTTAGTGTAGCTATCGAGGCTTCCTAATGAGAACGTAACTCAGAAATTTCGTCGCAATTTAGAACTTTATTCTCCAAGACTACTTATCTGTAAGGTCGGCAGTGGAACTACGGAGCATTACCTGGTGGAATAGTAGCTTAAATCCGTAACACCAAAGCAAGTTTACTATAACTCATGAAGCTTCCTAGTGAGAATATAACAAAGAAATATCGTCGCAATTCAAACCATTAGTCTCCAAGCCTTCTTATGTGCAAGGTCATAATTGCAACCACGGAGCATCACCTGGTGGAACAGTAGGTTAAATCCGATGCACTAAAGCAAGTATCCTGTAACTCTCGAAGCTTCCTAGTGTAAATATAATCCAGAAATTTCATCGTATTTCTGAACTTTTGTCTCAAATCCTACTTATCTGCAAGGTCAGCAGAGGAACCATGGAGCATCACCTGCTGGAAAACTTGCAAAAAATCCGATGCATCAAAGCAAGTATACTGTAGCTCTTGAAGCTTCCTAGTGAGAATATAACCCAGAAATATCGTCGCAATTCAGAACTTAAGTCTCCAAGCCCACTATCTACAAGGTAAGCAGTGAAACCGTGGAGCTTAAAATAGTGGACCAGTAGGTTAAATCCGATGCACCAAAGAAAGAGTACTGTAACTCTCGAAGCTTCCTGGTGAGAATGTAACCCAGAAATTTCGTCGCAATTCAGAACTTTAGTCTCGAAGCCTACGTAACTGAAAGGTCAGCAGAGGAACCATGGAGCATCACCTGGTGGACAAGTAGCTTAAATCCGATGCACCAAAGCAAGTTTTCTGTAACTCTCGATGCTTCCTAGTGAGAATATAGTCCAGAAATTGCATCGCAATTCAGAATTTTGGTGTCCAAGCCTACTTATAAGCAAGGTCAGCAGTGGAACCATGGAGCACCACCTGGTGGACCAGTAGCTGAAATCCGATACACCAAAGTAAGTTTACTGTAGCTCTCGAAGCTTCCTATTTTGAATGTAACAAAGAAATTTCGTCATTCACCCCTTTAGTCTCCAAGCCTACTTATTTGCAAGGTCAGCAGTGGAAACGAGGAGCATCACCTGGTAGATCAATAGCTTAAAACCGATGGCCCAAAGCAAGTTTACTGTAGCTCTCGAAGCTTCCTAGTTATAATGTAACCTAGAAATTTCGTATCAATTAAGAACTTTAATCTCTAAGAATACTTATCTGCGAGGTCAGCAGTGGAAACATGGGGCATTACAGGCTAGACAAGTAGCATAAATCCGATGAACCAAAGCAAGTTTACTGTAGCTCTCGAAGATTCCTAGTGACAATGTAACCAGAAACGTCGTCGCAATTCAGAACTTTAGTCTCCAAGTTTACTTATCCGCAAGGTCAGCAGTAGAACCATGGAGCATCACATGGTGGAACTGTAGCTCAATTCAGATGCACCAAAGCAAGTTTACTGTAACTCTCGAACCTTCATAGTGAGAATATAACCCAGAAATATCGTCGCAATTCAGAGCATTATTGTCCAAGCATACTTATCTGCGAGGTCAGCCGTGGAACCATGGAGCATCACCTGGTGGACCAGTAACCTAACTAAGATTCACCAAAGCAATTTTACGGTAACACTCGATGCTTAATTGTGAGCATACTAACCAGAAATTTTGTCGTAATTCTAAAGTTTTTTCTAAAAGCCTACTTATCTGCAAGGTCAGCAATGGAACCATGGAGCATCACCTGGTGGACCAGTAGCTGAAATCCGATGCATCAAAGCAAGTTTACTGTAGCTCTCTAAGCTTCCTAATGAGATGAGCTTCCTAGTGAGATTGTAACCAGAAATTTCGTCGCAATTCAGAAGTTTAGTCTCCAACCTTACTTATTTGCAAGGTCAGCAGTGGAACCATGGAGCACTATCTGGTGGACCAGCAGCTTAAATCCGATGCACCAAAGGAAGTTTCCTGTAACTCTGTAGGTTTCCTAGTGAGAATGTACCGCAAAAATTTCGTCTCAATTCAGAACTATGGTCTCCAAGACTACTTATCGGCAATTTCAGCAGTTGAACCTTGGAGCATCACGTGGTTGGCCAGTAGCTAGAATCCGATTCACCAAAGCAATTTTACTGAAACTGTCAAAGCTTCCTATTAAGAATACAACCCAGAAATTTCTTCGCCAGTCAGAAATTTACGCTTCAAGCCTACTTATCTGCAAGGTCATCAGTGGAACCACGGAGCATCACCTGGTGGACCAGTAGCTTAAATCCGAAGCACCAAAGCAATTTTATTGTAACTCTCAAGTTTCCTAGTGGGAATATAACCCACCAATTTCATCGCAGTTCAGAACAATAGTCTCCAAGCCTATTTATCTGCTAGGTCAGAAGTTGAACAATTGAGCATCACCTGGTGGACCAGTAGCTTGATCAGATGCACGAAAGCAAGATTACTGTAGCTCTC
Organism: Schistocerca gregaria; assembly: GCF_023897955.1. Classification (NCBI taxonomy): domain Eukaryota; kingdom Metazoa; phylum Arthropoda; class Insecta; order Orthoptera; family Acrididae; genus Schistocerca; species Schistocerca gregaria. The sequence continues at coordinate 532,451 of NW_026061760.1, forward strand.
GAAGCTTCCTAGTGAGAATGTACCCAGATATTTCTTCGCAGTTCAGAACTTTAGACTCCAAGCGTACGTAACTGAAATGTCAGCAGAGGAACCATGGAGCATTACCTTGTGGACAAGTAGCTTAAATCCGATGCACCTAAGCAAGTTTACTGTAACTCTCGAATCTTCCTAGTGAGAATATAACCAAGAAATTGCATCGCATATCAGAAGTTCAGTCTCCAAGCCTACTTATCTGCAAGGTCAGAAATGGAACCATGGAGCATCACCTGGTGGACCAGTAGCTTGAATCCGATGCACCAAAGCAAGTTTCCTGTAACTCTCGAAGCTTCCTAGTGAGAATGTAACACAGAAATTTCGACGCAAATCAGAAATTTAGTCTCCAAGCCTACGTAACTGCAAGGTTAGCAGACGAACCATGGAGCATCACCTGTTGGACCACTAGCTTAAATTCGATAAACCAAACCAAGTTTACTGTAACTCTCGAAAGCTCCCTAGTGAGAATATAACAAAGAAATATCGTCGAAATTCAGAACATTTTTCTCAAAACCTGCTTCTCTGCAATTTCAGTAGTGGAACCACGGAGCCTCACCCTTGTGCACCAGTAGCTTAAATCCGATGCACCAAAGCAAGTTTACTGTATCTCTCGAAGCTTCCTAGTGAGAATGTACCCAGACATTTCTTCGCAATTCAGAACTTCAGTCTATAAGCCTACTTATCGCCAAGTATACAGTGGAACCATGGAGCATCACCTGGTGGACGAGTAGGTTAAATCAGATGCACCAAAGTAATTGTACTGTAACTCCGTAGCCTGCTAGTGAGAATGTACCCCATAAATTTCGTCGCAATTCAGTAGTTTAGTATCCAAGCCAACGTATCTGCAAGGTCAGCAGAAGAACAATTGAGCATCACCTGGTGGACCAGTAGCTTAAAACCGATGCACCAAAGCAAGTTTAATGTAACTCTCGAAGCTTCCTAGTGAGAATATATTCCAGAAATTTCATCGCAATTCTGAACTTTAGTTTCCAAGCGTACTTATCTGCAAGGTCAGCAGTGGAACCATGAAGCATCACCTTGTGGCATAGTAGATCAAATCCGATGCACCAAAGCATGTTGACGGTATCTCTCGAAGTTACATAGTGAGAATGTAACCTAGAAATTGCGTATCAATTCAGAACTTTAGTCTCCAAGCCTTCTTATTTGCGAGTTCAGCAGTTGAACCATGGAACATCAAATGGTGGCCCAGTATCCTGAATATGATGCTCCAAAGCAAGTTTAGTGTAGCTATCGAAGCTTCCTAATGGGAACGTAACTCAAAAATTTCGTCGCAATTTAGAACTTCATTCTCCAAGACTACTTATCTGTAAGGTCAGCAGTGGAACTACGGACCATTACCTGGTGGACCAGTAGCTTAAATCCGTTGCACCAAAGCAAGTTTACTGTAACTCTCGAAGCTTCCTAGTGAGAATATAAACCAGAAATATTGTCGCAATTCAGAACTTTAGTCTCCAAGCCGATTTATCTGCAAAGTCATCATTGCAACCACGGAGCATCACCTGGTGGAACAGTAGGTTAAATCCGATGCACTGAAGCAAGTATCCTGTAACCCTCCAAGCTTCCTAGTGTAAATATAATCCAGAAATATCGTCGCAATTCTGAACTTTTGTCTCAAATCCTACTTATCTGCAAGGTCAGCTGAGGAGCCATGGAGCATCACCTGCTCGAAAACTTGCATAAATCCGATGCATCAAAGCAAGTATACTGTAACTCTTGAAGCTTCCTAGTGAAAATATAACCCAGAAATATCGTCGTAATTAAGAACTCTAGTCTCCAAGCCTACGTAACTGAGAGGTCAGCAGAGGAACAATGGAGCATCACCTGGTGGACAAGTAGCTTAAATGCGATGCACCAAAGCAAGATTTCTGTAACTCTCGATGCTTCCTAGTGAGAATATAGCCCAGAAATTGCATCGTAATTCAGAACTTTAGTGTCCAAGCCTACTTATCTGCAAGGTCAGCAGTGGAACCATGGAGCATCACCTGGTGGACCAGTAGCTGAAATCCGATACACCAAAGCAAGTTTACTGTAGCTCTCGAAGCTTCCTATTGAGAATGTAACAAAGAAATTTCGTCATTCAGAACTTTAGTCTACAAGCCTACTTATTTGCAAGGTCAGCAGTGGAAACGTGGAGCATCACCTGGTAGATCAGTAGCTTCAAACCGGTACACCAAAGCAAGTTTACTGTAGCTCTCGAAGCTTCCTAGTTAGAATGTAACCTAGAAATTTCGTATCAATTAAGAACTTTAATCTCTAAGAATACTTATCTGCGAGGTCAGCAGTGGAACCATGGGGCATTACCTGCTAGACCAGTAGCACAAATCCGATGAACCGAAGCAAGTTTACTGTAACTCTCGAAACTTCCTAGTGAGAATATAACCCAGAAATTTTGTCGCAATTCAGAACTTTAGTCTCCAAGCCTACTTATCTGCAATTTCAGCAGTAGAACCATGGAGCATCACCCTCGTGGACCAGTAGCTTAAATCCGATGCACCAAAGCAAGTTTACTGTAGCTATCGAAGCTTCCTAGTGAGAATGTAACCAGAAATGTCGTCGCAGTTCAGAACTTTAGTCTCCAAGTTTATTTATCCGCAAGGTCAGCAGTAGAACTATGGAGCATCACCTGGTGGAACTGTAGCTTAATTCCGATCCACCAAAGCAAGATTACTCTAACTGTCGAAGCTTCCTAGTGAGAATATAACCCAGAAATAACGTCGCAATTCAGAGCTTTAGTGTCCAAGCCTACTTATCTGCAAGGTCAGCCGTAGAACCATGGAGCATCACCTGGTTGACCAGTAACTTAACGAAGTTTCACCAAAGAAATTTTACTGTAACACTCGATGCTTAATTGTGAGAATACAAACCAGAAATTTTGTCGTAATTCAAAATTTTTTTATAAAAGCCTACTTATCTGCAAGGTCATCAATGGAACTGTGGAGTATCACCTGGTGGACCAGTAACTTAAATCCGATGCATCAAAACAAGTTTACTCTAGCTGTAGATGCTTTCTATTGAGAATGAAGCCCAGAATATTCGTCGCAATTCACAACTTTACTCTCCAAGCGTATTTATTTGCAAGGTCAGCAGTGGAACCATTTAGAATAACCTGATGGACCAGTAAATTAAATCCGATGCACCAAAGCAAGTTTACTGTAACTCTCGAAGCTTCCTAGTGAGAATATAACACAGTAATAACGTTGCAATTCAGAGCTTTAGTCTCCAAGCCTACTTATCTGCAAGGTTAGCAGTGGAACAATGGAGTATCACCTGCCGGACCAGTAGCATAAATCCGGTACAATTAACAAAGTATACTGTAACTCTGGAAGCTTCCTAGTGAGAATGTAACCCAGAAATTTCGTCGCAATTTAGAACTTTAGTCTCCAAGCCTACTTATCTGCAATTTCATTAGTGGAACAATGGAGTATCACCTGGTGCACCAGTAGCTAGAATCCGATCCACCAAAGCAAGTTTACTGTACCTCTCAAAGCTTCCTATAGGGAAAATAACCCAAAAATTTCGTCGCATTTCAGAACTTTAGTCTACAAGCCTAATTAAGTGCAAGGTCAGCAGTGGAACAATGCAGCATATCACCTGGTGTACCAGTAGCTTGATCCGATGCACCAAAGGAAGTTTACTGTAGCTCTCGAAGCTCCCTAGTGAGAATGTACCCAGAAATTTCGTCGCTATTCAGAACTTATCTCTCCAAGCCTACTTTTCTGCAAGGAAAGCAGAGGTACCATGGAGCATCACCTGGTAAACCAGTAGCTTAAATCCGATTCAAATAAGCAAGTATACTGTAACTCTCGTAGCTTCCTAGTGACAATATAACCGAGAAATATCGTCACAATTCAGATCTTTAGTCTCCAAGCCAACTTATCTGCAATGTCAGCAGTGGAACTATGGAACATCACCTGGTGGAACAGTAGTTTAAGTCCGATGCACCAAAGCAAGTTCTCCGTAACTCTCGAAGCTTCCTAGTGAGAATATAGCTGAGAAATATCACCGCAATTCAGACCAGTAGTCACCAAGCCTGCTTATCTGCAAGGTCAGCAGGGGAACTATGGAACATCACCTGGTGGACTAGTAGCTAGAATCCGATGCACCAAAGCAAGTTTATTGTAACTGTCGAAGCTTCCTAGTAAGAATACAATCCAGAAATTTCGTCGCAATTCAGAAATTTACTCTCCAAGCCTACTTATCTGCTACGTCAGCAGTGGAACCATGGAGAAACACCTGGTGGACCAGCAGCTTAAATCCGATACACTTAACCGAGTTTACTCTAACTCTCGAAGCTTCCTAGTGAGAATGTAACCCAGAAATTTCGTCGCAATATAGAAGTTTAGTCTCCAAGCCTACTAATTTTCAAGGTCAGCAGTGGAACCATGGAGCAACACCTGGTGGACCAGTATCTTACTTCCGATGCAGCAAAGCAAGTTTACTGTAACTCTCGAGCCTCCCAGTGAGAATAAGACCGAGACATTTCGTCACCATTCAGAACTTTAGTCTCCATGGCTTCTTATCTGCAAGGTCAGCAGTAGAACCATGGAGTATTACCTAGGGGACCAGCAGCTTGATTCGGATGCACAAAAGCAAATTTACTGTAACTCTCAAAGCTTCCTACTGTGAATGTAAACCCAGAAATTTCGTCGCAATTTAGAACTTGAGTCTGCAAGAATAATTATCGGCAGGTATACAGTGGAACCATGGAGAGACATCTCATCGAACACTAGCTTAAATCTGATGCACCAAAGCGGGTTTAGTGTAACTCTCGACGCTTCCTAGTGGGAATATAACACAGAAATTTCATCGCAATTCAGAACTTTAGTCTCCAAGCTTACTTATCTGCAATTTCAAGGGTGGAACCATGGATCATTTCCTGGTGGACTAGGAGCTTGAATCCCATGTACCAAAGCATGTTTACGGTACCTGTCAAAGTTTATTAGTGAGAATATAACCCACAAATTTCATCGCAATTCATAACTTTAGTCTCCAAGACTACTTCAGTGTAAGGACAGCATTGGAAGCATGGACCATCACCTGGTGGACCAGTTGCTTAAACCGATGCACCAAAGCAAGTTTACCGTAACTCTCAAAGCTTCCTAGTGAGAATATAACCCAGAAATATCGTCACAATTCAGAAATTTAGTCTCCAAACCAACTGACATGCAAGGTCAGCAGGGGAACTATGGAACATCACCTGGTGGAACAGTAGCTTAAGTCCGATGCACCAAAGCAACTATACTGTAACTCTCGAAGCTTCCTAGTTAGAATATAACCCTCAAAATATCGTCACAATTCAGAACATTAGTCTCCAAGCCTGCTTTTCTGCAAGGTCAGAGGGGAACAATGGAAAATCACCTGGTGGACCAGTAGCTTAAATCTGATCCACCACAGCAAATTTACCGTAAGTCTCTAAGCTTCGCAGTGAGAATATAACTCAGAAATATCGCCGCAATTCAGAACTTTAGTCTCCAAGCCTACTTATCTGCAACGTCAGCAGTGGAACCACGGAGCATCACCTTGTGGACCAGTAGCCTTAATCCGATGCACCAAAGTAAGTTTAATGTAACTCTCGAAGCTTCCTAAAGGGAATATAACCCACAAATTTCATCGCAATTCAGAACTTTAGTCTCTAAGCTTGCTTATCTGCAAGGTCAGCAGGAGAACTATGGAACATCACCTGGTGGACCAGTAGCTTAAATCAGATGTACCAAAGTAAGTTTACTGTAAATCTCGAAGCTTCCTAGTGTGAATATAACACACAAATATCGTCGTTATTGAGAACGTTAGTCTCCAAGCCTACTTATTTTCAATATCAGCCTGTGGAACCATGGAGCAACACCTGGTGGACCAGTATCTTACTTCCGATGCAGCAAAGCAAGTTTACTGTAACTCTCGAGCCTCCCAGTGAGAATAAGACCGAGACATTTCGTCACCATTCAGAACTTTAGTCTCCATGGCTTCTTATCTGCAAGGTCAGCAGTAGAACCATGGAGTATTACCTAGGGGACCAGCAGCTTGATTCGGATGCACAAAAGCAAATTTACTGTAACTCTCAAAGCTTCCTACTGTGAATGTAAACCCAGAAATTTCGCCGCAGTTTAGAACTTGAGTCTGCAAGAATACTTATCGGCAGGTATACAGTGGAACCATGGAGAGACATCTCCTCGAGCAGTAGCTTAAATCTGATGCACCAAAGCGGGTTTAGTGTAACTCTCGAAGCTTCCTAGTGGGAATATAACCCAGAAATTTCATCGCAATTCAGAACTTTAGTCTCCAAGCTTACTTATCTGCAATTTCAAGAGTGGACCCATGGATCATTTCCTGGTGGACCAGGAGCTTGAATCCCATGTACCAAAGCAAGTTTACCATAACTGTCAAAGTTTATTAGTGAGAATATAACCCACAAATTTCATCGCAATTCATATCTTTAGTCTCCAAGACTACTTAAGTGTAAGGACAGCATTGGAACCATGGACCATCACCTGGTGGACCAGTTGCTTAAACCGATGCACCAAAGCAAGTTTACCGTAACTCTAAAAGCTTCCTAGTGAGAATATAACCCAGAAATATCGTCACAATTCAGAAATTTAGTCTCCAAACCAACTGACATGCAAGGTCAGCAGGGGAACTATGGAACATCACCTGGTGGAACAGTAGCTTAAGTCCGATGCAGCAAAGCAACTATACTGTAACTCTCGAAGCTTCCTAGTTAGAATATAACCCTCAAAATATCGTCACAATTCAGAACATTAGTCTCCAAGCCTACTTATCTGCAAGGTCAGCAGTGGAACCACGGAGCATCACCTTGTGGACCAGTAGCCTTAATCCGATGCACCAAAGTTAGTTTAATGTAACTCTCGAAGCTTCCTAAAGGGAATATAACCCACAAATTTCATCACAATTCAGAACTTTAGTCTCCAAGCTTGCTTATCTGCAAGGTCAGCAGGAGAACTATGGAACATCAGCTGGTTGACCAGTAGCTTAAATCTGATCCACCACAGCAAATTTACCGTTGGTCTCGAAGCTTCCCAGCGAGAATATAACTCAGAAATATCGCCGCATTTCAGAACTTTAGTCTCCAAGCCTACTTATCTGCAAGGTCAGCAGTGGAACCATGGAGAATCATTTGGTGGACCAGTAGCTTAAATCCGATTCACCAAAGCAAGTGTACTGTAACTATAGAAGCTTCCTAGTGAGAATGTAACCCAGAAATTTCGTCGCACTTCAGATTTATAGTCTCCAAGATTACTTATCTGCAATGTCAGCAGTGGAACCTTGGAGCATCATAATTGTGGACCAGTAGCTTAAATCCGATGAACCAAAACAAGTTTACTGTAACTCTCGAAGCTTCATAGTGAGAATGTAAACTAGAAACATCGTATCAATTCAGAACTTTAATGTCCAAGCCCACTTATCAGCGAGGTCAGCAGTGGAACCATGGAACATCACCTTGTGGACCAGTAGCTTGAATCCCATGCACCAAAGCAAGATTACTGTAACTCTCGATTCTTCCTAATGAGAATGTAATCCAGAAATTTCGTCGCAATTCAGAACTTTAGTCTCCAAGCCAACTTATCTGCAAGGTCAGCAGTGGAACGATGAGCATCACCTGGTGGACCAGTAGCTTAAATCCGATGCACCACAGTAAGATTACTCTAACTCTCGAAGCTTCATAGTGAGAATGTAAATCAGAAATTTCGTCGCAATTCAGAAGTTTATTCTAGAAGCCTGGGGGACCAGTTCCTTGAATCCGATGTACCAAAGCAAGTTTGCCGTAGCTCTCGAAGCTTCCTATTGAGAATTTTACCCCCGAAATTTCGTCGCAATTCAGAACTTTAGTCTCCAAGCCTACTTATCTGCAATTTCAGCAGTGGACCAACGAAGCATCACAATTGTGGACCAGTAGCTTGAATCCGATGCACCAAATCTAGTTTACTGTAACTCTCGAAGCTTCATAGTGAGAATGTAACCTAGAAACTTCGTATCAATTCAGAACTTTAGTCTCCAAGCCCACTTATCAGCGAGGTCAGCAGTGAAACCATGGAACATCACCTGGTGGACCAGTAGCTAAAATCCGATGCACCATAACAAGTTTACTGTCACTCTAAAAGCTTCCTAGTGGGAATGTAACCCAGAAATATTGCACGATTCAGAACTTTACTCTCCAAGCCCACCTATCTGCAGGTCGGCAGTGGAACCATGGAGCATCACCTGGTGGACCAGTAGGTTAAATACGATGCACCAAAGCAAGTTTACCGTAAGTCTCGAAGCTTCCTAGTGAGGATATAACTCAGAAATAACACCGCAATTCAGAACTTTAGTCTCCAAGCCTACTTATCTGCAACGTCAGCAGTGGAACCATGGAGCATTTCCTGGTGGACCAGTAGGTTAATTCCGATGCACCAAAGAAAGTGTACTGTAACTATCGAAGCTTCCTAGTGAGAATGTAGCCCAGAAATTTCGTCGCAATTCAGATTTTTAGTGTCCAAGTCTACTAATCTGCAAGGTCAGCTGTGAAACCATGGACATCACCTTGTGGATCAGTAGGTTGAATCCGATGCACCAAAACAAGATTTCTGTAACTCTCGATGCTTCCTACTGAGAATATAAAAGAAATTTTTGTCGCTCTTCAGAACTTTGCTCTCCAAGCTAACTAATGTGCAAGGTCAGGTGTGGAACCGTGAAACATCACCTGCTGGACACGTAGTATAAATCCGATGCAACAAAACAAGTTTACTGTTTCTCTCGAAGCTTCCTAGTGTGAATGTCACCCAGAAATATCGTCGCAATTCAGAACTATAGTATCCAAGCCTACTTATCTGCAATGTCAGCAGTGGAACCATGGAGCAACACCTGGTGGACCAGTAGCTTAAATCCTATGCACCAAAGCAAGATTAATGTAACTCGCGAATCTTCCTACTGAGAATGTAACCCAGAAATTTCGTCGCAATTCACATTTATAGTCTCCAAGCCTAATTATCTGCAGGGTCAGCAGTGGAGCCATGGAGCATCACCTGGTGGACCAGTAGCATGAATACGATGCACCAAAACAAGTTCACTGTAGGTCTCAACGCTTCCTAGTGAGAATGTAACCCAGAAATATTGTCGCAATTCAGAACTTTAGTCTCATAGTCTACTTATCTGCAATGTCAGCAGTGGAACCATGGAGCAACACCTGGTGGACCAGAAGCTTAAATCCGATGCACCAAATCAAATTTACTGTACCACTCCATGATTTGTAGTGAGAATGTAACCCAGAAATGTCGTCGCTATTCAGAACTTTAGTCTCCAAGCCTACTTATCTGCAAGGTCAGGTGTGGAACCGTGAAACATCACCTGCTGGACCAGTAGTATAAATCCGATGCAACAAAACAAATTTACTGTTACTCTCGAAGCTTCCTAGTGTGAATGTCACCCAGAAATATCGTCGCAATTCAGAACTATAGTCTCCAAGCCCATTTATCTGCAATGTCAGCAGTGGAACCATGGAGCAACACCTGGTTGACCAGTAGCTTATATCCTATGCACCAAAGCACGTTTAATGTAACTCGCGAAGCTTCCTAGTGAGAATATAACCAAGAAATTTCATCGCAATTCGGAACTTTAGTGTCGGAGCCTAATTATCTGAAATGTCTGCAATGGAACCATTGAGCATCACCTGGTGGACCAGTAGCTGAAATCCGATGCACCAAAGCAAGTGTACTGTAAGTCTCGAAGTTTCCTAGTGAGAATGTAACCCAAAAATTTCGTCGCAATTCAGAACATTAGTCTCCAAGCCTACTTATCGGTAATTTCAGCAGCGGAACCATGGAGCATCACAATTGTATACCAGTAGCTTTAATCCGATGCACCAAAACAAGTATACTGTAACACTCGAAGCTTCATTGTGAGAATGTAAATTGGAAACTCTCGAAGCTTCCTAGTGAGAATGTAACCCAGAAATTTCGTCGCAATTCAGAACTTTAGTCTCGAAGCCTACGTAACTGAAAGTTCAGCAGAGGAACCATGGAGCATCACCTGGTGGACAAGTAGCTTAAATCCGATGCACCAATGCAAGTCTTCTGTAACTCTCGATGCTTCCTAGTGAGAATATAGTCCAGAAATTGCATTGCAATTCTGAATTTTAGTGTCCAAGCCTACTTATCAGCAAGGTCAGCAGTGGAACCATGGAGCATCACCTAGTGGACCAGTAGCTGAAATCCGATACACCAAAGCAAGTTTACTGTAGCTCTCGAAGCTTCCTATTTAGAATGTAACAAAGAAATTTCGTCATTCAGAACTTTAGTCTCCAAGCCTACTTATTTGCAAGGTCAGCAGTGGAAACGACGAGCATCACCTGGTAGATCAATAGCTTAAAACCGATGGCCCAAAGCAAGTTTACTGTAGCTCTCGAAGCTTCCTAGTTAGAATGTAACCTAGAAATTTCGTATCAATTAAGAACTTTAATCTCTAAGAATACTTATCAGCGAGGTCAGCAGTGAAAAAACTGAACATCACTTTGTGGACCAGTAGCTTGAATTCGATGCAACAAAACAAGTTTACTGTAACTCTCGATGCTTCTTAATGAGAATGTAACCCAGAAATTTCGTCGCAATTCAGAACTTTAGTCACCAAAGCTACTCATCTGCAAGGTCAGCAGTGGAACCATCGACATCACCTTGTGGACCAGTAGCTTGAATCCGATGCAGTAACACAAGTTTACTGTAACTCTGGAAGCTTCCTAGTGAGAGTGTAACCCAGAAATTTCGTGGCAATACAGATATTCAGTTTCCAAGCCTACGTATTTGCAATTTCAGCAGTGGAAACATAGAGCATTATCTGGTGGACCAGCTGCTTGAATCCAAAGCACCAAAGCAAGTTTACTGTAACCCTCGAAGCTTCCTAGTGAGAATGCAAACCAGAAATTTCGTCGTAATTCAAAATTTAGTCTCCAAGCCTACTTATCTGCAAGATCAGCAGTTGTACCATGGCGCATAACCTAGTGGACCAGTAGCTTAAATCCGATGCACAGAAGACAGTTTACTGCAACTCTCGAAGCTTCCTAGTGTGAATATAACCAAGAATTATCGTCGCAATTCAGAACTAAAGTCTCCAAGCCTACTTATCTTCAAGGTCAGCAGGGAAACCATGGAGCATCACCTGGTGGAGCTGTAGGTTAAATCCGATGCACCAAAGCAAGTGTACAGTAACTCTCGAAGCATCCTAGTGAGAATGTAACCCAGAAATTTCGTCGCAGTTCAGATTTTCAGTCTCCAAGCCTACTTATTTGCAATTTCAGCAGTGGAAACATAGGGAATTACCTGGTGGACCAGCTGCTTGAATCCAATGCACCAAAGCAAGCATACTGTATCCCTCGAAACTTCCTAGTGAGTATACGACAGACACATTTCGTCGCAATTCAGAACTTTACTCTCCATGCCTACATATCTCCAAGGTCAGCAGTGGAACCATGGAGCTTCACCTGGTGGACCAGTAGCTAAATCCGTTGCACCAAAGCACAATTACTGTAACACCGGATGATTCCTAGTGAGAATGTAACCCAGAAATTTGGTCGAAATTCAAAACTTTAGTGTCGAAGCCCACTTCTCGGCAAGGTCAGCAGTAAAAACATGCATCATTACCTGGTGGACCAGCAGCTTGATTCCGATGCACAAAACCAGTTTACTGTAACTCTCGTAGCTTCGTAGTGAGAATGTAACCCAGAAATATCGTCGCTATTCAGAACATAAGTCTCTAAGCCTACATATCTGCAAATAAAGCAGGGCACCATGGAGCATCACCTGGTGGACCAGCAGCTTAAATCCAATGCACCAAAGCAAGTTTACCATAACTCTCAAAGCTTCCTAGTGAGAATATAACCCAGAAATAACGTCACGATTCAGAACTTTTGTCGTCAAGCATATTTATCTGCAAGGTCTGCAGGGGAACAATGGAACATCACCTGGTGGACCAGTAGCTTAAATCCGATGCATCAAAGCAAGTTTACTGTAAGTCTCGAAGCTTCCTATTGAGAATGTAACCCAGAAATTTAATCGCAATTTAGAACTTTAGTTCCAATCCTACTTGTCTGCAAGGTCAGCAAAGGAACCATAGAGCGTCACCTGATGGACCAGTTGCATAAATCCGATGCATCAAAGGAAGTTTACTGTAACTCTCGAAGCTTACTAGTGAGAATATAACCCAGAAATATCGTCGCAATTCAGAAGTTTAGTCACCAAGCCTACATATCTACAAGGTCAGCAGTGCAACCATGGAGCATCACCTGGTGGACCAGTAGGGTAAATCCAATAGACCAAAGTAAGTGTACTGTAACTCTCGAAGCTTCCTAGTGAGAATGTAACCTAGACATTTCTTATCAATTCAGAACTTTTGTCTCCAAGCCAACTTATCTGCGAGGTCAGCAGTGGAACCATGGAACATCACCTGATGGACCAGTAGCTGGAATCCAATGCACCAAAGAAAAGTTTACTGTAACTCTCGAAGCTTCCTAGTGAGAATATAACACAGAAATTTCATCGCAATTCAGAACATTATTCTGCAAAACTATTTATCGGCAGTGTCTGCAGCGGAACAATGGAGCATCACCTGCTCGACCAGTAGCTTAAATCCGATGCACCAAAGTATGTTTACGGTAACTCTCGAAGCTTCCTAGTGAGAATGTAACCTATAAATTTCGTATCAATTCAGAACTTCAGTCTCCAAGCCAACTTATATTCAAGGTCAGCAGTGGCACCATGGAGCATCACCTGCTGGACGAGTAGCATAAATCCCTGTGCACCAAAGCAAGTTTACTGTAACTCTGGAAGCTTCCTAGTAAGAAATTAATACAGTAATTTCGTCGCAATTCAGAACATTAGGCTCCAAGCCAACTTATCGGCAAATTCAGCAGTGGAACCATGGAGCATCACCTGGTGGACCAGTAGCTAGAATCCGTTGCACCAAAGCAAGTTTACTGTAACTCTCGAAGCTTCCTAGTAAGAATACAACCCAGAAATTTCGTCGCAATTCAGTAATTTACTATCCAAGACTACTTATTTACAAGATCAGCAGTGGAACCATGGAGCACCACCGGGTGGACAAGTAGCTTAAATCCGATGCACCCAACCATGTTTGCTGTAACTCTCGAAGCTTCCTAGTGGGAATATAACCCAGATATTTCATCGCAATTCAGAACTTCAGTCTGTAAGAATACTTAATTGCAAGGTCGACACTGGAAACACCGAGCATCACCTCGTGGACCAGTAGCTTACATCATTCAACCAAAGCAAGTTTACCGTAACTCTCCAAGCATCCTAGTGTGAATATAACCCAGAAATTTCGTCAAAATTCAGCTCTTTAGTCAGCAAGCATACTTATCTGCAAGGTCAGTAGAGGACTATCGAACATCAACGGGTGGACCAGTAGCTTAAATCCGATGCACCAAAGCAAGTTTACTGTAAGTCTCGAAGCTTCCTAGTGAGAATGTAACCCAGTATTTCGTCTCTGTTCAGAACTGAAGTCTCCAAGCCTACGAAACTGCAAGGAAAGCAGAGGTACCATGGAGCATCATTTGGTGGACCAGTAGCTTAAATCCGATGCATCAAAGCAAGTTTACTGTAACCCTCGAAGCTTCCTAGTGAGAATGCAAACCAGAAATTTCGTCGTAATTCAAAATTTAGTCTCCAAGCCTACTTACCTGCAAGATCAGCAGTTGTACCATGGCGCATAACCTAGTGGACCAGTAGCTTAAATCCGATGCACCAAATACAGTTTACTGCATCTCTCGAAGCTTCCTAGTGTGAATATAACCAAGAATTATCGTCGCAATTCAGAACTAAAGTCTCCAAGCCTACTTATCTTCAAGGTCAGCAGGGCAACCATGGAGCATCACCTGGTGGAGCTGTAGGTTAAATCCGATGCACCAAAGCAAGTGTACAGTAACTCTTGAAGCATCCTAGTGAGAATGTAACCCAGAAATTTCGTCGCAGTTCAGATTTTCAGTCTTCAAGCCTACTTATTTGCAATTTCAGCAGTGGAAACATAGAGAATTACCTGGTGGACCAGCTGCTTGAATCCAATGCACCAAAGCAAGCATACTGTATCCCTCGAAACTTCCTAGTGAGTATACGACAGACACATTTCGTCGCAATTCAGAACTTTAGTCTCCATGCCTACATATCTCCAAGGTCAGCAGTGGAACCATGGAGCTTCACCTGGTGGACCAGTAGCTAAATCCGTTGCACCAAAGCAAAATTACTGTAACACCGGATGATTCCTAGTGAGAATGTAACCCAGAAATTTGGTCGAAATTCAAAACTTTAGTGTCGAAGCCTACTTCTCGGCAAGGTCAGCAGTAAAAACATGCATCATTACCTGGTGGACCAGCAGCTTGATTCCGATGCACAAAACCAGTTTACTGTAACTCTCGTAGCTTCGTAGTGAGAATGTAACCCAGAAATATCGTCGCTATTCAGAACATAAGTCTCTAAGCCTACATATCTGCAAATAAAGCAGGGCACCATGGAGCATCACCTGGTGGACCAGCAGCTTAAATCCAATGCACCAAAGCAAGTTTACCATAACTCTCAAAGCTTCCTAGTGAGAATATAACCCAGAAATAACGTCACGATTCAGAACTTTTGTCGTCAAGCATATTTATCTGCAAGGTCTGCAGGGGAACAATGGAACATCACCTGGTGGACCAGTAGCTTAAATCCGATGCATCAAAGCAAGTTTACTGTAAGTCTCGAAGCTTCCTATTGAGAATGTAACCCAGAAATTTAATCGCAATTTAGAACTTTAGTTTCCAATCCTACTTGTCTGCAAGGTCAGCAAAGGAACCATAGAGCGTCACCTGATGGACCAGTTGCATAAATCCGATGCATCAAAGGAAGTTTACTGTAACTCTCGAAGCTTACTAGTGAGAATATAACCCAGAAATATCGTCGCAATTCAGAAATTTAGTCACCAAGCCTACATATCTACAAGGTCAGCAGTGCAACCATGGAGCATCACCTGGTGGACCAGTAGGGTAAATCCAATAGACCAAAGTAAGTGTACTGTAACTCTCGAAGCTTCCTAGTGAGAATGTAACCCAGACATTTCTTATCAATTCAGAACTTTTGTCTCCAAGCCAACTTATCTGCGAGGTCAGCAGTGGAACCATGGAGCATCACCTGATGGACCAGTAGCTGGAATCCAATGCACCAAAGAAAAGTTTACTGTAACTCTCGAAGCTTCCTAGTGAGAATATAACACAGAAATTTCATCGCAATTCAGAACATTATTCTGCAAAACTATTTATCGGCAGTGTCTGCAGAGGAACAATGGAGCATCACCTGCTCGACCAGTAGCTTAAATCCGATGCACCAAAGTATGTTTACGGTAACTCTCGAAGCTTCCTAGTGAGAATGTAACCTATAAATTTCGTATCAATTCAGAACTTCAGTCTCCAAGCCAACTTATATTCAAGGTCAGCAGTGGCACCATGGAGCATCACCTGCTGGACGAGTAGCATAAATCCCTGTGCACCAAAGCAAGTTTACTGTAACTCTGGAAGCTTCCTAGTAAGAAATTAATACAGTAATTTCGTCGCAATTCAGAACATTAGGCTCCAAGCCAACTTATCGGCAAATTCAGCAGTGGAACCATGGAGCATCACCTGGTGGACCAGTAGCTAGAATCCGTTGCACCAAAGCAAGTTTACTGTAACTCTCGAAGCTTCCTAGTAAGAATACAACCCAGAAATTTCGTCGCAATTCAGAAATTTACTATCCAAGACTACTTATTTACAAGATCAGCAGTGGAACCATGGAGCACCACCGGGTGGACAAGTAGCTTAAATCCGATGCACCCAACCATGTTTGCTGTAACTCTCGAAGCTTCCTAGTGGGAATATAACCCAGATATTTCATCGCAATTCAGAACTTCAGTCTGTAAGAATACTTAATTGCAAGGTCGACACTGGAAACACCGAGCATCACCTCGTGGACCAGTAGCTTACATCATTCAACCAAAGCAAGTTTACCGTAACTCTCCAAGCATCCTAGTGTGAATATAACCCAGAAATTTCGTCAAAATTCAGATCTTTAGTCAGCAAGCACACTTATCTGCAAGGTCAGTAGAGGACTATCGAACATCAACGGGTGGACCAGTAGCTTAAATCCGATGCACCAAAGCAAGTTTACTGTAAGTCTCGAAGCTTCCTAGTGAGAATGTAACCCAGTATTTCGTCTCTGTTCAGAACTGAAGTCTCCAAGCCTACGAAACTGCAAGGAAAGCAGAGGTACCATGGAGCATCATTTGGTGGACCAGTAGCTTAAATCCGATGCATCAAAGCAAGTTTACTGTAACCCTCGAAGCTTCCTAGTGAGAATGCAAACCAGAAATTTCGTCGTAATTCAAAATTTAGTCTCCAAGCCTACTTACCTGCAAGATCAGCAGTTGTACCATGGCGCATAACCTAGTGGACCAGTAGCTTAAATCCGATGCACCAAAGACAGTTTACTGCATCTCTCGAAGCTTCCTAGTGTGAATATAACCAAGAATTATCGTCGCAATTCAGAACTAAAGTCTCCAAGCCTACTTATCTTCAAGGTCAGCAGGGAAACCATGGAGCATCACCTGGTGGAGCTGTAGGTTAAATCCGATGCACCAAAGCAAGTGTACAGTAACTCTCGAAGCATCCTAGTGAGAATGTAACCCAGAAATTTCGTCGCAGTTCAGATTTTCAGTCTTCAAGCCTACTTATTTGCAATTTCAGCAGTGGAAACATAGAGAATTACCTGGTGGACCAGCTGCTTGAATCCAATGCACCAAAGCAAGCATACTGTATCCCTCGAAACTTCCTAGTGAGTATACGACAGACACATTTCGTCGCAATTCAGAACTTTAGTCTCCATGCCTACATATCTCCAAGGTCAGCAGTGGAACCATGGAGCTTCACCTGGTGGACCAGTAGCTAAATCCGTTGCACCAAAGCAAAATTACTGTAACACCGGATGATTCCTAGTGAGAATGTAACCCAGAAATTTGGTCGAAATTCAAAACTTTAGTGTCGAAGCCTACTTCTCGGCAAGGTCAGCAGTAAAAACATGCATCATTACCTGGTGGACCAGCAGCTTGATTCCAATGCACAAAACCAGTTTACTGTAACTCTCGTAGCTTCGTAGTGAGAATGTAACCCAGAAATATCGTCGCTATTCAGAACATAAGTCTCTAAGCCTACATATCTGCAAATAAAGCAGGGCACCATGGAGCATCACCTGGTGGACCAGCAGCTTAAATCCAATGCACCAAAGCAAGTTTACCATAACTCTCAAAGCTTCCTAGTGAGAATATAACCCAGAAATAACGTCACGATTCAGAACTTTTGTCGTCAAGCATATTTATCTGCAAGGTCTGCAGGGGAACAATGGAACATCACCTGGTGGACCAGTAGCTTAAATCCGATGCATCAAAGCAAGTTTACTGTAAGTCTCGAAGCTTCCTATTGAGAATGTAACCCAGAAATTTAATCGCAATTTAGAACTTTAGTTTCCAATCCTACTTGTCTGCAAGGTCAGCAAAGGAACCATAGAGCGTCACCTGATGGACCAGTTGCATAAATCCGATGCATCAAAGGAAGTTTACTGTAACTCTCGAAGCTTACTAGTGAGAATATAACCCAGAAATATCGTCGCAATTCAGAAGTTTAGTCACCAAGCCTACATATCTACAAGGTCAGCAGTGCAACCATGGAGCATCACCTGGTGGACCAGTAGGGTAAATCCAATAGACCAAAGTAAGTGTACTGTAACTCTCGAAGCTTCCTAGTGAGAATGTAACCTAGACATTTCTTATCAATTCAGAACTTTTGTCTCCAAGCCAACTTATCTGCGAGGTCAGCAGTGGAACCATGGAGCATCACCTGATGGACCAGTAGCTGGAATCCAATGCACCAAAGAAAAGTTTACTGTAACTCTCGAAGCTTCCTAGTGAGAATATAACACAGAAATTTCATCGCAATTCAGAACATTATTCTGCAAAACTATTTATCGGCAGTGTCTGCAGAGGAACAATGGAGCATCACCTGCTCGACCAGTAGCTTAAATCCGATGCACCAAAGTATGTTTACGGTAACTCTCGAAGCTTCCTAGTGAGAATGTAACCTATAAATTTCGTATCAATTCAGAACTTCAGTCTCCAAGCCAACTTATATTCAAGGTCAGCAGTGGCACCATGGAGCATCACCTGCTGGACGAGTAGCATAAATCCCTGTGCACCAAAGCAAGTTTACTGTAACTCTGGAAGCTTCCTAGTAAGAAATTAATACAGTAATTTCGTCGCAATTCAGAACATTAGGCTCCAAGCCAACTTATCGGCAAATTCAGCAGTGGAACCATGGAGCATCACCTGGTGGACCAGTAGCTAGAATCCGTTGCACCAAAGCAAGTTTACTGTAACTCTCGAAGCTTCCTAGTAAGAATACAACCCAGAAATTTCGTCGCAATTCAGAAATTTACTATCCAAGACTACTTATTTACAAGATCAGCAGTGGAACCATGGAGCACCACCGGGTGGACAAGTAGCTTAAATCCGATGCACCCAACCATGTTTGCTGTAACTCTCGAAGCTTCCTAGTGGGAATATAACCCAGATATTTCATCGCAATTCAGAACTTCAGTCTGTAAGAATACTTAATTGCAAGGTCGACACTGGAAACACCGAGCATCACCTCGTGGACCAGTAGCTTACATCATTCAACCAAAGCAAGTTTACCGTAACTCTCCAAGCATCCTAGTGTGAATATAACCCAGAAATTTCGTCAAAATTCAGATCTTTAGTCAGCAAGCATACTTATCTGCAAGGTCAGTAGAGGACTATCGAACATCAACGGGTGGACCAGTAGCTTAAATCCGATGCACCAAAGCAAGTTTACTGTAAGTCTCGAAGCTTCCTAGTGAGAATGTAACCCAGTATTTCGTCTCTGTTCAGAACTGAAGTCTCCAAGCCTACGAAACTGCAAGGAAAGCAGAGGTACCATGGAGCATCATTTGGTGGACCAGTAGCTTAAATCCGATGCATCAAAGCAAGTTTACTGTAACCCTCGAAGCTTCCTAGTGAGAATGCAAACCAGAAATTTCGTCGTAATTCAAAATTTAGTCTCCAAGCCTACTTACCTGCAAGATCAGCAGTTGTACCATGGCGCATAACCTAGTGGACCAGTAGCTTAAATCCGATGCACCAAAGACAGTTTACTGCATCTCTCGAAGCTTCCTAGTGTGAATATAACCAAGAATTATCGTCGCAATTCAGAACTAAAGTCTCCAAGCCTACTTATCTTCAAGGTCAGCAGGGAAACCATGGAGCATCACCTGGTGGAGCTGTAGGTTAAATCCGATGCACCAAAGCAAGTGTACAGTAACTCTCGAAGCATCCTAGTGAGAATGTAACCCAGAAATTTCGTCGCAGTTCAGATTTTCAGTCTTCAAGCCTACTTATTTGCAATTTCAGCAGTGGAAACATAGAGAATTACCTGGTGGACCAGCTGCTTGAATCCAATGCACCAAAGCAAGCATACTGTATCCCTCGAAACTTCCTAGTGAGTATATGACAGACACATTTCGTCGCAATTCAGAACTTTAGTGTCCATGCCTACATATCTCGAAGGTCAGCAGTGGAACCATGGAGCTTTACCTGGTGGACCAGTAGCTAAATCCGTTGCACCAAAACAAAATTACTGTAACACCGGATGATTCCTAGTGAGAATGTAACCCAGAAATTTGGTCGAAATTCAAAACTTTAGTGTCGAAGCCTACTTCTCGGCAAGGTCAGCAGTAAAAACATGCATCATTACCTGGTGGACCAGCAGCTTGATTCCGATGCACAAAACCAGTTTACTGTAACTCTCGTAGCTTCGTAGTGAGAATGTAACCCAGAAATATCGTCGCTATTCAGAACATAAGTCTCTAAGCCTACATATCTGCAAATAAAGCAGGGCACCATGGAGCATCACCTGGTGGACCAGCAGCTTAAATCCAATGCACCAAAGCAAGTTTACCATAACTCTCAAAGCTTCCTAGTGAGAATATAACCCAGAAATAACGTCACAATTCAGAACTTTTGTCGTCAAGCATATTTATCTGCAAGGTCTGCAGGGGAACAATGGAACATCACCTGGTGGACCAGTAGCTTAAATCCGATGCATCAAAGCAAGTTTACTGTAAGTCTCGAAGCTTCCTATTGAGAATGTAACCCAGAAATTTAATCGCAATTTAGAACTTTAGTTTCCAATCCTACTTGTCTGCAAGGTCAGCAAAGGAACCATAGAGCGTCACCTGATGGACCAGTTGCATAAATCCGATGCATCAAAGGAAGTTTACTGTAACTCTCGAAGCTTACTAGTGAGAATATAACCCAGAAATATCGTCGCAATTCAGAAGTTTAGTCACCAAGCCTACATATCTACAAGGTCAGCAGTGCAACCATGGAGCATCACCTGGTGGACCAGTAGGGTAAATCCGATAGACCAAAGTAAGTGTACTGTAACTCTCGAAGCTTCCTAGTGAGAATGTAACCTATAAATTTCGTATCAATTCAGAACTTCAGTCTCCAAGCCAACTTATATGCAAGGTCAGCAGTGGCACCATGGAGCATCACCTGCTGGACGAGTAGCATAAATCCCGGTGCACCAAAGCAAGTTTACTGTAACTCTGGAAGCTTCCTAGTAAGAAATTAATACAGTAATTTCGTCGCAATTCAGAACATTAGGCTCCAAGCCAACTTATCGGCAAATTCAGCAGTGGAACCATGGAGCATCACCTGGTGGACCAGTAGCTAGAATCCGTTGCACCAAAGCAAGTTTACTGTAACTCTCGAAGCTTCCTAGTAAGAATACAACCCAGAAATTTCGTCGCAATTCAGAAATTTACTATCCAAGACTACTTATTTACAAGATCAGCAGTGGAACCATGGAGCATCACCGGGTGGACAAGTAGCTCAAATCCGATGCACCCAACCATGTTTGCTGTAACTCTCGAAGCTTCCTAGTGGGAATATAACCCAGATATTTCATCGCAATTCAGAACTTTAGTCTGTAAGAATACTTAATTGCAAGGTCGACACTGGAAACACCGAGCATCACCTCGTGGACCAGTAGCTTACATCATTCAACCAAAGCAAGTTTACCGTAACTCTCCAAGCATCCTAGTGTGAATATAACCCAGAAATTTCGTCAAAATTCAGATCTTTAGTCTGCAAGCATACGTATCCGCAAGGTCAGTAGAGGACTATCGAACATCAACGGGTGGACCAGTAGCTTAAATCCGATGCATCAAAGCAAGTTTACTGTAAGTCTCGAAGCTACCTATTGAGAATGTAACCCAGAAATTTCATCGCAATTCAGAACTTTAGTCTCCATTGCTACTTTTCTGCAAGGTCAGCAGAGGAACCATGGAGCGTCACCTGATGGACTAGTTGCATAAATCCGATGCATTAAAGCAAGTTTACTGCAACTCTCGAAGCTTACTAGTGAGAATATAAACCCAAAAATATCGTCACAATTCAGAAGTTTAGTCTCCAAGCCTACTTACCTACAAGGTCAGCAGTGCAACCATGGAGCATCACCTGGTGGACCAGTAGGTTACATCCGATGCACCAATGTAAGGGTACTGTAATCCTCGAAGCTTCCTAGTGAGAATGTAACCCAGAAATTTCGTCGCAATTCAGAACTTCCTTCTCCAAGCCTACTTATCTGCAATTTCAGCAGTGAAACCATGGAGCATCACCCTTGTGGACCAGTAGCTTTAATCCGATGCTCCAAAGCAAGTTTACTGTAACTCTCGAAGCTTCCTAGTGAGATGTTGCCTAGAATTTTCGTATCAATTCAGAACTTTCGTCTCCAAGCCAACTTATCTGTGAGGTCAGCAGTGGAACCATGGAGCATCACCTGGTGGACCAGTAGCTTGAATCCGATGCACCAAAGCAAGTTTACGGTAACTCTTGAAGCTTCCTAGTGAGAATGTAAACTAGAAATTTCGTATCAATTCAGAACTTTAGTCTCCTAGCCAACTTATTTGCAAGGTCAGCAGTGGAACAATGGAGCATCACCTGCTGGGCCAGTAGCATAAATCCAATGCACCAAAGCAACTTTACTGTAACTCTGGAAGCTTCCCAGTGAGAATGTTAACCAGAAATTTCGTCGCAATTCAGAAATTTACTCTCCAAGCCTACTTATAGGCAAGGTCAGCAGTGGAACCATGGAACATCACCTGGAAAACCAGTAGCTTAAATCCGATGCAACAAAGCAAGTTTATTGTAACTCTCTATCTTCCTAGTGGGAATATAACCACAAATTTCATCGCAATTCAGAACTTTAGTCTGCAAGCCTATTTCTCATCAAGGTCAGCAGTGGAACCATGGAACCATGGAGCATCACCTGCTGGACCAGTAGCTTCAATCCGATGCACCAAAGCAAGTTTACTGTACCTCTCGAAGCTACCTAGGTATAATGTAACACAGAAATTTCGTCGCAGTTCAGGAGTTTAGTCTCCAAGCCTACTTATTTACCAGGTCAGCAGTGGAACCATGGAGCATCACCTGGTGGACAAGTAGCTTAAATCCGATGCACCAAAGCAACTTTACTGTAACTCTCTAAGCTTCCTAGTGAGAATATAGACCATAAATTTCGTCGCAATTCAGAACTTTAGTCTCCAAACCTACTTACCGGCAAGGTCATCAGTGCAACCATGGAACATCACCTGGTGGACCAGTAGGTTAGATCCGATGCACCAAAGTAAGTGTACTGTAACTCACGAAGCTTCCTAGTAAGAATACTAAACAGAAATTTCGTCGTAATTCGAAAATTTAGTCTCCAAGCATACTTACCTACAAGGTCAGCAGTGGAACGATGGAGCATCACCTGGTGGACCAGTAGGTTAGATCCGATGCACCTAAGTAAGTGTACTGTAACTCTCGAAGCTTCCTATTGAGAATGTAACCCAGAAATTTCATCGCAATTCAGAACTTTAGTCTAGAATCCTACTTATCTGCAAGGTCGGGAAAGGAACCATGGAGCGTCTCCTGATGGACCAGTTGCATAAATCGGATGCATCTAAGCACGTTTACTGTAACTCTCGAAGCTTCCTAGTGAGAATGTAACCCAGAAATTTCGTCGCAATTCTGAACTGTAGTGTCCGAGCCTACTTATTAGCAATTTCAGCAGTGGAAAGATAAAGCATTACCTGGTGGACCAGTTGCTTGAATCCGATGCACCAAAGCAAGTTTAATGTAACTTGTGAATCATCCTAGTAAGAATACGACCCAGACATTTCGTCGCAATTCAGAACTTTAGTCTCCATGCCTACTTATTTGCAAGGTCGGCAGTGGAACCATGGAACATCACCTGGTGAAGCTGTAGCTTAAATCCGATGCATCAAAGCAAGTTTACTGTAAGTCTCGAAGCTTCCTATTCTCAATGTAACCTAGAAATTTCATCGCATTTCAGAACTTTAGTATCCAATGCTACTTATCTGCAAGGTCAGCAGAGGAACCATGGAGCGTCACATGATGGACCAGTTGCATAAATCCGATGCATGAAAGCAAGTTTACTGCAACTCTCGAAGCTTACTAGTGTGAATATAACACAGAAATATCGTCGCAATTCAGAAGTTTAGTCTCCAAGTCTACTTACCTACAAGGTCAGCAGTGCAACCATGGAGCATCACCTGCTGGACCAGTAGCATAAATCCAATGCACCAAAGCAAGTATACTGTAACTCTTGAAGCTACCTAGGTCTAATGTAACACAGAAATTTCGTCGCTATTCAGAAATTTAGTCTGCAAGATTACGTATCGGCAATTGCAGCAGTATAACCATGGAGCATCACCTGGTGGACTTGTAGCTTAAATCCGATGCACCAAAGCAAGTTTACTGCAACTCTCTAAGGCTCCTAGTGAGAATATAACACAGAAAATTCGTCGCAATTCAGAACTTTAGTCTCCAAACCTACTTATCTGCAAGGTCATCAGTGCAACCATGGAGCATCACCTGGTGGACCAGTAGCTTAAATCCGATGCACCTAAGCAAGTTTACTCTAACACACGATGCTTCCTAGTGGCAATGTAACCCAGAAACTTCGTCGCAATTCAGAACTTTAGTCGCCAAGCCTACCTATTTGCAATTTCAGTAGTGGAAACATACAGCATTACCTGGTGGACCAGTTGCTTGAATCCGATGCACCTAACCAAGTTTAATGTAACTCTCGAAGCTTCCTAGTAAGAATACGACCCCTACAATTCTTCGCAATTCAGAACTTTAGTCTCCATGCCTACTTATCTGCTAGGTCAGCAGTGGAACCATGGAGCATCACCTGGTGAACCAGTAGCTTAAATCCAATACACCAAAGCAAGTTTAGTGTAACTCTCGAAGCTTCCTAGTGGGAATATAACCCAGAAATTTCGTAGCAATTCCGACCTTTAGTCTCCTCGTCCACTTATCTGCAGGTCGGCAGTGGAACCATAGAGCATCACCTGGTGGACCCGTAGCTTAAATCCGATACACCAAAGCAAGTTTACTGCAACTCTCTAA
Source organism: Schistocerca gregaria (assembly GCF_023897955.1). Classification (NCBI taxonomy): domain Eukaryota; kingdom Metazoa; phylum Arthropoda; class Insecta; order Orthoptera; family Acrididae; genus Schistocerca; species Schistocerca gregaria. The sequence continues at coordinate 557,054 of NW_026061760.1, forward strand.
GGCTCCTGGTGAGAATATAACCCAGAAATTTTATCGCAATTCAGAACTTTAGTCTCCAATCCTACTTATCTGCAAGGTCAGCAGTGGAACCATGAAGCATCACCTGGTGGACCAGTAGCTTAATTCCGATGCACCAAAACAAATTTACTGTAACCCTCGAAGCTTCCTAGTGAGAATATAACCCAGAAATATCGTCGCAATTCAGAACTTTAGTCTCCAAACCTACTTATCTACAAGGTCATTAGTGCAACCATGGAGCATCACCTGGTGGAGCAGTAGGTTAGATCCGAAGCACCAAAGAAAGTGTACTCTAACTCTCGAAGGTTCCTAGTGAGAATGTAACCCAGAAATTTCGTCGCATTTCAGAACTGTAGTGTCCAAGCCTACTTATTTGTAATTTCAGCAGTGGGAAGATAGAGCATTACCTGGTGGACCAGTTGCTTGATTCCGATGCACGAAAGCAATTTTAATGTAACTCTCGAAGCTTCCTAGTGAGAATACGACCCAGACATTTCGTCGTAATTCAGAACTTTATTCTCCATGCCTACTTATCTGCAAAGTCAGCAGTGGAACCATGGAGCATCACCCGGTGAACCAGTATCTGAATTCCGATGCACCAAAACAAATTTACTGTAACCCTCGAAGCTTCCTAGTGAGAATATAACCCAGAAATATCGTCGCAATTCAGAACTTTAGTCTCCAAACCTACTTATCTACAAGGTCATTAGTGCAACCATGGAGCATCACCTGGTGGAGCAGTAGGTTAGATCCGAAGCACCAAAGAAAGTGTACTGTAACTCTCGAAGCTTCCTAGTGGGAATATAACCCAGAAATTTCATCGCAATTCAGAACTTTAGTCTCCAAGCCTACTTATCTGCTGGGTCAGCAGCAGAACCATGGAGCACTACCTGGTGGACCAGTAGATTGATTCCGATGCGCCAAAGCAAGTTTAGTGTAACTCTCAAAGCTTCCTATTGAGAATATAACCCTAGAAATTTCGTCTCAATTCAGAACTTTAGTCTCCAAATCTACTTATCTGCAGGTCGGCAGTGGAACCATGGAGAATCACCTGGTGGACCAGTAGGTTAAATCCGATGCACCAAAGTAAGTGTAGTGTAACTCTCGAAGTTTATAGTTAGTATGTAACCCAGAAATTTCGTCGCCATTCAGAACTTTAGTCTCCAAGCATACGTAACTGCAATTTCAGCAGTGGAACCATGGAGTATCACCTGGTGGACCAGTAGCTTGAATCCTATGCACCAAAGCAAGTTTACTGTAGCTTCCGAAGCTAGCTAGTGAGAATGTAACCCAGAAATTTCGTCGCAATTCAGAACTTTAGTCTCCAAGCCTACTTATGTGCAATGTCAGCAGTGGAAAAATGGAGCACCTGGTGGACCAGAAGCTTAAATCCAATGCAACAAAGCAAGTTTACTGTCTCATTCGAAGCTTCCTAGTGAGAATACGACCCAGACATTTCGTTGCAATTCAGAACTTTAGTCTCCATGCCTACTTATCTGCTAGGTCAGCAGTAGAACCATGGAGCATTACCTGGTTGACCAGTAGCTTGATTCCGATGCACCAAAGAAAGTTTAGTGTAACTCTCAAGGCTTCCTAGTAAAAATGTAACCCAGAAATTTCGTCGTAATTCAGAACTGTTTTCTCCAAGCCTACATATCTGCAGGTCTTCAGTGGAACCATGGAGCATCTGCTATAGAGACAGCATTGCTCAATATTTCGGCAGGGATTTCAAGCGACTTGTCCGTGCCATGTTGAATTGCTACAATATTTGGGGCAAAAGAGGTCCGGTGTTGTATTAGGAGGTACCCCATGACTTTTGTCACATCAATGTAGACTCCATTTTACGAGCGCCGTCTCCTTTGTGACAGATCGAAACTGTGTATCTCCGGTCATGGAGAGTGTCCGCTAGATTTCACTCTATGTTTCTATCAGTGTGTACCACGTGTAAATTCATACACAGCAGGAAGCTGTTCTCCAGGGGAAGCCAGGAGCTCTACTCGCTAGCCATGCCCTATCACCAGTGCCATAGCAGTCAGTCTAGCTGCACACTTCCCCCCTACCCACAGCTCGCTGTCCGAGTGTAAGGAGGGAGAAACTGCAAATCTGATACATTGAAATGGTAATCTAGTTTCGCTGCATACGACTTGGCTTGATATTTCGCATTTGTCAACAACACACATCACAAACAAAACAAATTTTCAACATTATCTACTTATTTCTGGCGCACTGAGGACGTAATACACTACTGGCCATTAAAATTGCTACACCAAGAAGAAATGCAGATGATAAACGGATATTCATTGGACAAATATATTATACTAGAAGTGATATGACATTACCTTTTCACGTAATTTGGGTCCATAGATCCTGAGAAATCAGTACCCAGAACAACCACCTCTGGAGGTAATAACGGCCTTAATAAAATTGGGCATTGAGTCAAACAGAGCTTTAATGGTGTGTACAAGTACAGCTGCCCACGCAGCCTCAACACGATACCACAATTCATCAAGAGCAGTGACTGGTGTATTGTGACGAGTCAGTTGCTCGGCCCCCATTGACCAGACATTCTCAATTGGTGGGAGATCTGGAGAATGTGCTGGCCAGGGTATCAGTCGAACATTTTCTGTATCCAGAAAGGCCCGTACAGGACCTGCAACATGCGGTCGTGCTTTATCCTGCTGAAATGCAGGGATCGAATGAATGGTAGAGCCACGGGTCGTAACACATCTGAAATGCAACTTCCACTGTTCAAAGAGCCGACAACGCAAACAAGAGGTGACCGAGACGTGTAACCAATGGCACCCCATACCATCACGCCGTGTGATACGCCAGTATGAGGGTTACGAATACACGCTTCCAATGTGTGTTCAGCGCGATGTCACCAAACACGGATGCGACCATCATGATGCTGAAAAGAGAGCCTGGTTTCATCCGAAAAAAATTACTTATTGCCATTCGTGCACCCAGATTCGTCGTTGAGTACACCATCGCAGGCGCTCCTGTCTGTGATGCAGCGTCAAGGGTAGCCGCAGCCATGATAGTCCATGTTGCTACAAACGTCGTCGAACTGTTCGTGCAGATGGTTGTTGTAAACGTCTCCATCTGTTGACTCAGGGATCGAGACGTGGCTGCACGATCCCTTACAGCCAAGCGGATAAGATGCTTGTCATCTCGACTGCTAGTGATACGAGATCGTTGGGATCCAGCATGGCGTTCCCTATTACCCTCCTGAACCCACCGATTCCATATTCTGCCAACAGTCATTGGATCTTGACCAACGCGAGCAGCAATGTCGCGATATGATAAACCACAATCGCGATAGGCTACAATCCGACCTTTATCAAAGTCGGAAACGGGATGGTACGCATTTCTCCTCCTTACACAATGCATCACAACAACGTATCACAAGGCAATGCCGGTCAACTGCTGTTTATGTATGAGAAATCGGTTGGAAACTTTCTTCATGTCAACACGTTGTAGGTGTCGCCACCGGCGTCAACCTTGTGTGAATGCTCTGAAAAGCTCGTCATTTGCATATCACAGCATCTTCTTCCTGTCGGTTAAATTTCGCGTTTGTAGCGCATCATCTTCGTGGTGTAGCAATTTTAATGGCCAATAGTGTACAGTTTTTATCTCGTACAAACAGTCGGCATACGGACAGACACGGACAGTTTCACAGATGTAAGGATTACAGGCTTGGACGCAGCCGGCTCGTGCGAGTACGGGGCGAGCTGGCGCTATCTTGGAACGCTGACGTACTGCTGTGTCAGCATTCGCCGGCCGCATAGCGCCTCCACGCACACAATAGTCGCATCGGGTCACTGGCCGCACGCACAGGCAGAACTGTTCGCAAAGCGCGTGGTTACGACGCGTACTTTATGTCTTTTTCAGCTCAAAGTGGAGTCTTGACGAATCCGTATTTATTCGTTGGTTGTGATGTTTGGTTTGTGGGACGCTCAACTGCGCTGTCATCAGCGCCTGTACAATTCCCAATTTTATTGCAGTCCAATTTTTTTACAGTCATATCTAGCCACTGTCAGAACTGATTATGTTGGTGATGACATATGAGGACCACACAAACACCCAGTCCATGGGCGGAGAAATTCCCCAACCCGGTATTTATTCGTGGTAGGACGTCAGACAGTTAGGATGGGTCAGAGTAGAGAGCACTTTATTATAAATGTTCTAACAGAAATTAAGTGGTAATGGTTAATAACTCGTAGTTCGCGTCTTTCTGTACCTCACGGACGCCATGCTGCAATAATCCTGAAAAATATTGAGGGAGGGCCTCAACCCAGGACTCAAACCCATAACCATGTCATACAGATCCTCGCACTCAGGTTGCCAGTAGGCATGACTTAGTTCCGTAATCGGAAAAAGGTTGATGGAATTACTTGAGCACTTTTGTAATCACGTTATGGACACATGAAACCTCTCTCCCAGGAAAACTATGTAGACATCCTCGGCAGTTTTAATGTGAAACTATAACTCTTTAAAACAGGAATTACATCATAGATGAGTCAGTTACAGGAGCACACGAGCAGGAGTACTTTCAACTGAAACCACAAACGGTCTTGAACACAACTCTAATCCCTGGAAATACCCTAAAACGTTTACGAAACCACCCTTGCAATGTTTTCAAGGTCAAAATGAATTCTTCGAACCTTACATTTTCTGTCTTCACAGCCACTGTGCTTAGGGAAATGGACATCGTTTTTATACATCTCAGAATGTGACATGTCAACTGATCCCTTCTTTTAGTGTAGTTACACCATACATTTCTTTTCTCACCAGTTCTTTTCAGTGTCTGCTCATTGGTTACGTGATCTACCTATCTAATCTCCAGCATTCTTCTGTTGCATCACATTTCTAAAGCTTCTATTCTCCTCTTGTCTAAACTATTTATCGTCCATGTTTCACTTGCATACAAGGCTACACTCCATATAAATACCGTCAGAAACGACTTCCTAACACTTAAAGCTACATTCGATGTTCTCAAATTTCTCTTCTTCAGCAACGTTACATTTTAAATCTGCTCTACTTCATCAGTTATTTTTCTGCCCAAATAGCAAAACCCATTTACTACTTTTAGTATATCTTTTCCTAATCTAATTTCCTCAGCAACGCCTGAGTTAACTCCACTGTATTCCATTACTCTTGTTCTGCCTTTTTTTACGTTCATTTTATAACCTTTCGTCGAGACAATCTCCATTCCTTCCGACTGCTCTTGCTAAATACTTTCGAATAAAGATGGATCAGTTCTTCACATTCAAAGCCTATTGTTAAGAAATAAAGCTCAGAGTATCTGCACGGAACAACATCATCATATACTTACAAGAATAATCTGGAGCTCTCTATCAGTAGTGATTCGGACATCTGCGCTGGCACTACATTCCCCGTAGCAGAACATTCTCCACCATTTCGGCAAAATTCTGTACAGTCCAGACATGTTGACAGAGCTTTGAATGAGACTGGGAGCATCCTGACAGGCTATCTACAACCAGTTCCTGTGAGTAAACTGTACCACATCATGGGAATCGCACCACCAAGCATTCGCAGGAAAGCAACATCAGAGGGGGAGAAGAAGGAATAGGGAACTGATCCCAGACATCCACTGTTGGATGTAAACGTCTAAGACTCAGATCAACAAAGAGCTCCCTACAAACAACTTCTAACTATTCCTTTATATCCCGGAACTCGCAGAGTGGAGCGTTGGCGAGATTTTTTGCCTGCAGCATACGAAATGATGGCCAAAGAGAAACCAGCTGCCGATTCACACCTAACGTAAGTGACGAAAACGCCGAAAGGATTGAGAACCTAGGGTGTCACGGTGTAAAGTCAATCTCACGAAATGGGGGAGGGGGCTTCAGTGGTGATAAAATTTACCAGTGTGGTAACTTGCAGAACTAACAATATCTCTTCGTATGCAGCAACCTGCCGAATACAGTACTATCGATGATCTTGCTGCAGCGAACAAAACAGCAGCTTTTCATCTTCCTGACAGTATTTCATACGTTCGTGTTGTAGATATTAATCCCCGTATTTTTATTATTATTGCTTTTGTCTGCACTCTATTGTATTTCCTCTGTAGTTGATTCTTCGTGTGTAATCGAGGTCTGCACGTGTTATTAATGGTCTACCAGTAATGTGATAATTTCGAGTCCTAGTCACGTAAAATAAATAATAAATTAGTTAATACTTCGTGGGCTTTCTGCTGACTTATGTGCAGCAACCGAAGTATTCTCTCTCTCTCTCTCTCTCTCTCTCTCTCTCTCTCTCTCTCTCTCTCTCTATCTCTCTCTCTCTCCTCCCCCCTGTATGTCTGTCGCAGTGATAATGTGTTTGATATTCACTGCGGTAAAAGTCTTAAATAGAATTTCGACTTCTTCCGGGTACGCTTTTCCTGCCATTACTCACAGCTGCCCTTTGGACGCTATCATCACTAATAGCGATTTATTGTCGAGTGCCGTTCACGGCTCATTTCAGCGCTGTTGAATATGTAACAGGGCAAATGAAACCGCGAGCGCGTTTCATCTTGCCGCCGGTCTGTGATGCTAAATGGCGCGTAATTTGCAGCAGCGGGAAATATTCACGAGCTAACCGTGAACTGCAGGGCCACAATTAGACCCTCTGGTTATACAGGTTTACAGTTAACAGTTACAATGTTGTTATGCTGTGGTTAAAGTATCCAAGAAATTTTATCTCTCGCTTTGGTTCGAGGTCGCACACTAAAGAAAGATTCACTGATTAGGTTGCTCCTTTTCCTATGTTCTTTGTAGAAAAAGTTTAAGATTGGTTATATAAAATATGTGGAGCTGAGGGTTGGGGGCCAGATATCAAGGTGCTCCCTCAGACGAGCAAGATTAATCATTTATTTCACAGTAAGTCATATGAAAGAGAGCAAACCTAACCGTGGAAACCAGTGTGCTGCTAAAAATCAACGACAGTTCTTTTCAGATTCCTACGGATATCTTGATCTCAATACGATGGTATAAACATCTCGTTTAAAGATGTTGTACTTTTCTATTGTCTACCCCTGTGTTAGAACTCAATTTATTTTAATTATATTTGGCTCTTTGAGGTCTTGTTCGGATGTGACTAATTTCAAAGATAAATTTATCGCAGGAGGAGCTGGCCACTCTTCGCGAACAGCTGAGCGTGTTGATGGCCGCGCTCAGCCGTCTTCAGGCTGCTGCCTCGGAGTGTAGCGGCAGTGGGGAGTCTGGTGCGTCGCATGGTGCACCCCAGGTGTTAAATGCTTCACCCACTGTCCCTGCTGTCGAGACATCTTCGCGGGTACCGGGCGCGGTTGGGCCACCCTCTCCCCAAGGGGAGTGGCGGGTTCAGCGGCGTTCGCGGCGCACGAGGCGGAGGGTCAATGTGGAGGCTGGCCGTGTGGCATCGCCCGCTCTGCCTGTGAGTGGAAATGTGGCTGCTCCTTAAGCAAGGTCCGAGCAGGCACACGGGGGGAGGGGTTTATTAGTTATTGGGAGCTCCAGCGTTAGGCTGGTGATGGAGCCCCTTAGGGAAATAGCAGTAAGGTCGGGGAAGAAGGCCAGTGTTCACTCTGTCTGCTTGCCGGGGGGTCTCATCCGAGATGTGGAGGAGGCCCTACCGGCGGCGATAGAGAGCACTGGGTGCACCCGACTGCAAATTGTTGCTCATGTCGGCACCAATGACTCTTGCCGTCTGGGTTCAGAGGTCATCCTCAGTTCGTACAGGCGGTTAGCGGAGTTGGTGAAGGTGAAAGCCTCGCTCGCGGGGTGGAATCAGAGCTAACTATTTCTAGTATCGTTCCGAGAACCGATCGCGGTCCTCTGGTTTGGAGCCGAGTGGAAGGCTTAAACCAGAGGCTCAGACGATTCTGCTGAGAGCTGGGGTGCAAATTTCTCGACCTCCGCTATCGGGTGGAGAAATGTAGGGTCCCCCTGAATAGGTCAGGCGTGCACTACACGCCGGAAGCGGCTACGAGGGTAGCGGAGTACGTGTGGAGTGCACATGGGGTTTTTTTAGGTTAGAGAATTCCCTCCCTAGGCCCGACAAGACGCCTCCTGAGACGCGGCAAGGCAGGAGTAGGCAAAATGCAACAAGGAATAACAATATTAATGTGCTAATAGTAAACTGCAGGAGCGTCTATAGAAAGGTCCCAGAACTGCTCTCATTAATAAACGGTCACAACGCCCATATAGTACTAGGAACAGAAAGTTGGCTGAAACCAGACGTAAACAGTAATGAAATCCTAAACTCTGATTGGAATGTATACCGCAGAGATAGGCTGGACAGTGAAGGGGGAGGCGTGTTTATAGCGATAAGAAGTGCAATAGTATCGAAGGAAATTGACGGAGATTCGAATTGTGAAATGATTTGGGTGAAGGTCACGGTTAAAGCAGACATGGTAATTGGATGTCTCTATAGGCCCCCGGGCTCAGCAGCTCTTGTGGCTCAGCACCTGAAGAATAATTTGGAAAATATTTCGAGTAGATTTCCCCACCATGTTATAGTTCTGGGTGGAGATTTTAATTTGCCGGATATAGACTGGGAGACTCAAACGTTCATAACGGGTGGCAGGGTCAAAGAATCCAGTGAAATATTTTTAAGTGCTTTATCTGAAAACTACCTTGAGCAGTTAAACAGAAAACCGACTCGTGGCGATAATATATTAGACCTTCTGGTGACAAACAGACCCGAACTATTTGAATCAGTTAATGCAGAACAGGGAATCAGCGATTCTAAAGCGGTTACTGCATCGATGATTTCAGCCGTAAATAGAAATATTAAAAAAGGTAGGAAGATTTTTCTGTTTAGCAAAAGTGACAAAAAGCAGATTACAGAGTACCTGACGGCTCAACACAAAACTTTTGTCTCAAGTGCAGATAGTGTTGAGGATCAGTGGACAAAGTTCAAAACCATGGTACAATATGCGTTAGATGAGTATGTGCCAAGCAAGATCGTAAGAGATGGAAAAGAGCCACCGTGGTACAACAACCGAGTTAGAAAACTGCTGCGGAAGCAAAGGGAACTTCACAGCAAACATAAACATAGCCAAAGCCTTGCAGACAAACAAAAATTACGCGAAGCGAAATGTAGTGTGTGGAGGGCTATGCGAGAGGCTTTCAATGAATTCGAAAGTAAAGTTCTATGTACTGACTTGGCAGAAAATCGTAAGAAATTTTGGTCCTATGTCAAAGCGGTAGGTGGATCAAAACAAAATGTCCAGACACTCTGTGACCAAAATGGTACTGAAACAGAGGATGACAGACTAAAGGCCGAAATACTAAATGTCTTCTTCCAAAGCTGTTTCACAGAGGAAGACTGCACTGTGCTTCCTTCTCTAGATTGTCGCACAGTTGACAAAATGGTAGATATCGAAGTAGACGACAGAGGGATAGAGAAACAATTAAAATCGCTCAAAAGAGGAAAGGCCGCTGGTCCTGATGGGATACCAGTTCGATTTTACACAGAGTACGCAAAGGAACTTGCCCCCCTTCTTGCAGCGGTGTACCGTAGGTCTCTAGAAGAGCAAAGCGTTCCAAAGGATTGGAAAAGGGCACAGGTCATCCCCGTTCTCAAGAAGGGACGTCGAACAGATGTGCAGAACTATAGACCTATATCTCTAACGTCGATCAGTTGTAGAATTTTGGAACACGTATTATGTTCGAGTATAATGTTTTTTCTGGAGACTAGAAATCTACTCTGTAGGAATCAGCATGGGTTTCGAAAAAGACGATCGTGTGAAACCCAGCTCGTGCTATTCGTCCACGAGACTCAGAGGGCCTTAGACACGGGTTCACAGGTAGATGCCGTGTTTCTTGACTTCCGCAAGGCGTTTGACACAGTTCCCCACAGTCGTTTAATGAACAAAGTAAGAGCATACGGACTATCAGATCAATTGTGTGATTGGATTGAGGAGTTCCTAGATAACAGAACGCAGCACGTCATTCTCAATGGAGAGAAGTCTTCCGAAGTAAGAGTGATTTCAGGTGTGCCGCAGGGGAGTGTCATAGGACCGTTGCTATTCACAATATACATAAATGACCTGGTGGATGACATCGGAAGTTCACTGAGGCTTTTTGCAGATGATGCTGTGGTGTATCGAGAGTTTGCAACAATGGAAAATTGTACTGAAATGCAGGAGGATCTGCAGCGAATTGACGCATGGTGCACGGAATGGCAATTGAATCTCAATGTAGCGGAATGTAATGTGATGCGAATACATAGAAAGATAGGTCCCTTATCATTTAGCTACAAAATAGCAGGTCAGCAACTGGAAGCAGTTAATTCCATAAATTATCTGGGAGTACGCATTAGGAGTGATTTAAAATGGAATGATCATATAAAGTTGCTCGTCGGTAAAGCAGATGCCAGACTGAGATTCATTGGAAGAATCCTAAGGAAATGCAATCCGACAACAAAGGAAGTAGGTTACAGTACGCTTGTTCGCCCAATGCTTGAATACTGCTCAGCAGTGTGGGATCCGCACCAGGTAGGGTTGATAGAAGAGATAGAGAAGATCCAACGGAGAGCAGCGCGCTTCGTTACAGGATCATTTAGTAATTGCGAAAGCGTTACGGAGATGATAGATAAACTCCAGTGGAAGACTCTGCAGGAGAGACGCTCAGTAGCTCGGTACGGGCTTTTGTTTAAGTTTCGAGAACATACCTTCACCGAAGAGTCAAGCAGTATATTGCTCCCTCCTACGTATATCTCGCGAAGAGACCATGAGGATAAAATCAGAGAGATTAGAGCCCACACAGAAGCATACCGACAATCCTTCTTTCCACGTACAATACGAGACTGGAATAGAAGGGAGAACCGATAGAGGTACTCAGGGTACCCTCCGCCACACACCGTCAGGTGGCTTGCGGAGTACGGATGTAGATGTAGATGTAGATGTAGATGTATTAATAGTACATACTTTTAATCTTCTGCACGAGTGTTTCATGTAGATATGTGCATGCCCGTAAATTCTGATAGTTATTTTGAAAATAAAAAATATGTCGTACTGTATGTAAACTGAAATTTGCCTCAAATTTATATGACCTTGTGGTACTTTTCCAATTGCGTTTAGGATCAAAGATTTCATTCCCTCTTAACAAATGTATGATGTGCCGTTCACCATGCGTACGAAAGAAACCCAGAAGATACTCAAACTCCTGCCATGCTTTTGAGAGCAAGCTTGGAGCTGCTGGAGTCACTGACTTTATGTGGCGCCGCAATTCATCCAGAGCTTTTGGAGGTGGTGACATATTGACGGGGTCTGTCCCAAACATTGCAAAAACAGGCAACATAACGTGAAACCAGGCAACGTTGGAGGTCGGTGGTGCAACGCGAAATCAGTGTGGCCCTTAGGGCTAATCCGTCGTTGAGGCATTTTATTGTGTAAGAAATGCAGTTACGTCACGTCAGACAATTGTAACTAAATTGTACCTATTGAAACGTTATCACTGATGCGACGCGCATTGGATAACGAATGAGCGAGATAGCTCCATCAGTCAATATATTATTACGTGCCCTCCACGTAGTGGAGCGACTTAAATTGATTGAGGAAAGTCTTCTGGGCCAGATTTTATAGCAGCTAGGTTTCATTCAGATTTAACCATCAAATACAACCACACGTTCGGGAAAGACCCGTACCAAAAGACTGTAAAGTTGTTCTCGTCACACTAGTACTCAAGAAAGGGACTAGAAGTAATTCGCTGAATGAAAAGTCCAGATGATCGATTTGCAATGTGATTTTGGAACATATACTGTCCTCGAACTTTACGAAACACCTGAAAAAATATATATTGACACATAGTCAGCACCGATTCTGAAATGTTGTTCTTGTGAAACACAACTGTCTTTTTGTTCTCACGAAGTAATTACGCTATCGACAGGGGTCTCAAGTTGATTCCATGTTTCTAGATTTCTGGAAGGTTATTGATACCGTTCAACACAAGCGTCTTCTAATCGATTTGCGTACATATTGAGTATCATCTCCTGTCTCACAGGATTCGTGATTTCCTGTCACAAAGATCACAGTTCGTAGTAACTGACGGGAAGGTATCAAGTGAAACATAAATCATGTCCCCAAGCAAGCATTATATGCCCTCTGCTGTTCTTAATCTGTATTAACGGTTCAGGAGACGATCTGAGCAGCTCTGTTAGACTGTTTGCAATCGATGTTTTCATTTGCCGTCTGATAAACTATTCAGGAGATCAATACGGACTACAAAATGATTTACACAAAAATTTTTGACATCATCGTAGAACAATGATGCGTAGTACCGACTGGTAGCTGTCACGAACTGCTTCACTACTGCACAGCAGCTACGTGCGCTGGCTCTTCACGGCGTCTGCCAGCATCGTTTTATATCACGACTAATGTCGATTTTAGGTTAGTTTTAAAGGTGGATAAGTTTTTTTTTAACATTGCCCATTAGAAACTTTATACATTTCATCGGAGCTTTGGTCTCAGGACGGTTTATAGACAGTAACTGGTTAACAGAATTAAGAAAGAAAAACATTATTGCTTTCTAGACTCTTTTATATTGCAATTTACAAGATATCAGTATGGTTCCAAAGTGTCAGTTGAGCCTTAACAATACAAATGAGATGTCCTCCACATGAGCTCTAAAAAATTTTGTTTACACGACAATCTGCACAAATTTAAAAGTGTTCCATTCAGTTAGATTACAGCAGTCATGGAAGATTGCGTTTCATTGACAAAACTCTAAGAGGTGCTACGAATCTACTAAAGAGACTACGTATACTACGTTTTTCCTTCTTCCTGTGAGGTATGGTTTTCTTACTAGTTAGGATTGACGGAGGACACTGGAAAACTTCAAAGAAGATCAGCCATTTTTGTATTATTGTCGAATAGGCAAGACAGTGCCACGGATATAACAAGCGAATTTAGGGGACAGTTATTAAGGCAAAATTGTTTTCCATTGTGGCTGGATCTTTTCACGAAATTTCGGTCGTCAGCTGTCTCCCCCGAATGCGATAAATTTCGTTCACTTCCACCCACGTAGGGAGAAATGACCATCACCATAAAATACGAGAAATCAATGGTCGCATGAGAAGTAGAAATTTTCCCACATGGTATTCGAGAGTGGAACGGTAGAGAAATACTGTGAAAGTGGCACTACGCACCTTCTACCAAGCTGTTAAGTGTGGATTGCACAGTAGATATGAATATCTAGGTGTAGACGTAGAACTGTAGGCAGCCACATTCACCAGGAACTTGTTACTGGCACTAAGGTAAACTTGTGGTTTTGACGTGAATGTAAAAATCCAGCTCCAGCAGCCATCTTCATCCGTTTAGAAGATATTAATGTTAAAATTCACCTCCAGTATCTGTCTTCATCCGTGTAAAAGATATTACCTTGTGAATTTGAGATAGTTTTCCGACTTGATAGACCACAAGTGTCCCGTATCAAACTGTTCGTCTCAACTTGGTCTACACTACTTGGTACATTGTAAACTTCAAATTGCCCTACAAAAACAACGTAAGCTACAGCGCATGCGCCTCGAGCGAGTTTTTCAACATTCTCGCGCTCTCTTCGCGCAAACAAGTAGTTCTAGAGGGAAAAAAAAATAATAGGACCTTTTTCGCTGGAGGGTGTGGTTATTCAAGAAAACATTACAAAGTGATATTAAATGTCTTCTACCTCAGAAACCATTCGGAATAGGGCAAACATTCATATGAAGTTTTTTGTTCCGAATCACTAATACCATCACTCCTCAAAGCATGTACCTTTCCTCCTGATTCACCCTGTACGTACAGGGTGTCCCTTTTATCTTGACCACCCTAAATATCTTTTTATCCAAATGAAAATTACAAAATGTTTCGAGCAAATGTTCTTTAGCCGTCAGGAGGACATCAATCAGCAAGACTGCCTTGGTTGTCGCTTTGTTTTTTACAAAGATATGAACAACGTTATGACTTTTTTACATCACACCCTGTATTTTCATTCGGCAATTCATTTTCTCTCCTAAAGACCTATTCGTAAATTTGTCACAGTGTATCATTCACTCAAACATAACATTATTAATTACATAACACAACACTGACGTTGACCCTAGAAATGTAAACATAAGTAGAATGCACATCCGTCATTCCGTCAACTATCGTCAGTTGAAGAGTTGTGTGAGTAGAATGTACACAAAAGAAAAGAAGGGAGAAATGCTACTCATCAATGGGGAATGTAAGTCAGCAGAACAGTAATTGCAATATTGTTTTCTTATGTACGGGTACATTTATTACAGTAGTTTAGTCCTTTTAAATACTGTTGTGTATAGTAGGCATACAGTAAAGGCTGTCCTTCCTACAAACTGCATCGACATAACGTGTCTTTTATTGTTGTTAAAGGTAAGCGAAATGCTGCGCAGGCAGCGGAACTGTACAGAAAACGATATCCTCACAAGAACCCATCTTCCCGGTGGTTGTTTTCTCGTCTTGTTGCGACGCTTCAGGAAATGGGAAGTTTCAACCCACGACAACCCAATCGTCGTAGCACTGCCGCAGTTGCTGTTCTCGCTTCCGTTGCTATGAAACCACATCTGAGCACACGACAGCTTGAACACGAGATTGGCATTTCTAAAGCCAGTGTACATCGTATTCTTACTCGTCACCGGTTCCGTCCTTACCATGTACACCTACATCGAGAATTGCATGGGAATGATTTCCTGAATCGTGTACAGTTCTGTCAGTGGGCAGAGCAGCAAATCCTCGCCAACCCGAACTTCTTCTCCAATGTTCTGTTTACCGATGAATGTTCCTTCTCAAAAACAAAGGACAGGAACATGCATTATTGGTCCAGCGACAACCCACGATGGCTTAGATAGGTGGAACACCAGTGTCAATGGAGAGTTCACGTTTGGTGTGGGATGCTTGCTACTATAATCATTGGCCCTTACTTCATCAATGGTAATGAAAACGGCGCATCGTATGCCAACCTCCTCAGACGAATTCTTCCTCCTCTTCTGGATGAAGTGCCGCTAAGGACCAGAATACTTTTGTGGCATCAACACGATGGATGTCCAGCACATAATGCCTTGCGTGCACGTCGTGTTCTGAACCGCAGGTATCCTGCCCGATGGATTGGTCGAGGAGGAACAGTTAACTTGTCCTGATAGGTCTCCTGACTTTTTTTCTTTGGGGATGCATTAAAGACGTTGTTTATCGCGATATTCCAACAACTCTAGACGACATGCAGGAGCGTATGAGGCTTTCTTGTAACTTTCTTAAGCACACTAAACTGGAAGCAGAAAACAATTCTTTCATTCAACGAGTGCACCAGTGTATCGGTGTCCAGGGTCAACACTTGGAGCACCTTTGAATGTTCTACTCCTGGGCAATGGTACAGGAAGACAAAGTAAATTTTGTGTTATGTTTTTACTTGGTTTTCATTTGTTTTCTCACAACTCCAGCAAGTGGAGGAGTTTGTGATCCCGGGCTCAAAGTCAATGTTGTGTTATGTAATTAATAACAGTTTTGTTTCAGTGAATGGCACAGTGTGATACATTTTTATATAGATCTTTAGGAGAGGAAATGAATTACTGAATAAAAAATACGGGGTGCCATTTAAAAAAGTCATACCGCTGTTCATATTTTTGTAAAAAACAAAGCTACAACGAAGGCAATCATGCTGATTGATGTCCCCAAGACGACTAAAGAACATTTGATTGAAACATTTTGTAATCTGCATCTGGACAAACAGTCATGTTCCACTGAGCGATTCATACAATAAAGTCAGTATACGTAGCAGACTTAATCACACGACAACTAGGGACGCGAGGGACGAAAGTTCTTTGAAATTAACTGCACCAGGAATACAGTCCCTTACGATCCACACCCTCATTCACAACTCTGAAGTACTGACTTTACTTCTGAGCCACGTGGTGCATTATGCTGATGCCAATACTCGAACGACCTTTTAATCTGAATCAGTAGTACTCACATTGTGCTTATTCTCTACGGTGCTGCTCCACAAATACCTTGGAAGTTCCAGCATTATTCTTTCCAAACTGATTTTATTACTAATAAAACTATTTTTGAGACACGTATTGTCTTTATCTTTCAATGACTAGTCCATAATTACTTTTAAAAAGTAAGAGTCAATTCTGAGTAATACAGAACGCTTCATATTTTTGTACAGTTCGTGTGAATTTAAAATCTGATCCAGAATATTTTGTTCCTATCGTTTGTTATTTCTCCACAAGTAGTTATGCATTTCTCATTCGTAATGAGAAATCTTCCACAAAATTAGTGTCTGAGATTTTCATTAAAACGTACCCAGGACTGATGGCGCCGTTTTGGAAATAGTTGTGATATTTACAAATGATCGAAACGATTTGTTATACAAACAAATTTAATACAAGAGAACGCGTGAGAAAATCATCTTTCTTTGCAGGATGTGCTGTATGTCAATGTAACCAAATAAATGAGGAAGATACAGTAATGTTCATTGCTTTTCCATGTTATTCAGCTGTGTGAAAGTTGAATGAGAGCTGCATTTATTGGCTATCATACACCGACTCCATATCACTCAATAACCCAGCATTTGTTCTCACGAAACGTAATGTAGAAGGAGAAAATTCTATGGCTGTGAGCAACGAGTCTAAGCAGTGGCACAGCTGGCAACAAAAGTATTTAAATTTGCTTTGTACAAACTCTACGTAAATATTAGAAAATTTTATAAAAGCGTTATCTGTACTAAAAATAAATCTGTGAAAGCGTCCTGTCCCTCTGTCTTTGAACGCGCTGATCTCCAAACCTATGAGACCAATTTTCATTGGAGTTTCGCAGGTAAGTCGACCGTAGTTGGGGTACTGTATAGGCCTTAATTCATCAAAATCAAATGACGAGATTTAAAGTTTTACTGAAACTTTCTTCGCTGTCTCTCTGCTTGTCTGAACATGCTTCGTAATTTCTAAAACTTCTAACGAATTTTCATGGGATCTTCACTCGTCACTTGAGCGTAGCTAGGGGACACCGATAAGCTATGTGTCATAAAATCTGGATCACCAAAAAGAATGTCCATACGTAGTGTATGTATGTACGTACGAGTACGTGTGTTCCGTATCTACTCCGAAACCACTGAGCTGAGTTCAACCAAATTTGGTGCCCATATCACTTACTATCTAGGAAGAACGCCTGCGGGATTAATAAATAGCTACCTAGCAGAGGGGTGCAGGAGAAAGAAGTGCAGACCACGACGAGCGAATACTCAGATTTTATTTATCCAGTATTTGAGTACTAGGACACTTAGTGACCTACAATAATCTTTCCACATAATTTGCTACCAGTGTGGAGATTTTTCTCGCTTACAGCCCTCCCAAAATGAGGAAAGGAAAAAAGTATGTCACTGAGTACATTTTCGCCGTTAATGCAATAACACTGCCGCATCACGCACGGCGTTCTACTTTATTTCTTCTTTACTACTAACTGTATTTACGTTACATTTTGCAGACAGTGTCCAGATCCAGCACTGAATATACGTTCAAAATGATATCATCATTCAGCTTCAGGAGACACGATCTCATAAACACTGAGGTGTGTGGGAAAATTTCCTCATAGTGCATGACGTCTGAATTTATTACTTCTTTGGTTGTAACTCTGTTCGCAACACATTTTCGCCCAGTATCCACGGATGCCGCTGAATGTCTCTACAAAATTCCACTGAGATGACAACAGTCACGTGACACCTCCCAATGCCGAGTCGGGCCTCCTCTTGCCCGGCATAGTGCAACAGTCCGCCTTGCATGGACTCAGCAAGTCTTTAGAAGTCCACTGCGCAAATACCGAGATACGCTGCCTCTGCAGTCGTCCATGATTGGGATGATGTTGACAGTGCAGGTTTTTGTACTCGAACTGGCCTCTCTATTATTTCCCATAAATGCTCTATGGTTTTATACTGGCCGATCTGGGTGGCCAGATCATTCGCTCGAATTGTCCAGAATGTTATGCAAAACCAATTGCTAATAGTTGAGACAGTATGACATGGCACATTGTCACTCATATTATTGTCACGGTTTTTTTGGGGAACATGAATTCCATCAATGGCTGACCATTCCGTGTAAACAGAGCCCATACCATTATTGGGCCACCGCCATCTCGAACAGTGCCTTGTTGACAACTTGGGTCCATTGGTTCGTGGGGTCTGCCTCACATTCGAACCCTACAATCAGCTCTTCTCAACTGAGGGGACTCATCTGACCAAGCTTTCCAGTAGTCTACAGTCCAGTCAGTATATTCAGGAGCACAGGCGAGGCGCTGCAGGTGATGTCGTGTTGTTAGAAAATGCACTCGCGTCCGTCCTCTGATGCCATAGCCCAATAACGCCAGATTTCACTGCAGTGTCCTAACAGATACTTTCAGCGTACATCCCACATTGATTTCTGCGATTATTTCACGTATTGTTGTATGTCTTTTAGCGGTGATAAGTCTACGAGAAGCTCGGTCGTTAAGTGAAGGCATCGGCCATTGCATTGTGTATGGTGAGTGGTAATGTCAGAAAATGTGGTATTCTCGACGCCCTCTTCACACTGTGGAACTCATTTTATTGCATTCCATAACAATTTTCGAAACGGAATATCCCACACTTGTAGCTTCAGCGACCACTCCATGTTCAAAGTATGTTAATTCCTGTCGTGTGGCCATAATCGAGCCAGAAATATTTTCACATGAATCACATGAGTACAAATGATAGCTGTGTCAAGCCCTTTTACACCTTGTGTACGCGATATTACTGCCGTATGCATATGTGCATATCGCTGTTCGACGACTTTTGTTATCTGAATTGTAAGGTGGTGTGGTCTTCTGACCTTCATTTCTTACATATTCCGTCCTCATAATCGTATTCTGCACATCAAGACGCTTCATTCGAACCCAAAATCGATAAGGTAGAGTCAATTTTGTATGAATTCATGTAAGCAATATGCAAATGTAATAAGTAAATCGCAAGTGCACACTGAGGTTGGAAAAGTCGAGGCTGGCGTACACAACATGAGAGCCACAGGAATTTTCTTTCTAAAGAGGCAACCAACCCACTGGGAGGCCCATCCCTTCAGATGGATGAGTCAACACACACCTAGTTTCGCCAGAGTGACCTCACAGAGAGAGCACAACTTTTGGCAGAGCGAAAGGATAATGACCCATGTGTTCGACGTAAAAGCAAATTGCGCTACATTGTATGGGAGCGCCCAGAAGACGTATTTTTTGAATGACGGACTGCGTAGTTATGGAGTTCTCACAGGAGGACAGCATGTGCCTAACGGAGATGCTACATATTACCGAACTGGTCGACTTGAACGAAACGTCATTCTCTCATTTAAAAGAGCAACGCTGATTGGCGAAATATTTCTGATGCTAAGAGCCAGAGGAGTAAGGGAAGACAGCGAATGATATACCCTTACAATTTTTCCAGAAAAAGGGGCCGTTCCGTTGTCACTCTTGGAGCAGGAACACGTAACGAGAGCGAGTTCGCTCCTATGTGTACGGAAAGAGCGAGGAACAAAGTCTCTCCTCAGTACCACGGGGAAAGCACCTCTGTTAGCGAATTGGAGTAATACTCTATATTGAGTCACTCATGATTGTTGTTCACTGTGTGAACATGGACACAGTACTAGTTAAACACCTGTGAGCGAATATTGAGTGGCATCTCATTGGACTGTTTATCTGACTAGTGTACCACGCCAATAGACTAGGGGTGGGTAGGAGTCCTTGACTTCATCAAGGCGTAGGGAGAGTTTGAGTGGCGAAGGTCAGTCCAGATAGAAAGAGATAGTTGTCGTATTTGTCAGCAGCGAGCGACGCAGGCAGCAGTCGTTGCAGCTCACGGTATTGTGCGCTACAGTGTATGCGAGCCCCATCCCTTCCTCCGTAACAGTACACTCCATTACATTTCTCACGCGACAGCGTTGACCGTACCTAGAAAAGTTTTTCAGGTTATGTAGGCGCGGCTCTCAGCCATTCTGCCGAGTAAATAACATTCTTAAAGAACCTTTCCATATGACGCAATCTACTGTTCCGAAAAGAACCCAGGAACTTATTAATTTCAAGGAAAAAGTTTCACCTGATTTCTCAGAATTTTTTTCGCAATAAATAATATTTTTCGTTCCTTTAATGTTTTTCTTACACTAACTAGCAATATTCCAGTACCCAAGTATTGGTTACGTAAGAATATAGAATATTTTTGTGTCTTTTCCTTACAGTGGACGACTCCAGAAGATATTTGTTGCTGAATGTTTTTCAAGAAGCTCTTATTGGTACATTATGAGCGTCTGTCTGACTTCTTTAGTAGTGTGAGGTGGAAATTGTTTCTTGCAGGAGCCAAAGGGTACTTGTTGACTCAATCCATTGTGCAACTTGACAAAACAAAAGCCACACACTCACAGAGTGTCTACCACTGTAGAGGAGAGAGAGGAGGAGGAGGAGGAGGAGCCCGCATCTCGTGGTCGTGCGGTAGCGTTCTCGCTCCCCACGCCCGGGTTCCCGGGTTAGATTCCCGGCGGGGTCAGGGATTTTCTCTGCCTCGTGATGGCTGGGTGTTGTGTGCTGTCCTTAGGTCAGTTAGGTTTAAGTAGTTCTAAGTTCTAGGGGACTGATGACCATAGATGTTAAGTCCCATAGTGCTCAGAGCCATTTGAACCATTTTTGAAGAGGAGGAGGAGTAAAGGGTAAAGGAGGAGATGGAGTGAAGGAAGAGGAGATGGACATATAAACAAAAGAGAAGGACAGAGAGAGAGGCAAGAGGAGATGGAGAAAAATTGGATGGGAAAGGCAGACGAGATGGACAGAGAGTGGGGGAAGGAAACGATTAGCCTATAGAATTGAAATATACACATACCTGGGCGACACTAGGGAATCAGTTATTTGTCAATAAGTTTAAAAAATTAACAAAGTATGTTGTTAATAATTTGTTACAAAATTACTGAATTCATATTAAATGAAAGCATCTGTTCACGAAGCATATCGCTGCCATACAGATCGATTTACGCAATGTTATATTTGATACCAATGAAGTGATCGATATACATCGGTATCGAACAGTTCATAACACAAATCAGGCATCACAGTCCTGAACTTGGACTCTTACATGGTCTCGTAGAAAGTAACCGTGTGCCATGCACGATACCCTCGCCTGACGTGCCGCCACGGCGTGCCGTGTTGCAGAGCACGTGGTGTGGCAGCTGTGGCAGTCGGAGGGCCGGGCGCGCGCGCTGCTGTCGCCGCTGCTGGGACGGCTGCCCGCGGCGCCCCGAGGCGACGACCCGCTGGCGGCGCTGTACGGGCGGCTGGTGGCGCGCCTGGAGGCGCCGCTCCAGCTCCAGCTGCGGCAGGGCGCGCCGCTGGACGGCGCCCTGGAGGAGCTGGTGGCGCGCCTCTTCCCGCTGGCCTACGAGCGCGCGCTGGGCGGCGGCGGCGGCTCGCACCGCCTGGCGGGCCGAGTACCGCGGGTGCCTGCGGAGGGCGGCGAAGGAGCTGCGGCCGGCGGGGGACGCGCCAAGACGCCTGGCCACTCCCCTGCAGCACGCCCTGCGGGCGGCCGGCGTGCTGAGGCAGGCGCTGCTGCTGGGCGCCCGCGTGCTCAGCAGCGCAGACTCGCTGCTCACCGGACAGGGCGGGCCGACAGGTGCGTCCGCCGTCGCCAGCCCAGTTAAGCTGCACAGTAAGGAGGTCTTACGAGGGTAATCCCAAAAGTAAGGTCTATTTTCTTATAAGTGCAGAACTCTGTTTATGTGACACTGTTGTTAAGATTGCTTCACGCGCTATGTGTAAACATGCGCACGCCTCGCTCAGGCACTCAGTCTTCTCTTGGCAACAAGTGTGAATGGAGCTCCCGTTGGATGTTACCGCCAACTGCGAATTGCGAGCAGTTCTTCGGTTTTTGAACGCAAACGGCACTGCGCCCATTGAAATCCATCGCCAACTGACGGAAGTGTTTGGAGTCGTGCATGTATGTCAAAAATGTTCATAATACGTGTCGATAGTTTGCAGCTAGTCAGACAAATTCACGACGAACAAAGAGGCGGGACACCGTCAGTTTCTGAGGATACAGTGTTGAAGGTTGAGCAAACCATGCGCGAAGATCGGCGGATCACCCTGGATGATCTCTGCACGTTGGTTCCTGAGGTTTCCCAGAGCAACGCTCACAGAATTTTAAGGGATACATTAAACCACTGGAAGGTTTCCAGAATGAGATTTTCACTCTGCAGCGGAGTGTGTGCTGATATGAAACTTACTCGCGGATTAAAAGTGTGCGCCCGATAGAGACTCGAACTCGGGACCATTGCCTTTCGCGGGCAAGTGCTCTACCATCTCAGCTACCGAAGCACGACTCACGCCCGCTCCTCACAGCTTTATTTCTGTCAGTATCTCGTCTCCTACCTTCCAAACTTTACAGAAGCTCACCTGCGAAACTTGCAGAAATAGCACTCCTGGAAAAAAGGATACTGCAGAGACATGGCTTAGCCACAGCCTGGGGGATGTTTCCAGAATGATATTTTCACTCTGCGCTGTAAAGTTTGGAAGGTAGGAGACGAGATACTGGCAGAAGTGAAGCTGTGAGGACCGGGCGTGAGTCGTGCTTCGGTAGCTCAGATGGTCCGCGAAAGGTAGAGGTCCCGAGTTCGAGTCTCAGTCGGGCACACAGTTTTAATCTGCCAGGAAGTTTCATACCGGAAGGTGTGTGCAAGATGGGTGCCACGCATGCTGACTGAGGACCACATCCGGCAACGAGTTGGTGCCTTCCGCGCATTTCTTCACCACCTTGCAGCCGAACAGGACAACTTTCTGGACTCAATTGTCACTGGTGATGAAACCTGGGCGTACCAATTGACACCTGAGAACAAGGAACAATCACGCTAGTTCATAACTTTCTGAACAACAGGGCGGCGAGCTGGTATGAAATGGGCATACAGAAACTGCCACAACGTCTACAAAAATGCATCGGCAGAAATGGTGATTATGTCGAAAAACAGCTAAATATTCAAGCGGTAAACTGATGTAAACCATTGTAGAAATAAACAGGTCTATGCGCTTATAAAAAATAGGAGACCTTACTTTTGGGATTACCCTCGTAACTACGTATTTGACAGACCAGCTTGGGAAGCAGGCATGAAAACTGCGTGCCAGGGGCTTGCTTGGGGATAGTATTGTCTACCTAAACTGGTAACGAATAGCCAAAATGAGTAAACTTTGGGAACATGAATTCGATGAATGGCTATCCATTCTATTTGGTGAGATTTAGTGGGACACCACCCCCTCCCCCTCACGTGAGGTTTACTCCATAGTCGACTTAAAAATATCTAAAAATTCAAAGTTTTTTATTTGTTTTAAATACTGATTGCAACACTTCAATAAAAGCATGTTTTATTTTTAACAAGTGATTAAAAACACTTCATCTTAAACACGCCAGTGCTGAGAAGTATTCAGAAGAACATGGAGACAAACGGACAAAAAGGCTCCACGAAAATAGTATTAACTGTTTTGATGGAACCGTAAAGAACTGATCTTTTATTGGAGTATTTCATACATTAAATATCATTGAAACTAAATTTTCTTTGCGGATGAAAGACAACATAGTTTGTGTTTTCCTTTGATCTGTAAGATCACACTCTGGATTCATGTCACCACTAAAAGAATTCTTGACAGTGAACTTCAGCTCAGCTTCCTTTCACAAACAATTAACTTGTTCGCATCTGTGCTCTGACTTGATGGCATGCTGATTAACACACACATTGTAAATGTTTTGATACAAAATCATGTTGAACACAGTCACATCGGCCTTATATAGGGTGATTTTTTTCCACTGTGTACAAACTCTAGCCACTGATCGATAGTAGGGCATGGAAACAAAGAAGTCTAATGAACTAATGTCCGGAAAGCATGGTTTCCACGCTAGACACCATTTATTCAGTCATACATTGTTACAATGACTGCGGGCTAATACCCCCTGTGTCAAAAATAGTTACTATGTGCCTCAACGCGTGCATGTATGCGCTGTAGCATGTTCTGTCTTACACTGGCCAGGCTGCATCCGAACAGTCTCAACGAGCATCTGTAATAGGGTCCCCATACAAGATACTTTTGAGATGGCCCTATAACTGAAATTTCGTTGGTTGAGATCCAAAGAAGAGGCAGTACATACAACTTGGACCCCATCGTCAGACTGATCGACCAGCGTAGATATGAGTGAGATGCGTCCCGACGTTAATGGCGAAGTGTGATGGAGCACCATCATGTAGCAGCCACATAACGCTTCTTTCAGCAGCGGAGGCAAAGTCACCCACAAGAAATGTCGACAGTTCCTGCCTGGTGGACGACGTTGAAGGAAGACTGGTCCCAAAGAACGGTCGCTACTTATCATGGCCCACACATTCCGGCTGCACCGATGCTGATGATACGACGGAGTGTCTGCATTCTATCGTGCATATGACTGTTATGAAAGTTGAGGATACCACTCAGCGTAAAGGTAGTCTCATCTGCGAATAGGATGGATGACACAAATGTCAGAACAGTGATTGCCTGGTGAAGAAACCAGTGACAAAACTGAACCCGACGTGGAGAGTCTGTCGCTAGAAAGCCCTGCACACGCTGTAAGTGATAATGATAGTTACAATAGTTACAATGGAGAAAGTTCCACACGGTCGTCTGGCTTACCCTGTAGTAGCGGGCGAACGGCCTGATGTTGACACAGCGGTCGCCTTGCACAGCGTTAACCGTCGCCTTCCTCAGTGTTAATCACATTTTCCTCCAAGTCTGGTGTCCGAGCATTTCGAGTATGTCCTTCATGATTTCCTGCTTCCTGAACGACACTGTCTCAGACAAACGGCGACACTATTACAAACATTAAATGGTGTCGTTGTTGTCGGCGGTGATTGCTCTGCTGATGCAAACTAGCTGCCGCCGCCAGTTGCCATTTGCAGTTATTCCAGTATCATAGTAGTCCATCTCCTTCTTCCCTTCTTGCTGTCCTGCCTCTCTCGTTCTCTCTGCCATTTGCAGTTATTCCAGTATCATACTATTCCATTTCCTTCCTCCCTTCTTGCTGCCTGCCTCTCTCTCTGCAATTTGCAGTTATTCCAGTATCATACTAGTCCATCTCCTTCTTCCCTTCTTGCTGTCCTGCCTCTCTCTCTGCCATTTGCAGTTATTCCAGTATCATACTAGTCCATCTCCATCTTCCCTTCTTGCTGCCTGCCTCTCTCTCTGCCATTTGCAGTTATTCCAGTATCATACTAGTCCATCTCCTTCTTCCCTTCTTGCTGCCTGCCTCTCTCTCAGCCATTTGCAGTTATTCCAGTATCATACTAGTCCATCTCCTTCTTCCCTTCTTGCTGTCCTGCCTCTCTCTCTGCCATTTGCAGTTATTCCAGTAACATACTAGTCCATGCCCTTCTTCCCTTCTTGCTGTCCTGCCTCTCTCTCTGCCATTTTCGGTTATTCCAGTGTCATACTAGTCCATCTCCTTCTTCCCTTCTTGCTGTCCTACCTCACTCGACGCCATTTGCAGTTATTCCAGTATCATACTAGTCCATCTCCTTCTTCCCTGCTTGCTGTCCTGAGACTCTCTCTGCCATTTACAGTTATTCCATTATCATACTAGTCCATCTCCTTCTTCCCTTCTTGCTGTCCTGCCTCTCTCTCTGCCATTTTCAGTTATTCCAGTATCATACTACTACAACTCCTTCTTCCCTTCTTGCTGTCCTGCCTCTTTCTCCTCCATTTCCACTTATTCCAGTATCATACTAGTCCATCTCCTTCTTCCCTTCTTGCTGTCCTGATTCTCTCTCCGTCATTTGCAGTTATCCCAATGTCATACTAGTAAATCTCCTTCTTCCATTCTTGCTGTTCTGCCTCTCTCTCCGCTATTTTCAGTTATTCCAGTATCATAGTAGTCCATGTCCTTCTTCCCTTCTTGCTGCCCTGCCTCTCTCTCCGCCATTTGCAGTTATTCCAGTGTAATACTAGTCCATCTCCTTCTTCCCTTCTTGCTGTCCTGCCTCTCTATCTGTCATTTGCAGTTATTCCAGTATCATACTACTTCATCTCCTCCTTCCCTTGTTGCTGTCCTGCCTCTCTCTCTGCCATTTAAAGTTATTCCAGTGTCATACTAGTCCATCTCCTTCTTCCCTTCTTGCTGTCGTGCCTCTCTCTCCGCTATTTGCAGTTATGCCAGTATCATACTAGTCCATCTCCTAATTCCCTTCTTGCTGTCCTGCCTCTCTTTCCACCATTTTCAGTTATTCCAGTGTCATACTACTCCACCTCCTTCTTCCCTTCTTAATGTCCTGCCTCTCTCTCTGCCATTTGCAGTTATTCCAGTATCATACTAGTCCATCTGCTTCTTCCCTTCTTGCTGTCCGACCTCACACTACGCCATTTGCAGTTATTCCAGTATCATACTAGTCCATCTCCTTCTTCCCTGCTTGCTGTCCTGTGACTCTCTCTGCCATTTACAGTTATTCCAGTATCATACTAGTCCATTTCCTTCTTCCCTTCTTGCTGTCCTGCCTCTCTCTCTGCCATTTTCAGTTATTCCAGTGTCATACTACTCCATCTCCTTCTTCCCTTCTTGCTGTCCTGCCTCTCTCTCCGCCATTTGCAGTTATTCCAGTGTCATACTAGTCCATCTACTTCTTCCCTTCTTGCTGTCCTGCCTCTCTCTCTGCAATTTTCAGTTATTCCAACATCATACTAGTCCATCTCCGCCTTCCCTTCTTCCTGTCCTGACTCTCTCTCTTCCATTTGCAGTTATTCCAGTATCATACTAGTCAATCTCCTTCTCCCCTTCTTGCTGTCCTGCTACTCTCTCTGTGATTTGCAGTTATTCCAGTGTCATACTAGTTCATCTCCTTCTTCCCTTCTTGCTTTCCTGCCTCTCTCTCCGCCATTTTCTGTTATTCCAGTGTCATACTAGTCCATCTCCATCTACCCTTCTTGCTGTAATGTCTCTATCAACGCTCTTTGCAGTTAATCCAGTATCATACTAGTCCATCTCCTTCTCCCCACCTTGCTGTCCAGCCTCTCTCTCTGCCATTTGCAGTTATTCCAGTATCATACTAGTCTATCTCCTTCTTCCCTTCTTGCTGTCCTGCCTGTCTGTCTGCCACTTGCTGTTATTCCACTATCATACTAGTCCAACTCCTTCTTCCCTTCTCGCTGTCCTGCCTCTCCATCTGCCATTTTCAGTTACTCCAGTATCATACTAGACCATCTCCTTCTTCCCTTCATGCTTTCCTGCCTCTCACTCCTCCATTTGCAGTTATTCCTGTATCAAACAACTCCATCTCCTTCTTCCCTTCTTGCTGTCCTGCCTCTCTTTGCCATTTTCAGTTATTCCAGTACCATACTAGTCCATCTCCTTCTTCCCTTCTCGCTATCCTGAATCTCTCTCTGCAATTTGCAGTTATTCCAGTACCATACTAGTCCATCTCCTTCTTCCCTTCCTGTTGTTCAGCCTCCCTCTCTCTGCCATTTGCAGATATTCCAGTATCATACTAGTCCATCTCCATCTTCCCTTTATGCTGTCCTGTCTCTCTAACCGCCAATCTTCAGTTATTCCAGTGTCATACTAGTGCGTGTTCTTCTTCCCTTCTTGCCGTCCTGCCTCTCTCTCTGCCATTTTCAGTTAATGCAGTATCATACTAGTCCATCTCCTTCTTCTCTTCTGGCGGTCCTCCCTCTCTCTCGGTCATTTGCCGTTATTCCAGTATCATACTAGTCTATCTCCTTCTTCCGTCTTGCTGTCCTTCCACTCTCTCTGCCATTTTCAGTTATTCCAGTATCATACTAGTCCATCACCTTCTTCCCTTCTTGCTGTCCTGCCCCTCTCTCTGACATTTACAGTTAATCCAGTATCAGACTAGTCCATCTCCTTCTGCCTTCCTTCTGTTCAGCCTCCCTCTCTCTGCCATTTGCAGTTATTCCAGTATCATACTAGTCCATCTCCTTCTTCCCTTTATGCTGCACTATCTCTCTCTTCGCCAATCTGCAGTTATTCCAGTGTCATACTAGTCCATCTACTTCTTCTCTTCTAGCTGTTCTGCCTCTCTCTCTGTCATTTGCAGTTATTCCAGTATCATACTAGTCCATCTCCTTCTTCCCTTCTTGCTGTCCTGCCTCTCTCTCTGCTATTTGCTGTTATTCCAGTATCATACTAGTCCATCTCCTTCTTCCCTTCTTGCTGTCTTGCCTCTCTCTGTCTGCCATTGGCAGTTATACCATTATCATACTAGTCCATCTCCTTCTTCCATTCTTGCTGTCCTGCATGACTGTCTGCCACTTGCTGTTATTCCACTATCATACTAATCCATCTCCTTCTTCCCTTCATGCTGTCCTGACTCTCTCTCCTCCATTTGCAGTTATTCCTGTATCAAACTACTCCATCACCTTCTTTCCTTCTTGCTGTCATGCCTCTCTCTCTCTCTGCCATTTACAGTTAATCCAGTATCAGACTAGTCCATCTCCTTCTCCCCTTCTTGCTATATTGCCTCTCTCTCTTCCATTTGTAGTTATTCCAGTACCATACTTGTCCATCTCCTTCTTCCCTTCTCGCTATCCTGTATCTCTCTCTGCCATTTGCAGTTATTCCAGTACCATACTAGTCCATCTCCTTCTTCCCTTCCTTCTGTTCAGCCTCCCTCTCTCTGCCATTTGCAGTTATTCCAGTATCATACTAGTCCATCTCTTTCTTCCCTTCTTGCTGTCCTGCCTCTCTCTCTCTGCCACTTTCAGTTAATCCAGTTTCATACTAGTCCATCTCCTTCTTCCCTTCTTCCTGTCCTGCCTCTCTCTCTTCCATTTGCAGTTATTCCAGTATCATACTAGTCCTTCTCCACCTTCCCTTTATGCTGTCCTGTCTCTCTAACCGCCAATCTTCAGTTATTCCAGTGTCATACTATTGCGTCTACTTCTTCTTTTCTTGCCGTCCTGCCTCTCTCTCTGCCATTTTCAGTTATTTCAGTATCATTCTAGTCCATCTCCTTCTTCCCTCCTTGCTGTCCAGCCTCTCTCTCTGCCATTTCCAATTATTCCAGTATCATACTAGTCCATCTCCTTCTTCCCTTCTTGCTGTCCTGCCTCTCTCTCTGCCATTTGCAGTTATTCCAGTATCATACTAGTCCATCTCCTTCTTCCCTTCTTTCTGGCCTGACTCTCTCTCTCTGCCATTTGCAGTTATTCCAGTATAAATCTAGTCAATCTTCTTCTCCCCATCTTGCTGTCCTGCCTCTCTCTCTGCCATTTGCTGTTATTCAACTTTCATACTAGTCCACCTCCTTCTTCCCTTCTTGCTGTCCTGCCCCTCCCTCTCCCATTGGCAGTTATTCCAGTATCATACTATTCCATCTCCTTCTACCGTCTTGCTGTCCTTCCACTCTCTCTGCCATTTGCACTTATTCCAGTATCATACTAGTCCATCACATTCTTCCCTTCTTGCTGTCATGCCTCTCTCTCTCTCTGCCATTTACAGTTAATCCAGTATCAGACTAGTCCATCTCCTTCTCCCCTTCTTCCTATATTGCCTCTCTCTCTGCCATTTGTAGTTATTCCAGTACCATACTAGTCCATCACCTTCTTCCCTTCCTTCTGTTCAGCCTCCCTCTCTCTGCCATTTGCAGTTATTCCAGTATCATACTAGTCCATCACCTTCTTCCCTTTATGCTGTCCTGTCTCTCTCTTCGCCAATCTTCAGTTATTCCAGTGTCATACTAGTGCGTCTTCTTCTTCCTTTCTTGCCGTCCTGCCTCTCTCTCTGCCATTTTCAGTTATTGCAGTATCATACTAGTCCATCACCTTCTTCTCTTCTGGCGGTCTTGCCTCTCTCTCTGTCATTTGCAGTTATTCCAGTATCATACTAGCCCATCTCTTCCTTCCCTTCTTGCTGTCCTGCCTCTCTCTCTGCCATTTTCAGTTAATCCAGTTTCATACTAGTCCATCTCCTTCTAAGCTTCTTGCTCTCGTGCCTCTCTCTCCGCCATTTGCAGTTATTCCAGTATCATACTAGTCCACGTCCTTCTTCCCTCCTTGCTATCCAGCCTCTCTCTCTGCCATTTCCTATTATTCTAGTATCATACTAGTCCATCTGTTTCTTCCCTTCTTGCTGTCCTGCCTCTTTCTCTGTCACTTGCAGTTATTCCAGTATCATACTAGTCTATCTCCTTCTTCCCTTCTTGCTGTACTGCCTCTCTTTGCCATTTGCAGTTATTCCAGTATCATACTAGTCCATCTCCTTCTTCCCCTCTTGCCGACCTGCCTCTCTCTCTTCCATTTGAAGTTATTCCAGTATCATACTAGTCCATCTCCTTCTTCCCTTCTTGCGGCCCTGCCTCTATCTCTGCCATTTGCAGTTATTCCAGTACCATGTTAGTCATTCTCCTACTTCCCTTCTTGCTGTCCTGCCTCTCCCTCTGCCATTTGCAGTGATTTCAGTATTATACTAGTCCATCTCCTTCTTCCCTTCTTGCTGTCCTGACTCTCTCTCTGCCATTTGCAGTTATTCCAGTATCAATCTAGTCAATCTTCGTCTCCCCTTCTTGCTGTCCTGCCTCTCTCTCTGCCATTTGCAGTTATTTCACTTTCATACTAGTCCACGTCCTTCTTCCCTTCTTGCTGTCTTGCCCCTCCCTCTGCCATTTGCAGTTATTCCGGTATCATACTATTCCATCTCCTTCTTCCTTTCTTGGTGTCCTGCCTCTCTCTCCGCCATTTTCAGTTATTCCAGTGTCATACTAGTCCATCTCCTTCTTCCGTCTTGCTGTCCTTCCACTCTCTCTGCCATTTGCACTTCTTCCAGTATCATACTAGTCCATCACCTTCTTCCCTTCTTCCTGTCCTGCCTCTCCCTATCTGCCATTTTCAGTTAATCCAGTATCAGACTAGTCCATCTCCTTCTCCCCTTCTTGCTATATTGCCTCTCTCTCTGCCATTTGTAGTTATTCCAGTACCATACTAGTCCATCTCCTTCTTCCCTTCCTTCTGTTCAGCCTCCCTCTCTCTGCCATTTGCAGTTATTCCAGTTTCATACTAGTCCATCTCCTTCTTCCCTTCTTGCTGTCTTGCCTCTCTCTGTCTGCCATTTGCAGTTATTCCCGTATCATACTAGTCCATCTCCTTCTTCCCTTCTTGCTGTCCCACCTCTCACTCCGCCATTTGCAGTTATTCCACTGCCATACTAGTCCATCTCCTTCTTCCCTCCTTTCTGTCTTGCCTCTCTCTCTCTCTCTCTGCCATTTGCAGTTGTTCCAGTATCATACTAGTCCATCTCCTTCTTCATTTCCAGCTCTTCTGCCTCTCTCTGCCATTTGCGGTTTTTCCAGTATCATACTAGTCCATCTCCTTCTTCCCTTTATTCTGTCCTGCCTCTCTCTCCACCAAACTTCAGTTATTCCAGTTTCATACTGGTCCATCTTTTTCTTCCCTTCTTGCTGTCCTGCCTCTCTCTCTGCCATTTGCAGTTATTCCAGTATCATAATAGTCCTTCTCCTTCTTCTCTTCAGGCTGTCCTGCCTCTCTCTCTGTCATTTGCAGTTATTCCAATATCATACTAGTCCACCTCCTTCTTCCCTCGTTGCTGTCCAGCCTCTCTCTCTGCCATTTGCAGTTATTCCAGTATCATACTAGTCCATCTCCTTCTTCCCTTCTTGCTGTCACGCCTCTCTCTCCACCATTTGCAGATATTCCACTATCATACTAGTCCATCTCCTTCTTCCCTTCCTGTTGTCCTGCCTCTCTCTCTGTCATTTGTAGTTATTCCAGTATCATACTAGTCCATCTCCTTCTTCCCTTCTTGCTGTCCTGCCTCTCTCTCTGCCATTTGCAGTTATTCCAGTATCATACTAGTCCATCTCCTTCTTCCCTTCTTTTTGGCCTGACTCTCTCTCTCTGCCATTTGCAGTTATTCCAGTATAAATCTAGTCAATCTTCTTCTCCCCTTCTTGCTGTCCTGCCTCTCTCTCTGCCATTTGCTGTTATTCAACTTTCATACTAGTCCACCTCCTTCTTCCCTTCTTGCTGTCCTGCCCCTCCCTCTCCCATTGGCAGTTATTCCAGTATCATACTATTCCATCTCCTTCTTCCGTCTTGCTGTCCTTCCACTCTCTCTGCCATTTGCACTTATTCCAGTATCATACTAGTCCATCACATTCTTCCCTTCTTGCTGTCATGCCTCTCTCACTCTGCCATTTACAGTTAATCCAGTATCAGACTAGTCCATCTCCTTCTCCCCTTCTTCCTATATTGCCTCTCTCTCTGCCATTTGTAGTTATTCCAGTACCATACTAGTCCACCACCTTCTTCCCTTCCTTCTGTTCAGCCTCCCTCTCTCTGCCATTTGCAGTTATTCCAGTATCATACTAGTCCATCACCTTCTTCCCTTTATGCTGTCCTGTCTCTCTCGTCGCCAATCTTCAGTTATTCCAGTGTCATACTAGTGCGTCTTCTTCTTCCTTTCTTGCCGTCCTGCCTCTCTCTGTGCCATTTTCAGTTATTGCAGTATCATACTAGTCCATCTCCTTCTTCTCTTCTGGCGGTCTTGCCTCTCTCTCTGTCATTTGCAGTTATTCCAGTATCATACTAGTCCATCTCTTCCTTCCCTTCTTGCAGTCCTGCCTCTCTCGCTGCCATTTTCAGTTAATCCAGTTTCATACTAGTCCATCTCCTTCTAAGCTTCTTGCTGTCGTGCCTCTCTCTCCGCCATTTGCAGCTATTCCAGTGTCATACTAGTCCACGTCCTTCTTCCCTCCTTGCTGTCCAGCCTCTCTCTCTGCCATTTCCTATTATTCTAGTATCATACTAGTCCATCTGTTTCTTCCCTTCTTGCTGTCCCGCCTCTCTCTCCGCCATTTGCAGTTATTCCAGTATCATACTAGTCCATCTCCTTCTTCCCTTCTTGCTGTCCTGCCTCTTTCTCTGTCACTTGCAGTTATTCCAGTATCATACTAGTCTATCTCCTTCTTCCCTTCTTGCTGTACTGCCTCTCTTTGCCATTTGCAGTTATTCCAGTATCGTACTAGTCCATCTCCTTCTTCCCCTCTTGCCGACCTGCCTCTCTCTCTTCCATTTGCAGTTATTCCAGTATCCTACTAGTCCATCTCCTTCTTCCCTTCTTGCGGCCCTGCCTCTATCTCTGCCATTTGCAGTTATTCCAGTATCATGCTAGTCATTCTCCTACTTCCCTTCTTGCTGTCCTGCCTCTCTCTCTGCCATTTGCAGTTATTTCAGTATCATACTAGTCCATCTCCTTCTTCCCTTCTTTCTGGCCTGACTCTCTCTCTCTGCCATTTGCAGTTATTCCAGTATAAATCTAGTCAATCTTCTTCTCCCCTTCTTGCTGTCCTGCCTCTCTCTCTGCCATTTGCTGTTATTCAACTTTCATACTAGTCCACCTCCTTCTTCCCTTCTTGCTGTCCTGCCCCTCCCTCTCCCATTGGCAGTTATTCCAGTATCATACTATTCCATCTCCTTCTTCCGTCTTGCTGTCCTTCCACTCTCTCTGCCATTTGCACTTATTCCAGTATCATACTAGTCCATCACATTCTTCCCTTCTTGCTGTCATGCCTCTCTCTCTCTGCCATTTACAGTTAATCCAGTATCAGACTAGTCCATCTCCTTCTCCCCTTCTTCCTATATTGCCTCTCTCTCTGCCATTTGTAGTTATTCCAGTACCATACTAGTCCATCACCTTCTTCCCTTCCTTCTGTTCAGCCCCCCTCTCTCTGCCATTTGCAGTTATTCCAGTATCATACTAGTCCATCACCTTCTTCCCTTTATGCTGTCCTGTCTCTCTCTTCGCCAATCTTCAGTTATTCCAGTGTCATACTAGTGCGTCTTCTTCTTCCTTTCTTGCCGTCCTGCCTCTCTCTCTGCCATTTTCAGTTATTGCAGTATCATACTAGTCCATCTCCTTCTTCTCTTCTGGCGGTCTTGCCTCTCTCTCTGTCATTTGCAGTTATTCCAGTATCATACTAGTCCATCTCTTCCTTCCCTTCTTGCTGTCCTGCCTCTCTCTCCCATTTTCAGTTAATCCAGTTTCATACTAGTCCATCCCTTCTAAGCTTCTTGCTCTCGTGCCTCTCTCTCCGCCATTTGCAGTTATTCCAGTATCATACTAGTCCACGTCCTTCTTCCCTCCTTGCTATCCAGCCTCTCTCTCTGCCATTTCCTATTATTCTAGTATCATACTAGTCCATCTGTTTCTTCCCTTCTTGCTGTCCTGCCTCTTTCTCTGTCACTTGCAGTTATTCCAGTATCATACTAGTCTATCTCCTTCTTCCCTTCTTGCTGTACTGCCTCTCTTTGCCATTTGCAGTTATTCCAGTATCATACTAGTCCATCTCCTTCTTCCCCTCTTGCCGACCTGCCTCTCTCTCTTCCATTTGCAGTTATTCCAGTATCATACTAGTCCATCTCCTTCTTCCCTTCTTGCGGCCCTGCCTCTATCTCTGCCATTTGCAGTTATTCCAGTACCATGTTAGTCATTCTCCTACTTCCCTTCTTGCTGTCCTGCCTCTCCCTCTGCCATTTGCAGTGATTTCAGTATTATACTAGTCCATCTCCTTCTTCCCTTCTTGCTGTCCTGACTCTCTCTCTCTGCCATTTGCAGTTATTCCAGTATCAATCTAGTCAATCTTCGTCTCCCCTTCTTGCTGTCCTGCCTCTCTCTCTGCCATTTGCAGTTATTTCACTTTCATACTAGTCCAACTCCTTCTTCCCTTCTTGCTGTCTTGCCCCTCCCTCTGCCATTTGCAGTTATTCCGGTATCATACTATTCCATCTCCTTCTTCCTTTCTTGGTGTCCTGCCTCTCTCTCCGCCATTTTCAGTTATTCCAGTGTCATACTAGTCCATCTCCTTCTTCCGTCTTGCTGTCCTTCCACTCTCTCTGCCATTTGCACTTCTTCCAGTATCATACTAGTCCATCACCTTCTTCCCTTCTTCCTGTCCTGCCTCTCCCTATCTGCCATTTTCAGTTAATCCAGTATCAGACTAGTCCATCTCCTTCTCCCCTTCTTGCTATATTGCCTCTCTCTCTGCCATTTGTAGTTATTCCAGTACCATACTAGTCCATCTCCTTCTTCCCTTCCTTCTGTTCAGCCTCCCTCTCTCTGCCATTTGCAGTTATTCCAGTTTCATACTAGTCCATCTCCTTCTTCCCTTCTTGCTGTCTTGCCTCTCTCTGTCTGCCATTTGCAGTTATTCCCGTATCATACTAGTCCATCTCC
Source organism: Schistocerca gregaria (assembly GCF_023897955.1). Lineage (NCBI taxonomy): Eukaryota > Metazoa > Arthropoda > Insecta > Orthoptera > Acrididae > Schistocerca > Schistocerca gregaria. The sequence goes on from NW_026061760.1 coordinate 592,282, forward strand.
TTCTTCCCTTCTTGCTGTCCCACCTCTCACTCCGCCATTTGCAGTTATTCCACTGCCATACTAGTCCATCTCCTTCTTCCCTCCTTTCTGTCTTGCCTCTCTCTCTCTCTCTCTGCCATTTGCAGTTGTTCCAGTATCATACTAGTCCATCTCCTTCTTCATTTCCAGCTCTTCTGCCTCTCTCTGCCATTTGCGGTTTTTCCAGTATCATACTAGTCCATCTCCTTCTTCCCTTTATTCTGTCCTGCCTCTCTCTGCACCAAACTTCAGTTATTCCAGTTTCATACTGGTCCATCTTTTTCTTCCCTTCTTGCTGTCCTGCCTCTCTCTCTGCCATTTGCAGTTATTCCAGTATCATAATAGTCCTTCTCCTTCTTCTCTTCAGGCTGTCCTGCCTCTCCCTCTGTCATTTGCAGTTATTCCAATATCATACTAGTCCACCTCCTTCTTCCCTCGTTGCTGTCCAGCCTCTCTCTCTGCCATTTGCAGTTATTCCAGTATCATACTAGTCCATCTCCTTCTTCCCTTCTTGCTGTCACGCCTCTCTCTCCACCATTTGCAGATATTCCACTATCATACTAGTCCATCTCCTTCTTCCCTTCCTGTTGTCCTGCCTCTCTCTCTGTCATTTGTAGTTATTCCAGTATCATACTAGTCCATCTCCTTCTTCCCTTCTTGCTGTCCTGCCTCTCTCTCTGCCATTTGCAGTTATTCCAGTATCATACTAGTCCATCTCCTTCTTCCCTTCTTTCTGGCCTGACTCTCTCTCTCTGCCATTTGCAGTTATTCCAGTATAAATCTAGTCAATCTTCTTCTCCCCTTCTTGCTGTCCTGCCTCTCTCTCTGCCATTTGCTGTTATTCAACTTTCATACTAGTCCACCTCCTTCTTCCCTTCTTGCTGTCCTGCCCCTCCCTCTCCCATTGGCAGTTATTCCAGTATCATACTATTCCATCTCCTTCTTCCGTCTTGCTGTCCTTCCACTCTCTCTGCCATTTGCACTTATTCCAGTATCATACTAGTCCATCACATTCTTCACTTCTTGCTGTCATGCCTCTCTCTCTCTGCCATTTACAGTTAATCCAGTATCAGACTAGTCCATCTCCTTCTCCCCTTCTTCCTATATTGCCTCTCTCTCTGCCATTTGTAGTTATTCCAGTACCATACTAGTCCATCACCTTCTTCCCTTCCTTCTGTTCATCCTCCCTCTCTCTGCCATTTGCAGTTATTCCAGTATCATACTAGTCCATCACCTTCTTCCCTTTATGCTGTCCTGTCTCTCTCGTCGCCAATCTTCAGTTATTCCAGTGTCATACTAGTGCGTCTTCTTCTTCCTTTCTTGCCGTCCTGCCTCTCTCTGTGCCATTTTCAGTTATTGCAGTATCATACTAGTCCATCTCCTTCTTCTCTTCTGGCGGTCTTGCCTCTCTCTCTGTCATTTGCAGTTATTCCAGTATCATACTAGTCCATCTCTTCCTTCCCTTCTTGCAGTCCTGCCTCTCTCGCTGCCATTTTCAGTTAATCCAGTTTCATACTAGTCCATCTCCTTCTAAGCTTCTTGCTGTCGTGCCTCTCTCTCCGCCATTTGCAGTTATTCCAGTGTCATACTAGTCCACGTCCTTCTTCCCTCCTTGCTGTCCAGCCTCTCTCTCTGCCATTTCCTATTATTCTAGTATCATACTAGTCCATCTGTTTCTTCCCTTCTTGCTGTCCCGCCTCTCTCTCCGCCATTTGCAGTTATTCCAGTATCATACTAGTCCATCTCCTTCTTCCCTTCTTGCTGTCCTGCCTCTTTCTCTGTCACTTGCAGTTATTCCAGTATCATACTAGTCTATCTCCTTCTTCTTCTTGCTGTACTGCCTCTCTTTGCCATTTGCAGTTATTCCAGTATCGTACTAGTCCATCTCCTTCTTCCCCTCTTGCCGACCTGCCTCTCTCTCTTCCATTTGCAGTTATTCCAGTATCCTACTAGTCCATCTCCTTCTTCCCTTCTTGCGGCCCTGCCTCTATCTCTGCCATTTGCAGTTATTCCAGTATCATGCTAGTCATTCTCCTACTTCCCTTCTTGCTGTCCTGCCTCTCTCTCTGCCATTTGCAGTTATTTCAGTATCATACTAGTCCATCTCCTTCTTCCCTTCTTGCTGTCCTGACTCTCTCTCTGCCATTTGCAGTTATTCCAGTATCAATCTAGTCAATCTTTGTCTCCCCTTCTTGCTGTCCTGCCTCTCTCTCTGCCATTTGCAGTTATTTCACTTTCATACTAGTCCACCTCCTTCTTCCCTTCTTGCTGTCTTGCCCCTCCCTCTGCCATTTGCAGTTATTCCGGTATCATATTATTCAATCTCCTTCTACCTTTCTTGGTGTCCTGCCTCTCTCCCCGCCATTTTCAGTTATTCCAGTGTCATACTAGTCCATCTCCTTCTTCCGTCTTGCTGTCCTTCCACTCTCTCTGCCATTTGCACTTATTCCAGTATCATACTAGTCCATCACCTTCTTCCCTTCTTGCTGTCCTGCCTCTCCCTATCTGCCATTTTCAGTTAATCCAGTATCAGACTAGTCCATCTCCTTCTCCCCTTCTTGCTATATTGCCTCTCTCTCTGCCATTTGTAGTTATTCCAGTACCATACTAGTCCATCTCCTTCTTCCCTTCCTTCTGTTCAGCCTCCCTCTCTCTGCCATTTGCAGTTATTCCAGTTTCATACTAGTCCATCTCCTTCTTCCCTTCTTGCTGTCTTGCCTCTCTCTGTCTGCCATTTGCAGTTATTCCCGTATCATACTAGTCCATCTCCTTCTTCCCTTCTTGCTGTCCCGCCTCTCACTCCGCCATTTGCAGTTATTCCACTGCCATACTAGTCCATCTCCTTCTTCCCTCCTTTCTGTCTTGCCTCTCTCTCTCTCTCTGCCATTTGCAGTTGTTCCAGTATCATACTAGTCCATCTCCTTCTTCATTTCCAGCTCTTCTGCCTCTCTCTGCCATTTGCGGTTTTTCCAGTATCATACTAGTCCATCTCCTTCTTCCCTTTATTCTGTCCTGCCTCTCTCTCCACCAAACTTCAGTTATTCCAGTTTCATACTGGTCCATCTTTTTCTTCCCTTCTTGCTGTCCTGCCTCCCTCTCTGCCATTTGCAGTTATTCCAGTATCATAATAGTCCTTCTCCTTCTTCTCTTCAGGCTGTCCTGCCTCTCTTTCTGCCATTTGCAGTTATTCCAATATCATACTAGTCCACCTCCTTCTTCCCTCGTTGCTGTCCAGCCTCTCTCTCTGCCATTTGCAGTTATTCCAGTACCATACTAGTCCATCTCCTTCTTCCCTTCTTGCTGTCACGCCTCTCTCTCCACCATTTGCAGATATTCCACTATCATACTAGTCCATCTCCATCTTCCCTTCTTGCAGTCCTGCCTCTCTCTCTCTCTCTGCCATTTGCAGTTATTCCAGTATCATACTAGTCCATCTCCTTCTTCCCTTCCAGCTCTTCTGCCTCTCTCTGCCATTTGCAGTTATTCCAGTATCATACTAGTCCATCTCCTTCTTCCCTTTAATCTGTCCTGCCTCTCTCTCTCTGCCATTTGCAGTTTTTCCAGTATCAATCTAGTCCATCTTCTTCTCCCGTTCTTGCTGTCCTGCCTCTCTCTCTGCCATTTGCAGTTATTCTACTTTCATACTAGTCCATCTCCTTCCTCCCTTCTTGCTGTCCTGCCCCTCCCTCTGCCATTTGCAGTTATTCCAGTATCATACTAGTCCATCTCCTTCTTCCCTTCTTGGTGTCCTGCCCCTCTCTCCGCCATTTTCAGTTATTCCAGTGTCATACTAGTCCATCTTCTTCTTCCCTTCTTGCTATCCTGCCTCTCACTCTGTCATTTGCAGTTATTCCAGTATCATTCTAGTCCATCTGCTTCCTCCCTTCTTGCTGTCCTGCCTCTCGCTCTGCCATTTGCAGTTATTCCAGTATCATACTAGTCCATCTCCTTCTTCCTTTCTTGCTGTCCTACCTCTCTCTCTGCCTATTTCTTCCTCCTCTCTGTCCATCTGTTGCTCTCCCTCAGTCCACCTGCTTCATCCCCTCTATCGAATCAACTCCTAAAGAAACTTTTGTAATCTTGCTTCTTCTGCAGAAAACTGAAATTAAGTGTTGATTTGTTATCCTAATGGAGAAAAAATTTGTTAGCCATGTGAATTGTGTAAACGTCTTTCAGTGTGGTATTATATTCTGTAATTGTATTTTCTAGTGCGGAGTTTGGAGAGCACCCCAGCTCCTAGCGAGCATGGAAAATCACTTGAAGACAACACTCAACAAGCTAGTAGATGGCACCTTAAGCTATCGGAAAAAGACTAGGAAAGTAACTCAGAAATATTAACACAATGGGAATATTATTTTATATTTTTTCTAGTAATGTCTGATGGACAGATATTAACTGCAACACATCTGTTTTGTGCAGGTAGGCAGATGCTTACAGGTGTGGATTATATAACTGTCACATTAAGAAGTCATAGTTGGAAAATACTGACACGAATTTTTTACAGGCGAATGGAAAAACTGATAAAAGTCCACCTCTGGGAAGATGAGTTTGGGTTCGAGGGAAATGTAGGAACACGCGAGGTAGCACTGACCCTATGTGTTAGAAGATGCATTAAAGAAATGCCAACCTACGTTTATAGTATTTGTACATTAAGAGAAAGTTTTTGATCATTTTGACTGTAATAAACTCTGAAATTCTGATGGTACCAGACGCGAAGTACAGGGAACGATCGGTTATATATAACTTGTACAGAAGCGATACTGTAGCTGAGCGGAAAGATATGAAAGAGAAGCAGCGGCTGAGAACGGAGTGAGGCAGGGCAGTAGCCTCACCCGAAGTGGCGTTGACAGAAGACTTTAGGGGTACGATGAGCAGAAAGAAGAACTTAGCATCACAAGAAGTTCATCTTCCTGTGTCATTCAAAGCTTCTTCCAGGTCCTTTGGCGTATTTTGAGAAGACAAGATGCCAATTAATAAATGATCGTCTTCCAAGGCAAAATCGAAGGCAGGAGACCACAAGAAGGAGCAGCAAGTAGATGGTAGAATCAAGCGAAGATGATAACCTGCCTATATGACTTGACTGAAATATGAAGAGCGACCTCTGCGTAATTTAAAGAAATATTTTATAGGCAACATTGTGTTGAAAAATGTTTTCAGTGATTGAAGGTGACAGGCTTTCGTGTAGAAAGCAGTCATTAAAAACTGTGTTGAACGCGATCTTGATTATAAAATATCTTTAAACCTGCTTATTTCTTCGCATTATACTAATAAGTGCTGAAGATCGGTGTGGATGGAGAAGTTTAGTCGAAGAAATGAATGATGAAATGAGATCACGACCACCATCATCCACGAGTAAACCGACTAATGAAGATGAGCTTAACTGGCGACTGTGGAAGGTAGAGTATTCAACCACAAAAACAAAATTAAATTTGAGGGACAGCAAGATAAACATTAGGAAAGACAAGGAGCACGGGAGGGAGAAGGGCTGGAGACGGCTTGTCCTGGCTGTTGAAACAGACAGAACGGTGGTTGGGGACTTTTACGAAAGCGCTTTAGCGCACGTCATCGGCTGGTCGGTGCGTGGTGGAGACCTGACACTGACAGACACAAGGGTTGCACGAAAATATGGAAACACTGCGAGAAATGCGCACTTGAGCATAAAGGCAGACGCTAGGCAAGCCTGCTGGCGGCGGAGTTGTATTTGACCACGAACGGCACCTGTGCTGTACTCTCAATAATTTGCAAGTGTCAGTCCTGTAGTTATGAGTGCGCTATGTCGAAGCTAAGTGAATTTAATCGTGAGAAAATTGTTGGTGCTCGTATCGTAACCAAGATAGCCGAAGGGCTTACTGTTGCAAGAGACACTGTATTGACGATTTATATCGCATAGGAGAAATCGGAAAAAACATGATCTCCACTAAGTCACAACCCGGACGAAAGCGTAGCCTGCGTTGAACGATCGTGACAGACGGTCAGCGAAGAGAAACTTCCTGGCAGATTAAAACCGTGTGCCGGAGCGAGACTAAAACTCGGGACCTTTGCCTTTCGCGGGCAAGTTGGCTCAAATGGCTCTGAGCACCATGAGACTTAACTTCTGAGGTCATCAGTCCCCTAGAACCTAGAACTACTTAAACCTAACTAAACTAAGGACATCACAAACATCCATGCCCGAGACAGGATTCGACACTTTGACCGTAGCGGTCTCGCGGTTCTAGACTGGAGCGCCTAGAACCACTCGGCCACTCTGGCCGGCCGCGGGCAAATGCTCTATCATCTGAGCTACCCAAGCACGAAACACCCCCGTTCTTACAGCTTTAATTCCGCCAGTACCTCGTCTACTGCTTTCCAAACTCCACATAATTCTCCTGCGAACCTTGCAGAACTATCACTCCTGGAAGAAAGGAACTAATACTATTTCTGCAAGGCCGCAATAACCTCTCTTCCAGGAGTGCTAGTTCTACAAGGATCGCAGGAGAGCTTCTGTGAAGTTTGGAAAGTAGGAGACGAGGTACTGGCGGAAGTAAAGTTGTGAGGACGAGGCGTGAGTCGTGCTTGAGTAGCTCAGATGGTAGAGCACTTGCCCGCGAAATGCAAAGGTTCCGAGTTCGAGGCTCGTTCCGGCACACGGTTTTAATCCGCCATGAAGTTTCAGCGCACACTCCGCTGCACAGTGAAAATCTCATTCTGGGTCAGCGAAGAGGAGGGAAACAAAAATAAAAGGACGACAGCTGCAGAAGTCACTGGAGAACTAAATGCCGCACTCACGACTCCTGTAAGCGCCAAAAGAACACGAAGGGAGCTGCGTAAGCTGCGAACTGCAAGGCGAGTTGGAATCCCAAATCCACACATCAACTGCCCATAACAGGAAAGCATGTCGCCGAAGTCATAAAACCACGACGAAGGAGCGATCAAACAAAGTCATTTGTTTCACACTATTTCCAACTTCTGGCCAAGTCTACGCTCGGTGTACGCCGTCCCAGGTCTATGATGCAGGCTGCTCTTCGCCAAGAGTGAAGTATGGCGGGCGGCGGCGAGGGGGAAGGGTGTTCGGTGATTACTGGGGCAGTCTTGTCGTGGCATTCCTTGGATCCCACGGTGACTTTCCGAGGTCGCATTCCTGTCAAGCATTATGTGACCATTATGGCCGATAGGTGCATCCCAACGCACAGTACTTGATCCCCACTGGTGGTGACGTTCTCTCACCTCGCACCGGTTTTGTGAGCACCAAGAGAATTTCCCGCATCTTTCCTGGCCACCACAGTCATCAGATCTCAGCATTACTGAGCCCATATGGCCTGCTTGGAAGACAAAGGTGTATGATCACTGTCCACCATGATCACCATCTGAACTTTCCACTGCTCCGCAAGGCCTGTCGGAGTGGCCGTGCGGTTCTAGGCGCTTCAGACTGGAACCGCGTGACCGCTACAGTCCGGGTTCGAATCCTGTCTCGGGCATGGATGTGTGTGATGTCCTTAGGTTAGTTAGGTTTAATTAGTTTTAAGTTCTAGGTGACTGATGACCTCAGAAGTTAAGTCGCATAGTGCTCAGAGCCATTTGAACCATTTTGAACTACTCCGCAGGAAGAATGGTATCAGCTTTCCGTAAAAACCATCAAGACTTCCAATGACACAACATCTGGAAGAATATCAACGATTGCTGTTGCCTAACAACTTAAGGGTAAAGCGGTACTATTTCGTCAACAGAAAATTCCCAACGAACTGAAAACTATACGAAGTCTGTTCAAAAAATTCCGGAACTTCAGCCACAAAATTTTTCCACGTTTACCTTTTACTTATTGTGCGTCTTTTCCTTCGAAATACCCTCCTCTACGATTGATACACCTCTCCCAACGCCGTTTCTTGATCCAGAAGCAGTCTCAATACGCCTCTTGTTGGATCGCGCAAAGTGACGTCTGCGAATTTTCTTCTATCTCATCTATCGTCCCAGATATTCGTCCCTTCAACGAAGTCTTCAACTCTGGAAATAAAAAAAAGTCCGCAGGGGCCAGGTCTGGAGAGCATGGAGGATGAGGCAGGACGGTGATTTCGTGTATTCTGCAAGTGTCGCGCGTGACTCATGAGCCGTGAGACGAACTTGACGTGAGCAGCATGTCATGAGATCCTGACGCTGCATCTTGGAAGATTCAGCGTCAGGATCTCATGACATGATCGAACTGGAATGTAACATTCTTCTGCAATCTCTCGGACAGTCAGTCTTCGATTGGCTCAATTTCGTTGACGCTCCTCACACGACCGTCGGCGGTAGATGTCGAAGGGCGTGCTGAATAAGGGTAATTTTTAACTTCCGTCCTGCCATTTTTAAACCGCGTGAACCATCCATAACACCGAGTACTGCTTAATCAAATGGTTCAGAGCACTATGGGACTTAACTCCTAATGTCATCAGTCCCCTACAACTTAGAACTACTCAAACCTAACTAACCTAAGGACATCACACACATCCATGCCCGAGGCAGGATTCGAACCTGCGATCGTAGCGGTCACGCGGTTCCAGATTGTAGCGTATAGAACCGCTCGGCCACCCCGGCCGCCACTGCTTAGTCACTCATCGTCTTAGGATTGTTGCATCATTTAGTGTGTGTCTGTAAAAATTTTCTTGAGTTCAAGTATAATGCAGATGCGTTGCTCCTCTAACACTGCCAGCTCAACATTCGCAAACTGTGCGACACAACGTTCTACTCAATACAGCACTGAACAACAAGTAACAGATATACAACAATGAAACTTCCGGCAGTTACACATTTAACACAGGCTTGTGAAGAGATGCCAACCGCATTTCACTCTAACACACCGCTGGCGCGAAATTACGAATGTTCTGAAACTTTTAGAAAGATCTCGTATTTCGTTCATATGGCACATTCTCCGCTGTGTACCGCCTGGAACTAGATGACACCGAACAAAACCTATTTGTTTGTGGAAATGCAAACAACGTAGGTCTATGACTTGGCCATCTGAATTAAATTAGGAGGTATCCAAAGAACTCGGACCAGCAGGAAAATACAGAGGGACTAACCACATCCAGACGAAGAAACTTTCCCGAAAAGGAACAAAATGTTATCAATTACGTAATGGAACATACGATATTTTACATATTCTCAAAAACGGAGAAGAGTGAACAAGATTTCTGGTTGCACATGACTACTGATATGCAGCACCACGAACTACAATAAATGATATATTATTACAAGAAATATGGATTCTTCCTTAACATAACTCTTGCGGATTCTACGCAAATGTCACCTAAGAATTTACTCAACTGGAAATTTCTCACAGATCTCCGCTCGAAGACATAAAGATGAATATATTGTAACGTAAATAACTATTTATAAAATTCGTTTCGTTTTCTGATACGATTTCCTTTGTGATGTGATTTTATTAACTTTAACATTAAACTTTCATACAGTGTACCTGGTGCGTCACACGAGGCAGCATCATAGGGTAGAGTCCGCGCTTATGTTTTAACAGGTTTCACAGGGATGTTTATGGCGTTACATCTCACATCGTCTAAGTAAACTTGTAGGAGACCTATTGACCATACTAACACAAAAATCTGGGCAAGGAGGCTATGCAAACTGACCGCTGCATCATCCTCTCCTGATAGCTTTAAGTATGTCAGCAGAGGTACGGAGACGGGACAGTACAACACTCCCTCAAACATAACTATTAGCTGTTCAAAAGTGTATGTGGTACTACTTCATCGCGTAGCTCCTCAGTTGTCAGTTATTCACACTGGAATGAGTGGACAGTGTTCTGGATGATGATGATGATGTTTGGTTTGTGAGGCACACAACGGCACGGTTATCAGCGCCCGTACAAATTTCCAACCTTTGCTCAGTCCAAACTCGTCACTTTCGCGAATGATGATGAAATGATGCTGACAACACCAACACCCAGTCATCTCGAGGTAGGTGAAAATCCCTCACCCCACAGTTCTGAAAATGCCACCGAGGAAATAAACGCCCAGTCATCTCGAGGCAGGTGAAAATCCCTCATCCCACAGTTCTGGAAATGCCACCGAGGAAATAGGATTCAAACATATATCACTCTCAATGCTGTCATACTGACCACTTTTGTGGAGGCAAACGCAGGCCACATTCTGCACTCCTGCACTCTGCACTTCTGCTTCATTCTGCATTGTAAATGAGTATAGAATCTGCTGGTGACAGTAGTATCATCGGCGAGGAATGATTCCAAAATGGTAATCACTGATTGATACATAGCCACACATTGAATTGGCGCCATTTTTTGATGTACTATATTGTTTTTGACAGAAGTGGTTTGGAAGTCGTTGGTACTGCCATGCTGTAGTTAGCAAACTGTTTTCGTTAAGACAGGTATGTCACGCTCGCTAAAGTTTCATATATATAGTTAGGTTACATGTAAAAACCACGATTACCTGACAAATATGGTCACAGTAATTTAATTGTTCCTGTGCTGCCATAAGTAATCCTGTTCTTGTGACATAGTGACACGTGGCACTGCTGCACGTGTACTGCTCCTAGCGCTGCAATGCAGTGCTCTATCTAATGCAGGGACCATCTGCTGTAAGGGGTTGCAGTAACTGAAGTGCACTTCTGCTGCCACTCGCAGCCCACATACTGTGCCAGATGGTACTTTAGTGCTGTGTGTGTGTCCTACTACTTCTGGTAACATAGGCTGCAGCGGCTCAGTTAACTACCTTAGGCCATACATAAGTCTACGACACTTCTGCTCTCACAAGTGTGAAATGTCAGTGGACGCCCCAGGATAAAGGAACTACTAAACGGGGATGGAAAGGTGCAGGCCATTTATCACAAGTCGTTTGTTACTTCACAAGAGTCCAATAATATTTTATAGCATAGATAAATCTTATAATTCAGCTGCCTGCAAAAAACACATTTCGTCTGAATTCTCTTATTACACCTTATCACCATAAACATTTTTCAAACATACATTAAAATGGAAACTCTTCAATTCGTATTTACAGATAAACAACACACAAATAGGTCCAAAATAAATAAATAGAAAAATGAATTTTTTATACCAGTTGCCAAGATTGAAAACATATATCATCAACCAGAGATTTTTTCTGAATTCTCTTACTGCACCTTATCGCTATAAATATAGATTCTTCAAGCATACATTAAAAATACGACTCTTCAATTCAGATTTACATGTAAACAGCACACAAATAGGTTCAATGTAAATAAATTTTTTGTATCACTGGCCAAAGTGAATGACGTAATTCTGAAAACGCACTTGCTCAATCAGGGAAGGATCTTGGGAATGCTCAAGTCACTGACGTGAAAAATAATAAAATACCATTTAACAATTGAGCACTACATCAAAATTAAACTATTACGTACAAAAACCGCAGAAGGGGCAGGTACGACAGTCATGGTCTCAGTAAGGTTGTTTAGAATAACAACACTCAAAGAAATACTATCGTAATCACATTTGGAACAATAAATATTAATTTTCATGGGAAGACAAAATCTCACCAGAGTTATAAGACACAATTACCCAAAAGAGCCAATATTCACTGGCCACAAGCGTCTGATTACCACCGCCGTAAGAACCTTTATAGTCGTTCCATCACTCAGGGAAGGAACAACTTCCAGTACAAATCAGTTTCGACCTCAGTGTCAGTAACACACGACACGGCCTGGAAGAGCTGACAGTTAATTTCAGGCACAGCTGACAAATAAGCAGACATTGAAGAATTTGTATTTAAACTAAGTTATAAGACATACAAATGTGGCGCTCAGTTTCAAACAGAGGCACCAAACGATAAATTCAATTCTTCAAACAGAGTGATGGACAACGATAGGCAATCCAGCTTAGCGGGAGCATCTTGAACACGGCAGCACATGCGGCAGCACATGCGGCAGTCAAGTAACGAGTACCTTACTCCTAAGGACAGAGCAGATGGTATAAAAAATGAACACCACTCCAACACCCATACCAGCGACTACACCTCCTTAATGCAGGGTAAGTTGGTTGCATCGACATTAGGCCCAAGTATTGCCGGCCAACACAACTCTAGCGACGACCGGACGCTTAAACAACCGTGCGCCCCATAAGCTCCGTTAACAGCCCACCATACGTCACACGTGGCTGCTATCTCTCTGACGCCCTGACTGCGACCGAATGACCACCCAAGGAACTGTAACCAAGACTCAACTAACAGGCCGCCGAAGCGCCACCTGGCGACTGACTACACAGAGATGGATGGCTCCAGTAAGGCAAAGACGTAAAACAGCTTCACAGCTCCGGCATATATGCCATACAGGTCATAGGACAGTGCTGCTGAAATGATTCAGTGTACTGTGTGACTACCTCCAGTTTCAGTTACTACATAGAACTGTCGCGCTGCTTACTCAACATGTTGGACACCTGCCTCAGGCTGCTGCAACTGAATAACACCTGTGTTGCTCATGCCGTACTGCTCAGAGTACCATACACTGTGCTGACACTGCGCATATCGGATCATCCCGCTGTAACTAAAATCTCCTATACAGTGTGCATAGCTGGACTGCACTGCTGCACATGTCACACTCCACATACTAGCTCCATGTGCTGTGCAGCTGCCTGTAATGCTGTCACAGGCGGAGCAGCACCAGGCATCATGTCACGTGCTGCAGAAATCGAAGTGTTAGGTCTACCATATGCTTTGTTGACACCATACTGCCTGATGTGCTACTCTGCTACTTGAGACTGATGTATCTGAACGTCACCCCTGTTACTGCAGTTGCGGTGGGGCGGGGTTTTGTCGTCGTCTCTCGCTCGTCCTGTGTCACCTTAATTGTCCACCTACCTTAGTACGGCTTCACTCTGCAGTAGTGGCAGTAGGCCGTGTAAAGCAGCGTTGATGAAACCACGACCTAACACCTACTACACAGTGGATGCGTAATTTAAGTTGCAGATCAGTTCCAATAAGTTAATTTTTAACCAATTTCGGGTGGTGGGAAAATGCAGTTTACCTGTAGTAAGCCTTCGGAACTTCTAGTAAATTGGTTTTTATTCTTACAGAAGCTATCAAGTCCAAATCTACTTTTATAACTGCTCTTTCATTTCAAGTACGAAGCTTGGCGAGCGACTCTGTCTATGGTCGCAGGTTCGAATCCTGCCTCGGGCATGGATGTGTGTGATATCATTAGGCTAGTTAGGTTTAAGTAGTTCTAAGTTGTAGGGGACTGATGACCTCGGAAGTTGAGGCCCATAGTGCTCAGAGACATTTGAACCATTTTTGAATCTCTCTATGCCACCCCATTCTCTGCCTACCTAACTTTCTGCGCGCAGGAACAGCTTAGTTCTAATTGGCCAATAGTCTTAATGACCAATCAGAATGATCCTTTTAGAGCACTCTCGCGGCAAATCTTACCTGAGCCAATCGCTAATCAGAAAAATCATTTACTTCATTGCAGTGCCGATTCCTAATATAATGTTTAATAAAATAGACCGAAATACAAAATTATCTTTAAATTAATTTTAAAACTTATTCCACTTCGGACTTCTATTCTGCCTGCTTTCTTACAAAAGCAAGCACTCATCGACGTAAGTCATCACCTTCGTGGTTAAAACACCATTTTCCCACGGTTAAATATCATAAGCTTTTCGTAAAATAGTATTGAGTTTTTTTCGTATGTTCCACAGACACTCTCTCATTCATTCCCATGTATATACACAACAAAGTAATAAGCAGATAATAATTTTGAATGATTTTTACACTACGAAATTGCAGCATAATTAAAGTTTTGAAAAGATAAATTCCAGTTAAGTGATTTTGTAAATTGAGAAATCGGATTATGACTTTACATGATAATAAAAAACAAACTGCTGTTGTTCCTAACTGAGTTTTGAAACATAAGTGTCGGGTTTTTGGACATTTAAGTAATTTATTAAATCTCCAGAAATGTTGTTGTTGTGGTCTTCAGTGCTGAGGCTGGTTTGATGCAGCTCTCCATGCTACTCTATCCTGTACAAGCTTAGAGTATTCATCTCTTGGTCTCCTATGATTTTTACCCTCCACGCTGCCCTCCAGTTCTAAATTGGTTATCCCTAGATGCCTCAGAACATGTCCCACCAACCGATCGCTTCTTCTAGTCAAGTTGTGCCACAAACTCCTCTTCTCCCCAATTCTATTCAATACCATCTCATTAGTTATGTGATTCTTCCCATCTAATCTTCAGCATTCTTCTGTAGCACCACATTTCGAAAGCTTCTATTCTCTTCTTATCCAAACTATTTATCGTCCACGTTTCAATTCCATACATGGCTATACTCCATACAAATACTTTCAGAAACGACTTCCTGCCACTTCAATCAATACTCGATGTTAATAATCTCTCTTCTTCAGAAACGCTTTCCTTGCCATTGGCAGTCTACATTTTATATCCTCTCTAATTCGACCATCATCATTCTTTTTGCTCCCCAAACAGCAAAATTGATCTATTACTTTTAGTGTCTCGTTTCGTAAAGTAATTCCCTCAGCATCACCCTATTTAATTCGACTACATTCCAATATCCTCGTTATTGTTTTTGATGATGTTCATCTTATATCCTCCTTTCAAGACATTGTCCATTGCGTTCAACTGCTCGTCGAAGTCCGTTGCTGCCTCTGACAGTACTATAAGAGATAAAAATCTGAAATTTTAACAGACTCTTTTACTTAATAACAAAAGATGGTATACCAAGTTTGAGCAAAATCGGATGATAATTACTATAGTTTATTTATATTCGTAGAGGGTATGAATTTACGTTCCTATTGGATGTCACTGGAGACCGCTGTCATGGCCGACAGCGTCAGCTGCGGTGTCAGTCATAGCGGAAAGGAAATCCTTGCAGCCACTGTGATACACGGCTGCGTGCTATATTGTACTGAGCCGGCCATGGTGGCCGAGCGGTTCTAGGCGGTACAGTCTGGAACCGCGCGACCGCTACGGTCGCAAGTTCGAATCCTGCCTCGTGCATGGATGTGTGTGATGTCCATAGGTTAGTTAGGTTTAAGTAGTTCTAAGTTCTAGGGGACTGATGACCTCAGATGTTAAGTCCCATAGTGCTCAGACCCATTTGAACCATTTATACCGTAGTGAGTGTTATCCCGTAATAACTTGCTACGTTACATATTGGAGCCAGCATCTTGCCAGTCTTCGGTGCTGTGTGTGTCCTATTATTCATGATAGCGCACGCTGAATAATTCTAAACTGGGTGAATGTACTACATAGCTGATTCAGATTGAAGTAATAAATAGCATCCCTGCTGCCAATGGTGAAGTAGCGGCCCAGGCACAGTGCCACATCCTGTTTGCACTGCTCCATGCTGTGATGAGGTTGCACTGGCTCAATGTGCAGTAAGACCTGTCCCAGACCACTGTAACTAAGCACAACACCTGCTGTGTTATGAGAGGTGGAGAAGTGGCCGACGTGCTGTGACATATGGCGCTGCTGCATATGCGGTACTGCTCGCGCTACCACATGCTGTGACGATGCTGCCCTGTCTGTTCAGACTGAACACCGTTTCTTCTGTGTCGGCACAGGTGGGGCGGCGGCCGAGGCGCAGTGCCACGCGGCGCTGGTGCGCATGTCTCACTGCTGGCGCTGCCGCGGGCTCCATAGGCGCGTCCGCCCCTGCGCCGGGCTCTGCCTGAACGTGCTGCGCGGCTGCCTGACGCAGCGCGCCGCCAAGCTGGACCTGCCGTGGAACGGCTACGTCGAGGCGGCCGAGAGGCTGCTCGCCGCCGTCCAGGGCCGCGCCGCCCTCGACGACGTGCTGTGCGCGCTCGACGCACGCATCGCTGAGGCGGCCGCGGCCGCCGTCGAGCGGAGCGCCACTCTGCAGCAACAGGTGCGCTGTCATTTGTCCTTTTCATATTGCTGTTGCATTAATCACGTACAAGCAGTGCCTAACATTTACAAGGATTGTATATTGTGGTGTGCGTACTGTAAGAGCTGCGGTACACACACCATCAGAGTATCAGACTTGCGCTCTAACGAAGTAGCCGAGTGTCAACAATATGTCTCGTGGTCTTACCGTGGCGTGTTTATCTTCTACCGTTAGGTCAGACGATAAAAATGCCACTTGGACGCTTAGAGTAGCACATTGACAGTGACCAACTTTAAACAGAACTTGATTAATTTTCACACATATTTATTAAAATAACAACAAACATAGACATTACATAACTTGATCCTGGATGCTGTTTACAACTGACAATCTGAAGTTCCTTTGGGCTTGGTAAGTTAATCTTATTCTCACATAAATCTGATACTTGACAAAGTGTCTATACATTTCTCTTCATGGCTATGTACAGGAATATGATAATCTTATTAGGCGCAGACTGAAACTTCAGTGCAGACCAGTGCAGACCAGACGTAATTTTTCCCAGCACACTCTGTCGCTGCTTCAAATTCTGCGGCGAAGGCAAGTCTTGTATGGCATGGAGGTGCGTTGGACTAGGATGTATGCCTTGGGCATTGAGTACATGTACCAAGTATGGCAAGTTACGAGCAAAAAACACACATTTGTCCTTCTGCAAGCGAAGACCATTTTGTCGCAAGACCTGAATTAATGTTCTGAGATTGGCCAAATGATCTTCTTCCGTCTTTTCGGAGATCACAATATCGTCCAGAAAATTTGCCGCAGTAGGGACCGACGCACAAAAAGTTTGTAGATATTACTGAAACAATGTAGGGGCGGATGCACACCCGAATGGCAGTCGTTTGAATCGATACAAACCAAGATACGTGTTAACCACCAAAACGCGCTGGGATTCTTCGTCCACCGGTATTTGCAAGTACGCATCTGCGAGGTCCAACTTCGAAAAATATTTACACGGGCACAGTTTGTCAAAAAGATGTTCCGGGCGGGGTCAAGGAAAAGTTGCAATCACTAGTTGTTGATTCGCTGTTGCCTTGAAGTCCACACAAAGTCTCAACTTTCCGGAATGTTTTGGCAAAATTACTAAGGCTGATGCCCAGAGAGAAGCCTGCACACGTTCAATTACACCTTGTGATTCCAAATCGTGTAATGTTTTTGCGACCTCATCACGCAGTGCGTGGGGAACATTGCGCGCTCTGAAAAATTTCGGTTGCTCGTTTACTTTCAGTTCCAAATGCGCATTATAGTTCTTAGCGCAACCGAGGCCCGGTGCAAAAATGTCTGCAAATTCTTCACATAGACGAGAAACACTGTCGGAAGGCACAGTCTGGTTCACTGATAGGACCTGATTTACTATAGACAAGTTAAACAACTGAAATAAACCGAAACAAGTTAAGTGCAGAAAAAGAACGAAGGGCGTAAAATGACAAGTTTTGTTTCTCCTTTGTATGTTGCAAGAAGGCTGCACTATCCTAACACAGGGATATCTAGACCGGAATAGCTAGTTAACTTGCGGCACGCAACGGAGGTGTGCCCAGCAGTTTGTAAGTGTCTTGATTGATCAGTGAAACTGCAGCTCCTGTGTCGAACTGGAATGGTATCACTTTTCCGTTAATGTCCAAGTCCACAAAAAGTTTATTGTCCTGCTGACGACAAAGGCGACTGTCTCGTGCAATGTGAACTGACACTGGTACATAATCACTTGCGACTTGACGGGAGTTCCGGCGATGTCGACGCACACTATTTTTGGGACAAACACAGTCACTGTTAGAGAGAGTGCCACTGGGCGGAGTGGAATGAACTACATGAATTTCCACGGGCGAAGTTTCGCGAGCCTGAGTATCCATGGTTCGATTCTAATTCCGGCGCGAAGCTTAGGGCCTGGAACGGTTTTGAGCTTCCGATCTGAGTTTTTCTGGCAAACACTCTGAACATGTCCTTTTTTATTACTATGAAATCAAATAGCTGGGCGTGACGGGCAATTCTCACGCGAATGTTTAGTAGCACACCGCGGGCATGATCTGATCACTGCATTTGCTTGCCGGCGCGGGACACGTGGCTGAGAGCCTGGCGGCAGCGGCGCGGCCGGGCGCGAGGGCTGTTTACTGCTCCGTGCAGCTCGCCCGGCGGGCCGGTTAACCTGACACACTGCTGGCGAAGTTTCAAATGATTCCTGAGCAAATTCAAGGGTGTCCTGCCGATCCACTATGTCCATCACTTGTTGAAGGGAGGCAGTTACTAGTTTCAAAATCTGTTCCCTTATACGAACATCAGAAACGTTCTGTGCAATTGCATCACGCACTATAGTATCTGAATATGGGAGTCCACATTGACACTCAAAAGCACAACCCATAGTAAGGCCTTGCAAGGTTGCAACCCACTCCCGATTAGTCTGACCTGCCGTACGTTTTGTACGATAGAAGGTACACCTTTTCGCAACTACATTGACTGGTTCTTTGAAATATGCATCTAATGCAGACAAAATTTCTTCGTAGGACAGAGTTGCTACGTCGCGTGGGGGAAATAATTTGACTATCACACGGTACGTTTATACCCCGACAGATGAAAGGAGAAAAGGCTGCTGCTCGTTACCTTGAATTCTGTAGGCGGCGAGATGGAATCCAAATTGGCGTGACCACTCCCTCCAGCATCAAAAGGTCGAAAAGTGGGTGCGTTAGCGGTGAAGCGGCTGCTGCCGCATCGTTTTGCATCGCACGTTGACCCTGGACGATCTGTCCAAGGGCATCCAGTAAGGCCTGCGTTTGCTGATTCTGTAAGCGATAAAATTCGGACAGAACATCTGGAGATTGTGGCGAAGCCATTACACAAGTAAATCAGGGCAGTATATATAAGAACTAGGTTTTTCCTCATCGCCAATGTTGTGGTTGGCAGGAGAGCCAACACCGTGTTACTAGAGGAGGCCGATAGGCACGCGTTTTAGCTCACGCAGGCTGGCGTGAGGTCTGGAACATGCAAGGAAATTAGAATTGAGAAACTACGGACGTAGCTGGTGGAATACTTAACTTTAATCCATTAATGACGAACGTCGCTCTTGATGGTACATGATCACAATATCAATAGTAACTGATAATGGCGCCTTGCTAGGTCGTAGCAAATAACGTAGCTGAAGGCTATGCTAACTATCGTCTCGGCACATGAGGGCGTATTTTGTCAGTGAACCATCGGTAGCATAGTCGGCTGTACAACTGGGGCGAGTGCTAGGAAGTCTCTCTAGACCTGCCGTGTGGCGGCGCTCGGTCTGCAATCACTGATAGTGGCGACACGCGGGTCCGACGTATACTACCGGACCGCGGTCGATTTAAAGGCTACCACCTAGCAAGTGTGGCGTCTGGCGGTGACACCACATAAACGATTTAGGAGACAATCTGAGCAGCCGTCTGAGGTTTTTTGCAGATGATTAAGTCGTTTATGGTTTGTTAAAATCGTCAGAACAAAACAGATTGCAAAACGTATTAGAAGAGATATCTGTTTGGTGCGAAAATTGGCAATTCACCCTATGTAATGAAAAGTATTAGGTCCTACTTGTGATTGATAAAAGGAGTCTATTAAACTTCGGCTACACGATAACTCAATCGCATATAAAGGCCTTAATTTAACTAATACCTTGGATTACGACTGCAAACAACTTAAATTGGAAAGAACAGATAGAAAATATCGTGGGAAGGCAAACCAAAGACTGCTTTTCATTGGCAGGACACTTAGAAAATGTAACAGATCTATTAACGGGACTGCCAACACTACCCTTGGCCTTCCTCGTTTGGAGTACTGCTGAGCGGTGTGGGATCCTCACCATATAGGATTAGCGGAGTACATGGAGAAAGTTCAAAGAAGAGCGGCACGTTTTGTGTTATCGAGAAATAGGGGAGAGAGTGTCAAGGATACAATACACGATTTGGGGTGGGCACCGTTAACACAAAGGCGTTTCTCATTGCGGCAGGCTCTTCTAACGAAATTTCATTCACCAGATTTCTCCTCCGAATGCGAAAACATTTTGTTAACGCCGACCTATATAGAGAGAAACGATCATCGCAATAAAATAAGGGGAATCAGAGCTCGCAACGAAAGATATGGATGTTCGTTTTTGCGGCGCGCTATTCGAGAGTGAAGTAACAGAGAAGTATTCTGAATGTGGTTCGATGAACTCTGTTCCAGGCACTTCAGTGTGGTTTGCGGAGTATGCATTTAGATATACATGTAGATATATAAGTGTCGAGAAAACTTTTCGTCGGATAATGTGCAACCGCTATTCTCCGAGTCACTTCCCACATCGGAATTTTGGGGTGTTTCACTCCAGTTCCCATCCTTCGTGTGTTTAACTGAACAGTGACAGGGTATCAGCAAAGGCAAGGAAAAAGAGGAAGGGAACGGAGCTCCTGATTTTAGAAACGATGGGAGTATCAAGTTGTATTTGATAACAGAGTTAAACATTTTCAGACATTCTGGCATCAGCAGAATGTGCTTGTATGCAAAGTGTTTTCTAAATTGAAACTGTATGTCAAACCTGACTCATTTATCCATAATTAATCCTCACAGCGTCAATTTCACAAGTACCTACCTTCCTTCGTTCGGAGGACCATTTCTGTATCCTTCTGTTTGATTTTTGTTCGTGTGAGAATTAGCGTCGCTGAGAAATGCTTTAATCATAATCTAGGCTTTGTTTCTAGGACGAATGTTTCATTCTACAACGACGTGTACACTCTTTTCAAACTTTCTGACAGACAATCTGTGTGCTGGCCGCGATGTGAACCCAGCAAACCTCTCACCAGCTGAGCAATCCAGGCACAACTCACGAACCGCCCTCACAATTTTAATTCTGCCAACGTATTCCTCCTACTTCACAAGCTCCACAGAAAGTACAGACGTCGGACTTTTGTACACTAGTGGCCAGGGCACCAACTTTACACATTAATTCCCTTTGTTTTATATGCGCAGCGGGATGACGTTTGTGGGTAAGAATTCTGTTTCCATGACCGCAGCTCGTGGTCGTGCGGTAGCGTTCTCGCTTCCCACGCCCGGGTTCCCGGGTTCGATTCCCGGCGGGGTCAGGGATTTTCTCTGCCTCGTGATGACTGGGTGTTGTGTGCTGTCCTTAGGTTAGTTAGGTTTAAGTAGTTCTACGTTCTAGGGGACTGATGACCATAGATGTTAAGTCCCATAGTGCTCAGAGCCATTTGAACCATTTGTTCCCACCGCCATTCGCGGCAATACTCGGCTTGACAGTAAAATCTTCCGTGCTGTTAAGCTGCATCGTCTTCTCCTTCAGACTTCCTCAGTGCTCGGAATTTCGATCCCTGGACTGGGATTTTCTTATCCCACAGACGCGACTGCCGTTTTGCGTCCGCCTGCAGTCGAATAGCGAACGCCTCGATTTCCTCTTTCCGTAAGTTCGCTGAACAATAACATCCGTGTTGATTCCGCTACCTTTCGGCTGGCGGCGCTTAGGTACCGCATTCCACCGTCGCGCAGACAGATCAGTCAGTTTTGCAAATACTCAGTGCGCTGTGTGTGAGCGGTGGAGGTTGGTGTAACGACAAGTGAAAAGGGCAAGTTACTGTTAGTGACATACTGTTCAAACTTTTGTTTCCATAAGCCGCTCGTCGATGGCGTTGATAGATACAAGTGTACGGTTTGCTGTTAAATCACAGTCGTGAAAAGGGATGACACGTGTGTATTAAACCGGCAGAGAGTCGATAATATCGTGAAGAGAAAGGCTGAAAACAATTTGTGCTAGCGCCCCTCTAAACTTAGATGCCTCGAGTTAGCTAATGATGATATTGACAAAAATATTAATGCCACTCGATTCTAGACACTTCCGAAGTTATCTAGCTACTTAGAGAATCCGTGAAGCACCCGTGAGAAATGTTTCCACAAATAAAGGAAAGACAATATTTTATTTGTGAATAATCCTCAAAGAATATTATAGATTTCTCATGATAAAACAATTTCTATTTTCTGAAAGCGTGAAAGCTTTTTTTTACTAACTGGGCCTTTAAGAGTTGCCCTTAGCTTTTCCACCAAATGTTTACAAATCATGGGCTAAATGAAAACGATTATTTCGCATCGTTTTTTTAAATTCCAAACAGGAAAAAAATACATCTAAGGAAGATTTGTCCTTAGTTTCAAATAACACCAATACCCACTTTATGTATGTTGATTTTGAGATGATAATTCACCAGGCAATTACTACGTTTAGCCCCAAACCAATATAAACGGCTGTAGATTTCATCTCGGGCATATAAGTTATTTTAAATCAAAAGAATCTAAATCAGAATACTGTTGAAAACTTTTTTGGACTGTCTCTCCTGCCCCATGACCAAACTGAAGATTGCTTACTCCAAGACCTAATGTCCCGCAAACCTATCAATGAACATCTGGATGACTTTTTTGAATATTGGCATCATACAGATATTCTTGCAGGTAGCGACTTTCCAGCCTTTATGTGGGTCGACTTTAGTAGTAGTTCTCAGTGGACTACTAACTGCTCCGAGGAATTCCACGCTGAAATGGATGATCAATTTTACTCTTTCCGGCCCAATATACTCCTTCGGTGAGACATTAAACAGTTGCTCAGACTCAGACTTACGTTAAAACGAGACGCGAGAAGAAAACTACTCCCAAAAACGTATGGGACAAAAAAACATCGTATCAATACCTTCAAACATGTTCTCTCCCACCTATTTAATTTTGTTACTTATTATTGATAACTGCAACTTTGCTTGTAGTGTACTTACATTACGATAATATCATAAATCCAAACATTTTTAACTATACATACTGTATCTAGACAGTCTGAGACGTGGCGCAAATCGTCAGGTCGCCCCACGCCCACATCTTTGGAACGTGGGCAGGGAGGCTTGCGAAGCCACGAGATATACACATGCCATGAGATGGGTGACGTCAGCTTTGTCAAGGAGTGGTGGCAGTGAGGCGTTTGCAAACAACAGTTCTGAATTGGGCGTGTGTGCTGCATCCTATAGTTTGTTGCCGATTTGTCTTCTGAGCACGCGGGGCGTGTTTCCAAAGAGGTTGTAGGGACCAAAGATCTGAAACTTCGGGCTGATGCTAGAACAGAAACATCTATCCTAACCATAGCGACAGACAGCAAATATTGAATAGTGATATGGTTGAGGAATCCGATTCTGAGATCTGTAAAGAAAACGCTTCAGCGTTTGTTGTTGATAATTCTTCCGGGTTATGTGGCCGTGGTCCATGAAATTCTTCTATTCCTAACGTTTCGTCCAATACTACGTTGGACATCTTCAGAGGTATGGCTGGTCCTGTCGACTCTGAAGATGTCCAACGTAGTATTGGACGCAACATTAGGAATAGAAGAATTCCATGGACCACGCCCACATAACCCGGAAGAATTATCAACAACAGTACCATCTGGTCGTGAAAGCCTTCATTGTTTGCTTCAGCGTTTGTATACGTCAGCCGCGTTAGGCAGAGATCAACAGAAGTCACACTTTGTAAAAGTAAATTATTTTACAGACAAAATTCATGAAAATATTGTTTGGCTACTCCATGGTGTACTGAAGAAGATTGTGCAGCCGAAATTGGTATTACCACAGCAAAATTTACGCGCGTTTCGACTGTAACAAACTGTATTATTTTTCATTTGTTTCAAAGTTCCTAACTGTCTCATACAGATTTTGAGTTAAAAACATGCCAGTGTACTGCCGCAACGAAATGGACAATTTTGATGTGCTTTTAGGTACTAACGAACTTGCCTCAGGCATGGATGTGTGTGATGTACTTAGGTTAGTTAGGTTTAATTAGTTCTACGTTATGGGAGACTGATGACCTTAAAAGTTAAGTCCCATAGTGCTCAGAGCTATTTGAACAATTGTTTTTACTAACGAACTTCCTCCGATGTCCTAGACATCTCTATCAAAAGACAAATAGAGACAGGACTATTAATTTCGGAATAATAATTTTGAAATGAGACTCTTTCGAAATTAACATATTGTTATCTTACTCCATCCCTAAAATATTAATGTTGAGATAATAGCTGTTGTGAAAGATGAATGGATACTGTTCGTGTAGGAAACAACTGATAACGATTTGGAAGAGTATACGTACGGTATGCAAGAGAAAATCGTAGAAAGGTATTTAACTAGAGTGATTTTGGACTGCTACGTAGACAAAAGAGTTGTCAAACTGTGATTTAATTTCATTTAACTGCGCTGGACCGAAAACGTGCAGGTTTTTGCGGAATAACTGGCTAAAGAATACTAGACAAAGAGCAATACCACAATAGAGACGTGCTGTTCTTTGATCTTTACCTTCTTTGTCTGCCTCTTCAGGTGGGTTGTGCTACGTTTCCATGAAAGCGGGTACGAACTGGAACTCGCTAACTCAGCAGAAAAAGTTTCGTTAACGATTAAACGTCAGTTACTGAAACTGTTATTTATTTTCTTTTCCCGTTACTACTTGCATCAAAGGACACCGTAATTGACCGTTACATGAAGTCCGTTAGTGTTTCGGACAGCTTTTTCGCGAAAAGTACTCGTACCAGGCGCTTGTGTAACAAGTCTTTAACTATGTAAGTGCATGTTCTCATCTCCAATCGTAATTGTATTTTATTTTATTTGGCTTTCGGAGTGTAATGGCCGATTAGCTAGATAAAAGGTACTAAACACACATTGATTGATGACATTGTATCAGGATATATATATATATATATATATATATATATATATATATATATATAAGTTTAAAATTGTGTGTGTTTTTTTTTAAATGGCTCTGAGCACTATGAGACTTAACTGCTGAGGTCATCAGTCCTACACACATCCACGCCGGAGCCAGGATTCGAACCTGCGGCCGTAGCGGTTCCCCACCCCTCTGTGTTTTTCAGTCTGTTGTTGATTGACGTATAATTAAAGTATCGATCAATAGTTTTGGTTAATTTAAAGGATAAGATAGAGGAACGATATAAGAATATTAACGACTGCTAATGGTGTTGTGGAAGAAATATCCACTGGGGTGATGAAAGTTGTGGGATAAAGATATGCACATATACAGATGGTTACAGTATCGCGTACAAAACCTATAAAAGGGCAGTGCATTGGCGGAGCTATCATTTGTACTCAGGAGATTCACATGAAAAGGGTTCCGACGTGATTATGGCCGTACGACGGAACTTAACAGACTTTGAACGCGGAATGGTGTTTTCATAGGACATTCAGTTTCGAAAATAATCAGATTTCAATATTTTGCACATGGTAGGCGTTAGCTCTCACCACGGATAAAAGCTGTGGCCGACGGCCTTCACCTAACGACCGAAAGCAGCGGCGTTTGCGTAGAGGTGTCAGTATTAACAGACAAGCAGCACTGCGTGAAGTAACCGACGCCGTACGTCTCCATTAGGACAATGCAGCGAAATTCAGCATTTATGGTCTATGGGAGCACATGACCGACGCGATTCCCTTTGCTAACAGCACGACATTGCCTGCAGCGCCTCTCCTGGGCTCGTGACCATATCGAATGGAGCCCAAACGATTGGAAAATCGTAGCCTAGTGAGATGAGTCCCGGTAAAAGCTGATGGTTGGGTTCTAGTTTGGGGCAGACCCCTCAAAGCCACGGACCCAAGTCGTCAACAAGGCACTGCGCAAGCTGGTGGTGGCTCCATAACGGTGTGGGCCGTGCTTACGTGGAACAGACTGGGACCTGTGGTCAAATGGTTCAGATGGACATCACATACATCTATGCCCGAGGCAGGATTCGAACCTGCGACCGTAGCGGGCTCGGCTCCAGACTGTAGCGCCCAGAACCGTACGGCCACTCCGGCCGGCACCTGTGCTCAAAATGTGCCGATAATTGACTTGAACGGTTATGTTAAGGTACTTGGACCCCATTTGCAGCCGTCCATGGACTTCATGTTCCCAAACAACGATTTAATTATTATGGATGGCACTGCTTCATGTCGCCGAGCCACAACTGTTCGCAATTGTGATGAGCATTCTGGAAAATTCGAGCGAATGATTAAGCCACCCGGATCGCCAGAAATGAGTCTTATCGAATATTTACGGGACATAATGGAGAGGTCAGTTCGCGCATAAAATCCTGCAGCGGCATCATTTTCGGAATTATGGACGGCTATTGAGGCAGCATGGCTCCAGATAGTTTCAGTTGACTGCCGACGACTCGTTCAGTCCACGCCACGTGGAGCTGCTGCACTACTCCAGGCAAAAGGAGGTCCGACACGATATCAGGTAGTGTCACGTGACTTTTGTCACCTCGGTGTGGGTGTACAAACACACGGCCGTAACAACTTGCAAAACGTCTTAAAAAGGCATTTATCCGTGAGTGATTCTGAACTGATATGTAAAAAAAAGAGAAGTGTTTTAGAGGGTAGAGAGGGTAGAGCGACTAAGATAATTGTTCTAGCACAACACATCTGCGAAATAGAACGAAAAGGTGTAGGAACAATATCGATGTAAATGTTTGATGCTACAGTTGATCGTACATATAAAATACGTATTAGCATGGACCGACTTACAATTGTACGTACTTGATCAACTTGTTGGCACTGTGTCATTACGGCTGGACGCGACATTCATTTGGTCCACATGCCACAAGAATTCCTCGGACAGTTTGTGTGCAGGTTAGACATTTTGTCCACAAAAATCATACCGTGCCACCTACTTCATCTTTGGAATACATTTGTAGCTGCCGTGCCATTTCACTACTATATTGTGGTGCACATGTTTTCAGTACTGCAAGAGAGCTGACTCTATAAGAAACCCACAACACCCACTCTCTTGTGGCCGCCACTCATGATGGACAATTAGATTGGAATCTTATAGTTCCAGTCCTCTTGCCATTGTTGAAAAGCATTCATAGTGATCTGACGGTGCAATTCAGAGGGTGAAAGTACTGGTCGATATATGTTTCGAATTTTGTGTTTTCTTGGAAAAGAATATCTTCTTCTTCATCATGAGTGACACGACTTTGAGATCTTACCCACAGGAATTCAATCGTCTGATTTTTTAATTTCACGCTGGATGTGCTGCCAAATGATTGCTTGTTTTCAAATTCCACTTCTTATGCCTTAGGGGTTATAAGACTGACTTCGAATCAGACAGAATGAGGACCTTGGAAATCTGAGGGAACTTACATATTTTAATACTTATAGTAAGACAACAGTTTCCACAGAAAAATAATCTAAGTTTCTTTCTGCAACTGAAACATTTTGAAGACATGCATTGGTATAAAAAGAAAAGCACAGCCCATATTTTATCCCTCCGAGAATTCGAAGCCATTGGAATACATGTGTAAAGAAAATAAAATAAAATAAATAAACGATAATTCGTAGTTTGCTTGCTACAGTACATTGCGTCAGAAATGTGGATTTGATATTAGTTATGAGTTGTTTAAACGTACACGTACTCCTAGGAGACTAATTATGCATATCTCCAAACGCAGTGCCGTAGGCGAGGGATGTTTCCTGTATTCTTCGCAGAACCACATCAGTACAGTAATGGAGTATTCTGAATCCATCGGATAATTCTTAAGGTCTTGGAGAGTACCAGCCACAAATGTGTGTGTGTGTGTGTGTGTGTGTGTGTGTGTGTGTGTGTGTGTGTATGCGCGCGCGCGCTCGTCTGTGTGTGTGTGTGTGTGTGTGTGTGTGTGTGTGTGTGTGTGTGTGTGTGTAAGGGGAGGGGGGTGCCCTCGTCTACACCTTTAATGAGTCGAGTGAATATGTGAATACCGCGTTGCTAACTGTGTGTTGGTGAGTTGCAATGATACAAATGGTTCAAATGGCTCCGAGCACTATGGGACTTAACCTCTGAGGTTCAAATGGCTCTGATCACTATGCGACTTAGCTTTTGAGGTCATCAGTCCTCTATAACTTAGAACTACTTAAACCTAACTAACCTAAGGACATCACACACATCCATGCCCGAGGCAAGATTCGAACCTGCCACGGTAGCGCGGTTCCAGACTGTAGCACCTAGAACTGCTCGGCCATCTCGGCCGGCTGCAATGATACCTTAGAACTTCAAGGCGCTGTAGGGGACGCCTAGGAGAACGGAGTGATCACAGGAACCCGTACCTGGAAATCTCATCTGATGACACTACAGTGCATCTAAACCACTTCTTTCCTGCATTTTGGTACGGCACTGCTTGTGAAGGTTTCAAATCCCGATCTAATACAAAAGTCTTACTTTTCGTATACAATCTTCACATTACACACTACGCTCATTGTAACAGAATTCATTCTAAGGAGAAACCGAATGAGTTTGTACTGTTTTAAAGAGAGTGACTGAAGGCTTTAAGTTCTATCCTGCCTTCCTGATTTAGGTTATCTGTTGTTTCCCCAAATAGTTCAGCCAAGCACCGTAATGGTTTCTACTGAAAGATCGCGGTTGATAACCAATTTCATTCTTGTCACAATGGACTCGTAAGTAGGTACGTGCCTTTATCTCTAAATTGGATTGTTTTCAGAATGAAATTTTCACTCTGCAGTGGAGTTAGCGCTGATTTTGAAACCTGAACTTGGGTTGAAAACTTCCTGGCAGATGAAAACTGTGTGCCCGAACGAGACTCGAACTCGGGACCTTTGCCTTTCGCAGGCAAGTGCTCTACCATCTGAGCTACCGAAGCAGGACTCACGCCCAGTACTCACAGCTGTACTTCTGCCAGTATCTCGTCTGGCACATGTGAAATATCCTTGTAAATGAGAAAACAACCGGGCAATTCGCTTTCCAAGTATTATCGTAGCAAGTGTTCGATCTCAATTTCAAGATTATGCCTACCGTACGGCTACCAGCTCTCTTACAACATCAAAGATAGACACGTCTGCATGTTCGCTACAGCTCACGGTAGGGTGAATGATGTTACGACGCGTGCACTCCATACGAATGCTGGCGGCAAGTACTTTGGAAAACATCATGTTACTGTTTTTTATTCGTAACAGGAAGTACTACAGTGGTAGTGGCTTTCTCTTTAATTTTGTTTTGTGGTACCTTGGGATTCCTTTCATTTTATTTTAATTTTCACGAGTGCTTATACTTTTTTCTTACTTGCGTATTTGAGATAAAATTCTGCAAGACCCAGTGGCGTAAAGGGCAGTAAATATTATGTAGGCAGCAAAAGAACTTTCTCTCCCTCTAGCAGCAGATCGCTCGAAAAGCGAATAGTTCGAAACGAATGGAAAACGACGCCGGTAACAAAACCAAAGAAGTTACTTGCATCTCAAGTATCACAAACAGTACACATTTCAGACATAATTCAGACCGCAACGTACGTATTTTCAGATGTGTTTACTTCCACGACGTTATCATGCACAATGGCCAGCCTACGTTCCGCTGGCGCTAGATTGTTACTTACGTATCAGGTAGGAGTTGCTGCGCTGGCTGTTGTGTTTGCAGGCAAGCTGCCGAGGCGGGCCGACCCAGAAGAGGTAGCGCTGCAGCTTGTTGATCTGATGAAACGCTGCGTTCGCGTGCGGACCGAGCCGTTACCTGCGGAATATACTGCTAAACGGCTGGCGACACGCCGCCGTAACAGCGTCAGCAGCGCTGCATGCTGACCCTATCGGATTCGACGCGTGTAGCGACACAGGGTTGCGTTGTTCCCACACACTTCTATACTTCTCTTCCTCTCGCCCTCTTCCTCCTGGCTCTCTCTCTCTCTCTCTCTCTCTCTCTCTCTCTCTCTATATATATATATATATATATATATATATATATATATATATATATATATATATATATATCCTCTGCTGCCGTTGTCATTCGTGACACTGAGCTTAATTTTGGCGTTGAAGTCATTAGTAACGGCCAACAGCCCTGATCCACTTTTGCTGAAATAAAAAAATACATAAAATTTAAGTAGTGAAAAACCGATTCGGAAAGTAATTAAATAGTGTAGATGAAATGCATCAGGGACAAATACGGCTCAGAACTCTATCTAAAATTTCGTTTGCTGTAGCATTTCTAAATCGATTAACACGAACTGAAGGGTAAAAAACGGAGGAGCTGGGAGGGAAAGGGCTAGATCCGTGGTTGCTAAACTTAGAAGTTTTTAAATCCTCCCATGAGACACCAAAAAAAGTTGGACAGAAATAAGAACTTACTTTTTTTTAAAAAAAAAAGTGCGATTGTTTATGGCCTGTAAACTTATACGTCTAGTATTTATGAAATGAAATTGAATTAAATATTATTTCCAAGACTATCACATAATGTTTCAAGCTTCTAAAAGTGCAATTTTGATTAATTCACCACCTTCGTATGGTTTCTTATTCTGTGCAATAATTTTTTAAGCTTGGAATTACGCCTCAGTTGCTACATTATTCTTGTACAGTACTTTTAAAAAGTTGATTGTTGAGCCGCAAGTTTGGATTGTACCCTTGACGCAGAATACAGTGGTAACACTCGCAGACAGTCTCATTCAACACTAGTAATAAACCAGTTACAGAATAAACGGCATGAAATCAAACAACTTCATAAACAAAGTTAATGGAGATTATATATAAACCGATAATCTATACTAATATAAATGCAGAAGTGTGTTTGTTCTAATGGTTCTAATGGCTCTGAGCACTATGGGACTAAACATCTGTGGTCATCAGTCCCTAGAACTTAGAACTACTACCTAACGACATCACTCACATCCATGCCCGAGGCAGGATTCGAACCTGCGACCGTAGCGGTCGCGCGGTTCCAGACTGAAGCGCCTAGAACCGCACGGCCACACAGGCCGGCTCCTTTTCAATCCCTGAGTGAAGGCGGGTTTGTAGAGACGTTCAATATTCCCTTTCTTCCCAACTAATACACTTGAATGACACACTAAACAAACATATCTGTCCTTCACCTGTGACAACTTTTTTGCTTTTTGCTTGAACACGCCATCATTAAAGAAAAAGGAAGCTTAGTATTAATGTTTAAATCAAACAATCCACGTTAGCAAATATCTTATATCCGTACGAAAAATATAACGTGCACGAGTGTGCAATGAGGTACGAGGCTGACACTGTAGTGTTCTTGATTGAAAATGGCAGTTGCGTGTGAGAAACAAGCAGTTGTTCCCATGAGCGCCGTCAAAGCTCAGTGGAACAATCAACATTGGCCAACCTGAGCGTTACCGGGGTCTACTGAAAAGGTCCCCGCGACCTTCTAGGGGCTCGCGATCAACTGTTTGCCAGAGGAACAACCATACTTTTTATATAAAAAAACTAGCACCGGAAAACTAAAACTTACACAAATTTATGGATGTAAAGGTTCATAATTGAGGCAAAGAATGGTCACATGTCAAAATGACACCAGAAACTTAAAACAACGTGATTAAAGCAGGCAAAATACGTCAGGAGCCTGTCCCTGTCCTCTGGCAACAAGGCTGCACACTGCGTAGCAGCTTCGGAATATGCCCCACTAAATGGTAACAGGAATACAGAAATACAAGTCGCTGAGGAATGAAATAAATAGGAAGTGCAGGGAAGCTAAGACGAAATGGCTGCAGGAAAAATGTGAAGACATCCAAAAAGATATGATTGTCGGAAGGACAGACTCAGCATACAGGAAAGTCGAAACAACCTTTGGTGACATTAAAAGCAATGGTGGTAACATTAAGAGTGCAACGGGAATTCCACTATTAAATGCAGAGGAGAGAGCAGATAGGGGGAAAGATTACATTGAAAGCCTCTATGAGGGTGAAGATTTGTCTGATGTGATAGAAGAAGAAACAGGAGTCGATTTAGAAGAGATAGGTGATCCAGTATTAGAATCGGAATTTAAAAGAGCTTTGGAGGACTTACGGTAAAATAAGGCAGAAGGGATAGATAACATTCCATCAGAATTTCTAAAATCATTAGGGGAAGTGGCAACAAAACGACTATTCACGTTGGCGTGTAGAATATATGAGTCTGGCGACATACCATCTGACTTTCGGAAAAGCATCATCCACACAATTCCGAACACGGCAAGAGCTGACAAGTGCGAGAATTATCGCACAATCAGCTTAACAGCTCATGCATCGAAGCTGCTTACAAGAATAATATACAGAAGAATGGAAAAGAAAATTGAGAATGCGCTAGGTGACGATCAGTTTGGCTTTAGGAAAAGTAAAGGCACTAGAGAGGCAATTCTGACGTTACGCCTAATAATGGAAGCAAGGATTTGTCGACCTGGAAAAAACATTCGACATTATAAAATGGTGCAAGCTGTTCGAGATACCGAAAAAAGTAGGGGTATGCTATAGGGAGAGACGGTTCATTTACAATATAGAACAGCGAGAAACATAACATCAGGATTGATGGTCACGAAGTCAATGAAGTTAAGGAATTCTGCTACCTAGGCAGTAAAATAACCAATGACGGACGGAGCAAGGAGGACATCAAAAGCAGACTGGCTTGGCAAAAAAGGCATTTCTGGCCAAGAGAAGTCTACTAATATCAAATACCGGCCTTAATTTGAGGAAGAAATTTCTGAGGATGTACGTCTGGAGTACAGCATTGTATGGTAGTGAAACATGGACTGTGGGAAAACCGGAACAGAAGAGAATCTAAGCATTTGAGATGTGGTGCTATAGCCGAATGTTGAAAATTAGGTGGACTGATAAGGTAAGGAATGAGGAGGTTCTACGCAGAATCGGAGAGGAAAGGAATATGTGGAAAACACTGATAAGGAGAAGGGACAGGATGATAGGACATCTGCTAAGACATGAGGGAATGACTTCCATGGTACTAGAGGGAGCTGTAGAGGGCAAAAACTGTAGAGGAAGACAGAGATTGGAATACATCCAGCAAATAATTGAGGACGTAGGTAGCAAGTGCTACTCTGAGATGAAGAGGTTAGCACAGGAAAGGAATTCGTGGCGGGCCGCATCAAACCAGTCAGTAGACTGATGACTAAAAAAAAAATGGTAACACTCGCAGACAGTCTCATTCAACACTAGTAATAAACCAGTTACAGAATAAACGGCATGAAATCAAACAACTTCATAAACAAAGTTAATGGAGATTATATATAAACCGATAATCTATACTAATATAAATGCAGAAGTGTGTTTGTTCTAATGGTTCTAATGGCTCTGAGCACTATGTGACTTAACTTCGGAGGTCATCAGTCCCCTAGAACTTAGAACTACTTAAACCTAACTAACCTAAGGACATCACACACATCCATCCCCGAGGCAGGATTCGAACCTGCGAACTTAGCGGTCTCTTGGTTCCAGACTGTAGCGCCTAGAACCGCTCGGGCACTCCGGCCTGCGAAGTGTGTTTGTCTCTTACCTTTTCACGGCTGAATCATTGACCCGATTTAATGAAATTTGCTGTGCAGATAGTTTGAACACTGAGGAAGAACACTGTTGATTTAGAAAGCTTGTAGTACAAGATTTGAAAGAATATTACGCGCATTAGGAAAAAAAAATATTACTCCTTGAAAAAGCTATTCACTATTTGCAACTTTATAAATCATGTCAAAATGCTTTTGTTGGTTTATATGTTCTACGTAATACGAATCAAAGTAATGAATACAATGCTTCACAGCCCGCAATCTGTTTAATCCATACTACTTACTGGTACTACACTAACGTCCAGAAAAAAAATAGAACACTTTTAACGGCTAGAGATAAGTCGTTCATATTCACAGTACATGTACATTAGTATCTTCTGCAGAAATGATTAGGATTTCAGTCACCTCGGTTCAGCGTGCGTCCTATTGCCTAGCAGACTCAAGTCTGCAACACTTTCGCCATCATGGATGGCGATAGAGGCAGCATGGCTCAGTACATCCGCAGGGGACTTCCAGCGATTTGACTTGACAGCACGTCGAGTTGTTGCACTACGTCAGGTGAAAGGAGGTTCGACACTAGGTTACGAGATATTCAGTGACTTTCGTTTCATCACTGTATAAAGCGAATAAATATGTACCTCCTGCGGAAAATCGCCATTCCAACAGACTTGCCGCACTCGGCAGTTTTTCTGGAAAGAAATGTCAAATACGTATAGTTAATTAGAGTTGTTCATACCACGATAATCAAGGGCAGAGGTTCAAAATTATCAGAGAGAATTAAATGGGTGATACGCAGGTACTGG
This sequence comes from Schistocerca gregaria, assembly GCF_023897955.1. Classification (NCBI taxonomy): domain Eukaryota; kingdom Metazoa; phylum Arthropoda; class Insecta; order Orthoptera; family Acrididae; genus Schistocerca; species Schistocerca gregaria. The sequence continues at coordinate 626,248 of NW_026061760.1, forward strand.
TCCACTCTCCAGGCAAGTACACTACTAGCCATTAGAATTGCTACACGAGGAAGATATCCAGATAACAAACGGGTATTGATTGGACAAATATATTATACTAGAACTGACATGTGATTACATTTACACGCAGTTTGGGTGCATAGATCCTGAGAAATCAATACCCAGAACAACCACCTCTGGCCGTAATAACGGCCTTGGGCAATGAGTCAGAGATTGGATGGCGTGTACAGGTACAGCTGCCCATGCAGCTTCAACAGGAAACCACAGTTCATCATGGATAGTGACTGGCATATTGCGACGAGCCAGTTGCTCAGCCACCATTGACCAGACGTTTTCAGTTGGTGAGAGATCCGGAGAATGTACTGGCCAGGGTAGGCCGTACAGGGCCTGCAACGTGCGGTCGTGCATTATCCTGCTGAAATGTAGGGTTTCCCAGGGATCAAATGAAGGGTAGAGCCACGGGTCGTAAAACATCTTAAATGTAACATCCACTGTTCAAAGTTCCGTCAATGCGAACAAGAGGTGACCGAGAGGTAACCAATGGCACCCCATACCATCACGCTGGGTGATACGCCAGTATGGCGATGGCGAATATATGCTTCCAATTTGCGTTCACCGCGATGTCGCCAAACACGGATGCGACCATCATGATGCTGTAAACAGAACCTGGATTCATCCGAAAAAATGACGTTTCCAATCGTGCACTCAGGTTCGTCGTTAAGTACACCATCGCAGGCGCTCCTGTCTTTGATGCAGCGTCTAGGGTAACCGCAGCCAAGGTCTCCGAGATGAAAGTCCATGCTGCTGCAAACGTCGTCGAACTGCTGGTGCAAATGGTTGTAGTCTTGCAAACGTCCCCATCTGTTGACTCAGGGATCGAGACGTGGCTTCACGATCCATTACAGCCATGGGAATAAGATGCCTGCCATCTCGACTGCTAGTGATAAGAGGCCGTTGGGATCCAGCATGGCGTTCTGTATTACCCTTGTGGACCCAGCGATTTCATATTCTGCTAACAGTCATTTGATCGTGACCAACGCGAGCAGCGATGTCGCGATACGATAAATCGCAATCGCGATAGGCTACAATCCGACCTTTATGAAAGTGGGAAACGTGATGGTAAGCATTTCTCCTCCTTACACGAGGCATAACAACAACGTTTCACCAGGCAAAGCCGGTCACCTGCTGTTTGTTATGAGAAATCGGTTGGAAAGTTCCCTCATGTCAGCACGTTGTTGGTGTGAATGCTCTGAAAAGCTTTGCACATCACAGCATCTTCTTCCAGTCGGTTAAATTTCGTGTCTGTAGCACGTCGTCTTCTTGGTGTAGGAATTTTAATGGCCAGTAGTGTACTCCTGTGTCGCTGCAGACAGTCTAGTACTAATAAAGACTGCGTTGTAGGTTTTACTCTTACCAGTACACGACGCAAGCCTCGTATAGAACGCTGGAAGTGTGTAGAGTCCTCAGCACAGACGAAATATTTGTGGGACGCTCTGGCTGGTTGAGCTCTAACGGAGCGCGCTTCGAGGTTGTCACAGAGTGGCCTGGTCCCTGTGACCCTCTCGTTCCCGCCGCCTCCCTGCTGCTGCCTCTGCGTGCCTAATGCGATTACCGACCCCGGTTACACGGCCTCAGCCGGGGCCGCTGCCGCATCTGGCGCCCGGCCACACGAGCGCACTCCGGACGAGTAGCCTCTCATCTGCTGCTGCTGCTGCTGCTGCTGCTGCTGCTGCCGCTGCCGCTGTGCTCGGTATCTACAGACGCAAGTGGCGCAAAGGCACGCACTGAGAAACACTGTACCCGGGGCACCGCCAGCGACACAAAGTGGTACAGCTTTTCCCGCTGCCACTGTCCTGCTTAACACGACGTGAAATACTCTTCAGTTTTCTAAGCCTTTTTTCATCTCTTGGCACCAAGGACTGAATTAATTATTATAAGTATATTGTATTTAACTTTGTTAAGCAGCATCGACCATACGACCAGTAATAACTCCAACAGCACAGACCTAATATAACCAATCACTTTAAGTGAGGTGACGAAAGAAACGTATTATCATGAATAGTAAAACAATGACAGTACTTTGACTTTCTTCTTGTGATTGCATGCAACCGGTAACAAGAATCATCAGTGCTGATTCGGCAGGGAACGGAGGGCGTCTACATCACTTTCAACGCGAGGTGTTTGAGAAAGTGCACGTACGTTGTTGATACCTGAGAAGTCCGTCTTTTAGGTTTTCTGGAACTCTTACACTTGCACCCTGTTACCGACTTACCAACACCTGTCTCAGAAGTAACTCGTTGGTGTTTCCGCAGAAAACGTTGTAGATAGGGCAACCACAGCTATGACTAGTCATCTTGGGTATCAATATCAGCTTTAGCTGTATTTTAGTCCTTTATTATTGGATCATTATCAGTTTCGTGACACCTTCAGCTGAAGATGTGACAAAAAGAGTAGAGAGCAAAAGTTCGGAACCTTTTTATCTAATATTCGTTTTCCTTCACAACAAGACTCCAGTAAAAAGCGATACTTCATAGAATAAAACAGTCGGATTCCATTATAGTGGATGGGTCCTAAACAAATCGTACCATAGTGGTCCATTTGTAAGGGAAAAATAAATAAAAACTATCAATACCTAATTTTGGACCAGAATGAAAAACCAAGAAGTGATTGCCCCAAAATGTGGGTTTTAGTGCCACGAAACCGGTAATGATTCCATAATAAAGGACGAAATACAGCTGAAGCGGTTATTAATACCCAAAATCATTGCTGTTTCGTTCGCAGTAACAGTGGCCACTTGCGCAGTTACCAATAGCTGTCACAAAATAACCGGAAGGGTCTCCTAGAACACTTTATACACTGTAATTTCCGCAACATTGTCAGGTTACTGTTTGTGTCGCATACATCATATGTTCAATGTAAAGCCAGTGGATGGTTCAAAGATCCTTCTAAATATACACTCTGAGACAAAAAACGACTCACGACGAAGGAGTCATCGGAATGAGACGAAAATCGGTAGCTGAGATGCAGATGTACAGACAAAGTAAAGATTACAATTTCAGAAAAACTCGATAATTTATTCAAGAAAAAGAGCTTCACAAATTCAGGAAGTCATCAACACGTTGGCCCACGTCCCGTCCTTACGCAAACGGCTATTCGACTTGGAGTTGTTGGATGTCCTCCTGAAGGATGTAGTGCCGGATTTTGTCCAATTGGCGCATTAGATCGTGAAAATTCCAACCCGTGACGATCCTTATGTTCGCAGTTGGGAGAGATCAGGCGAACTTCCTGGTCAAAGTTGGGCAAGCGCGAAGACAAGTAATCGATATTCTCGCCGTGTTTGGTCAGGCATTACCTTGCTCAAATGTAAGCCAAGGATGGCTTGCCATGAAAGACAACAAAACGAGGCGTAGAATATCGCTGTGCTCTAAAGGAACCGTGGGTGACAACCAAAGGGGTCCTGCTATGAAAAGAACTGACACACCAGACCATCACTCCTGGTTATCGGGTTGTATGGCGGGCAATAGTTGAGTTGTGGACACGTCTTCGGCTTGAAGTGTCACATACTGGAGTGGAGTTGTCTTCAGTCGTGAATCCCGCTTCGAACTGAGCTTAGATGGCCAGTGAAGACATATCTGGAGACGAACGGACTGACTGGCGTCCACCTTGCGCCCGGATGGCCAGGAGTGATGGTCTGAGGTACCATCTCTTTTCAAAGTAGGATCAATTGGTAGCCATCGGCGATTCCGCAACAGCACGGCGATACATCGACGATATTCTGTGTCCTGTTTTCTTGTCTTTCATGGCAAGCCATCCTAGGTTTACATGTCAGCAAGATACTGCCTGCCCGCACACAGCGGGTGCTCTCTGGTGCTTGTGTTCGTGCTTGCCAAACCCTGCCTCGGCCAGCAACGTCTTTGGATCTCTCCCCGACTGAGAACGTTTGTATCATTATGGGCAGGGCCCTCCAACAAGCTCGGGATGTTTACCATCTAAAGCACCAGATGGACGGAATTTGGCACGGTATCTCTCAGGAAGACATCCAACAACTCTCTCAGTCAAT